>NW_027271580.1:0-605000 GCF_040938485.1 Diadema antillarum | reverse complement strand
TGAAGGTACGTAAACTGCAAAGAGACTGTATTACAGACAAAACTAAGAAATAACGGTCAAGAGGCACAAAAATCATTCCACGGTAGACTTAGCATCAGCCTTGCAAATGGTGCATCTTTGGGACTTCCCTTCAGGGAGAATAGGGAGAAGCCAGAATCTTACTAAAACCTCAAAATGCAAGTTGAGGATTAGAATAATCTCAACATCATGTTCTTGGTACTAATCAGTCGATTATCTGGCAATTTAAAAAAAGAAGAAGAAGAGGACAAGGAAAGAAATGTAGTGTCACTCACAGGACTTTCAGACATTTAACAGATATTAAAAGAAAGTCTTAGTTAAAGGGAATGATAAGATACACATCATGGAAGAATACATTGTATGATCTACATAATAAAGTCACTTTATGGCACATTGTGCAGTACAAAAGAAGATTCTATGGACAATATTTCAGCAATTCAACTAAGGAACACAAGGAACAACAGGTGATTATATTTTGGTAGTGATCCACGAATTTCTATGGATTTTATGAAGGATTTTCGATATCTTGGCAGGTAGGGTCAATGAACTTGGGGGTTCAAGCTGCGCATTTGTTGAGCTTTGTATACGCGCACTTAAGTGTGTGCTCTAGTTTCTGCTGGGGCAAGGCACTGCACAGCTGGAAGATGAAGACGTAACAAAAGGCTTCTATATTGGGAAATCGGGCGATTATCAGCATGCGTACGTATGGGTGGAAATCACTGATCTCTATGGAAAAACAAGATCAGTGGTAGAAATGAGCTGTTTGGCCGAGGTCTGTGCTCTCAGAGTGCTTCCCTAGTTTATACATTAATCTTTCCAGTCCCACCTACCCACTTATCTGTTTGGCACATTTGGGCATACATGGTCCTCAGCAATTGGCTAGCCCTAACCATTTTTCATAATACACTGTATACATACATGTATTTGCTACTTACAATTGTACTAAAACCCTTTCACAACGGTGCTATATTACATGCTCGCACACATAGGTGTATATGATATATTGTAGATACTAGAAGGGTGCTAAAAAAGAGAGCTAATGTCCTTTAAGTCCTTCTACAGTGTTAAAGGTCGATTCATGAAATGTTTGGCGGCAACATTATGTGTCTGTCTGTGCACATGAAAATCAATACTACTACTTTTAAGTCATCAATCTCTTAAAAGGCATTCATGTCGCATTAAAAGCAGCTACATTCAAATGTCATTCTGACTAAACTACGAAGCTTTCAAATTCTATTCAACACACAAGGCTTTGTCTATCTACTGGAAAGGGCACTTCATAAAAGCCACATTTGTTTGATGGCAGGAATGACTCAGGCTTTTGCAACTATATTTCAAGTGCAGCATTTATCATGCACTGTACCCTTGGTACAAACTGTTACTGGAAAACATTTGCATTCAAGTCTACCATAATATGTGGAATGACCTGCACATACAGTGGTTTCATTTTCCATCCACCGATCACAACAGAAATTAGTGGATGCCATCACTTAAAATGCTGGAGGACAAATTCTTCATTTATGTGCAGACATACCTGAAATGACCGTGAGAACTGCTACCTTCAAGTGAATCATTCTTAAGACCACAATATATTCACTGATTATTTTATATCTTTTATTTTCGCTACATTGAACATTTCTCGGGTCTCATCCTGGAAATTTACAGAATTGTTTAAATATGTGTACCATCTTTGTCTATGTAACCACTCTTTTTGAGGGCTCCAGCAAAACTGAATCAGTCATTATTTTTTCAAGTTTTTTTCTTTTTTCCATATGATATCATACTGTCCTTTCTATACCTACATAATTAACAGACATATTAGTCATGTGTTCTGTTTCAGTTAACAAAGTCAGATTAGCCTTTTAAGGGATGTTACAGTTTTAGTTGAGATGGGGCTTCAGATTTTTTATTTAATTTTTTCTGTGAGATAATAAAAAACTACTAAAGATGTATAAAAGAGCATACAATTCTACATGAAATTGAAAGTTTCTTTGATGAAAATTGGTTTTGAAATGGCTGAGATATCCAAAAACAAAGTGGTCCTAATAAAAGGTAGGGCCCACTCACCTCAACCACAACTGTACCATCCCTTTAATGAATGCATGTGATACAAAGGGAACATTAAATAATCTGTACCACATAAAGCACCCACATCCCTAACGGGGCTAGTGTACCTATAGTACAATTGTATATGGACAACAAAGAAGACAAATGCCAGGGCCCTAACACTGAAGACAAGATGGGGCGACGGGCTGACACAAATATCATCGCAGGAATCTTGATGAGAATTTCAGAGGGGGGAAGGATACATGAGAAGGATGACAATAGCCATGATGAGCAACATCTATAATCTTATAGATCTTTTGGCGAGGTGGCACACAAGGACCGAAATAAGCCAATTCATTCTTTCTATTCAGGCTCAATGGTGCTGGGCGGGGGCAGCGGTGAGATCAAAGGACATTCTGTGCATTCATTGGTATTTTGGAGGTGTAGGAAATGGTGCCATATGTGCACATGATTACAAACCGGCATATTCATGAGCTTTGCACAACACCCCCTTATGTGAAACTTAGGACCATTTGAAGCACCCTATAAACAGCCATCAATAAATGCTTGCGATTTTGCACACATTATTGCACAATCAAATAAAAAAAAAAAAGTCAAATATAGGTATGTTTCTCCTCCCATTTGTCTGATAACACAGCTGATAACTCAAGTTTTTGTTTGCATGTATCTCTTTGCCCCTCAAGATTTTGCCTTGTCGTACAGGTCCATTACATCGAACTTGTTTGGGCACTATATCTCTCATCAGTACTGTCTAAATGTGCTTTTCACTGGTTGAAACTGTATCCATGTACATAAATATTGAATCTGAATCAATGTCATGTGTCAAATTCCCAATCCATATGAAGACACAGGAAAGAGAATTGCCTCGTGGTAAAGTCACTTTGTCGCTATGCGATCACTTTGTTTCCAACCACTCTTTTTTTCACGTACGATGTAGGCCTCTCGCAAAATATTCCTGTCTACTAGTATTTGAACTTTGCTTGAGTGACTGATGAATCTAAAAACATTCTTTTCAAGGAATGCTTAATACTTCATGTTGAGTTTGGAATTTCATGGCTAAAAATCGAATAAAAAATTCTTTCATGAAGAGTTCATTTTGATGTAACAAACACTTAAGAATGTTATTGTCTACACTACTGTGCAAGCAACAGATGTAAAGACCTCTTGATCCTTTTTTTTTTTACCTCAGGCTCAATGGACCTACAAAGACATAACTTCCAGATACTGAGTCGTATGGCATTACAGCCTCTTCTGGCAATGTACACTACAAATTTGATCTTTTCACAAATAAAGACTACATTGCTGGTATATGTACCATCAGAAAAGAAAATATGTCAGTATGGTATGCATTTGATACAGATGAAAAAAAAAAATAACACCTATAAGTGCCAGAAAAGTGCAAGCACATTTAAATCACAGTTGATCTGGGTCTGCATCGGGAATAAAATGTAACCAATTCTACTAACCGCTACCGTGTGTGCATATCACATGTTGATCCTCCCCAAACACTGCAGCAAGTGTAAGATGTTGACTTTACCACATGCTGGACCACTAATGTTGTTAGCCAGAGTAAACTTTATCTAAAAGCGCTCTGATACACTGTGCACCATTATCGTGAGAACAAGTTATATGAGCACTTAGCAAGCTGCGATGATTGCTTCTAGCATGTACATGTGTGATTTTTTGTTGAGATTTCAAGGACAACAGGGGCACCCAAAAATTTAATCTTTTTATCTGATTGTCAAGTAACATATACTGTGAGATCATCACATTTGGCTGCAAAAAAAAAAAAATAGTAACAGGATGCTACAGCAAAGCAAAAAACTAAAAACTAAACTTGGTGTTTAAAAAAAAAATATCTCAGTACGCGAAATGGGAAAGTTGTGTGTGGTTCGTGCCGTGCAAAAACTGAAACAGAATATTCTGTAGCTTTTCTGGGTCTGTATTTTAGAAAGTAACACAGAATTTTGACCACCATGTACGGGGAAAATGAATTTTGCATATGCTAGCTCAAGCCAACCCCCCATTGCATTAGCACCCTTGTGACTGCCCACATTTTCATAGTTTGTCTGGTCAGGGAGGTTGCACCTCCCTGGTCTGGTTCGCCTGGTGTATGCGATTATGATCTTCATCCTGAAACCTCTCTCCCATGAACTCCTGCTAAAAGATTGATCAAACATGGAGGGGACAAAAAAAAAAGTAAAAAAGTCACCCTCCTCACCTCCTACTCATTCTTTTGGGAGTTTCATAATAGTTCAACTGTGGTTCACTGTGAGACCCTGGTCTGAAATGCCCTCATGTTGAAACAAGAACTTTTGATTTTATTCCCCTTTTTTCTGTTTTTTCATGGCTGTGAAATTTCACACACAGTTGATTCACAAAGGGACTTAATACTTTTTTTTTTTTGGCACTATAACACTATATTAGGGTCTAAGCACTTACTGTTTGACAAGTGGGTGGAGTAATTTTGCATACCGGTAATTAATAACTGATAGCAGGCATTTTTTTTTTTTTTTTTTTTTTGGGGGGGGGGGGTTCAATCACTGCGATTTAATAAAACCAACAGGTATAAAGTGTACAGTCAGTCTGAAAGGTGTACGATTCTATAGAGTAACCATACAATAAGGAAGTCCAGAGTATTTTGCTAGTGGCTGGATTAGAAATATAATGACATTCCCTTACTTCTAAGGGATACCTTTCAGCTAAAGATCATCAAAAAAAAAAGTTATGTGAAGAAGTAAACATATGTGTAGACATTTGACTTTGCTATTAAATGAATTATGATTTTAATAACAACCCCAAACTTTCCGATTCCCGCAGTGAAAGCTAGTAGGTCATGTACCACTATCATCATGTACAAAATAACAATGTTGCGAAAAAGTCTGGTGCATTTTCTATCCGCTTCCAAGGGTATTATCAATACTCTCTCTATTAATGTTACATGATCCCCAGAGCTCTTGATGAGTGAGAAGACATGGTTCATTTAAATTGAAAAATATACCATCTGTTGCTCATGATGGAGATCTCACTTTTGAAACCAATGTTTCATTTGCAAACTTAAGCCAAATTTCATTACATAAGCAAAATTTGATTCTACATTTTCTCAGGTCTACATGTAGCAATAACAACTCCCATACTGCTGATACATAAGTTAGTCCAAAAAAAAAAAAAAAGTATCTTCATTCATGTCATCAAGTCTTGATCAAAAATGGCTTGGGTATGTTTATTGACTACCTGTAGAAATACCAATCTGTTAGAACTCTACAATGGGCCATGAATAGATGGCTATTCAAAACCTTTCAGAACCCTGTTATTATTGAAGATGATAAGACTTGCCATCGGAGTATGATTGGGTTAAACTAGATAAACTGATTTTTTTCCCCCTGCAGGCTCATCCTTTGCTAGAAGCTACAAGTTAAGATGATCTGTGGGCACTCTAGGGATGATGAATTGCATGATGATTTGCAAACACACTGGGCAGTTTACAGTCCAAAGCTGTTTGTTCTTTGAACAAACATTTATCCTCCCTGGTTACCACCCAAAATGATACGATTCCCACGTTATCTGGTAGGACAACCTGCAAATAGTGATTGCACACATGTGTATGGGTATATGCACGTGTGTGTGTGTGTGTGTGTGGGTGGGTGGGTGTGTGTGTTTGGTGTCAAGGTGTATAAGACCATATATTTTGGGGTGGGTCCCAGGTAAGGACTAGACAAACATCATTTTGTGGACTCTATTTTGGAGCGGCAGGACTTTTGTCAATATTCCCCCTCCAAGGTGTCAATGCCTCCTTACTGCTAATTTAGTCGACAACAAAAGGTGCGTGTAACTACTGAAAAAGGAAAAGAAAAAAGAGAAAATGATGAGATGGTCTTGTCAATCTGATAGAACCTGGACCTCAGCACGAAGAAAAATGGGGGGTGGAACAACTGCAGAGAACAATGGCGCTCACAAGGGGGCCAGAAATCAATGGCTTCATTAAAAATGCATGGTGAAGAGGGGACCGATTCAATGGATATTTAGCACGGGGTGCTAGGTGATGGTTTGTGTGTGTGTGTGGTTGAGCCCTCCCCGAGTCCACCGTCCCGCTGCGTGTGGACGCATTTGGGAGCCGACTGCTGCCATCGATGGGCGGCAAAAGGAATTTGCAGGTGCGAGATGGAAACGAGGTGTGAACAATGTGTAAACAACGGGGTCTTCCATTTTCACATTCAGCACAACAATTATTGCTGACAGGTTTAGGAAGGTTTGGCCCCTTTGTGAACAAAGCTACCCATGTATCAACAATTATCTTCCTTTGCTACCATACTTCACTCCTACTTTCCTTGGCACAGCTAATCAATTTGCCTGAAAAACCACAAATACCCTCTGATAACATGAAAACAAAGACTGACGAGACTATCATCCCAGGAATGCAAGGCCTCCAAATAAAAACACAATACAAGTGTGTGTATGTCATGTTGATTGCATCTCAGCATGCAGCTGGCAAAACATCCCCCTTTTCAGTTATACACATTTAATTAACATTTCATACAATCTAGAAGCTTCAATGTTAAAAAAGAATGAGTACACAATGTCTTACAGGTAAATAAGATATACAGTCTGTACATATTGATTACATACAATGTCCTCTTCTACAAGTTTGCCATTGACCTACACTCAAATCTGTACTACATTTTCTGTTGTTTTTCTTTTTTTCTTTTTTTTTTTGCATTCAAGGGAAGCAGTCTTCCTTAACATTTAATTATGAAATACTAGACAAAAGTCAACAATTAAGACTTATGGGATGTAAATTTGATGGGTTTATTACAGAAAACAATGATTTCTCTCATATGTTGATTGTATTATATACATCCATCAATAGGAGAACTGTGATGTGATTACATTATCATGATATCTAATTTGCATGTACAGTGATTGTGAGCAGCATACTAGAATTGTTTTCATAGGAAAATATACAAAATTGTATGAACTCCTTCGCCAGCTCAGTTCTGGTCAAACGGTACCGACACTTGCATGGGTTCCCTTTGTTCCATTTTACTATCTTCAGTCGAGTCAATCTGAACATGGAGTTAAGTGTCCCTTACGAAAAACCTAAAACGCAATTTGTGTTATAGGAAACTGCTGACTTTGAACCCAAACGCAATCACACTCTGTTTTTTCAAAGGGGAGAGTGAGTGAAATGTTTCTCAACATTAAGCATCCAAAATGAATTATGTACGTGTACTTGCACAAATAATAACCATTGACCTTGAATCTATTGTCTGATATAAATAGTTCCTTGTTCAGAATTGCACTTTTTTCCCTTCACTTTTTTTTTTGTCAGATGCAACAGGAGAACAGTAATTGCATACGACCACCAACAATTCCCAGTGTCAAGGGTCACCATGACAACGACCATAAACTTTGAAACTACTTGGAGTGCATTAGCCTCTTTCAATCAGGAGGGCATGGACCTAGTCTATATTCTCAGCAAGCATTTTCACCCTGCTCCTTCTTTAAATGACTACATTTCTTTTTCTTTTCTTTTTTTTTGTACACTGATGCAACTGATTCAATGGAAGTAATGATGATTGAAGAAGTTCCCATATAATTCAATGTATGCAATGGTATTCATGGTAGCTGTCATGTCCTGCTATGTCCTCTCCTTTCAATCCAATTTCTTGATGGCATTGAAAAAAACAACACCAACAACAACAAACTTGGGTCTGGGCCTCAATTCATCTGAATTTTGGAGTGTTACATAGACTGTAATTTATACTGGCTGCAGTTGTCATGGGAGCAGCCAGTAACCAATTACCTGTGAGGTTTCAAATTCAATTTTTTTTTGCTACAGTAAATGTTATATTTGTAACATATGAGCGCTGTGAATCGTTTCTCTTTGGGTGGGGGTGGGGGAGGGGAGCTCAATATGCACCTGCTCTATTACATTTTCAACTGCAGGTGACCGATTACATGTAGGCTACATGTAGCAATATGTTATGCTCCTGATCCAAAAGTAATCAGGAGACATGCATTAAAAAAATTCTATAAGAATAACTTCATCATATCTATGAGTTATGTGTCAGTACTAAGATTACTGATGCAACCCAACACAGATATATTGAAGTCACTATAAATGAGACTGTGCTGAGCTAAGAAAATGGGTCTGTTTTTTGGAGACTTTAAAACCACTTAACACTGGGTTGAGAATCCCTAGCTGCAGAATACACTTGTAAAGAGTAGTCTTGAGTTGAACTTCAAACAAAAGTCTTGAGTAAACTTTCTGATCCCAGGAGTAAACGAAGGAATCTGGTTTTTGGTCCAGCTAAAACTAGCTCCATTGCAAGCAATTCTGGGGAGAGCAGGTGACTACTGCAACATCCATTCGTGACAGAAAGGAATGCGAGCAGATTTGTAAACTAGAGCACACACTCCATATTTGGAACTGCATGAACTTTGGGCCACAAATTAGATGTTTGATAGACTCTAGAGGGTTTAAGGTCATATTTATGATAAACCTGTTATCTGATTAAACTCCTCATCATGATAAAAAGAGATACAAACTACAAATATTGCCTTACTGCACATCTACATTGTATATCTCAAGTGAACTTGGAAACGGATGTGATTTAAAACAAAAAATTCCATACATCAGCTTTTTCATTCACTGTTTTGTAGTGACAGCATGTAGCCTGTAAACAAAATAAGATGACTAATATCTACAAGCCAGACTGCTGACCTAATAACTTATGGTATAAGAGACATGCAGTGTAAAATGACACAGTTAGCCTGGTCAGGAATTCTTTCATATGCAGTCGTTGATTATACTAAAATTTAAATTAAAGCCTAGAGCGTACAAAATTTACACCTCGAACAGTTGCCTCTGAGTGATATGAAATATAAGTGCCGCTAGCTGCAGCTGGAATGAAAAAGAGACACTTCAAAAGCAGGGTGACCTATTCTGCAATGCTGTAAAACAAGAAATTTTTCTGAATAGGAGCTGATGGCTTTTGTCAATGCAGGAATTTTCACGTTCACAAATGCAGAAAATAACTTTCACATGCATTTTAATTTCCTGTATCTTAGCTCTCGCAATATCAAAATGCATGTGAAAATTTCTGGTTACAGAGTAATCAAGATATTGAACTGATAATATGGCACATCTGTACCCTTGATACAGCTTTCCTTTTTACTAAATGAAACCATAGAGTTCATTAGCAGCATCCTAAAGGAGTTCATCATTACACTAGTATCCCTCAACTCCTGTCAAACGATGCTGCAAACACAGAAGTGTACATATTGTCTTGGGCTTCCACTAAAAGTAGCTTGTTGTGTTGGGTAACCAAGCGCCATGTTTTGATGCTTTTTTCTACTCCTGCCAGTGCTCCTGTTTACAGCTCAAGCATAGCACTTGACAATGGCTTTAACACTGGGGGAAGGAGAGTCTCAAATCCTCCTGGGAGATAGCCTCTGTTATTGGAGCAATGTGACCCATAAAAGAGTCAGGATTGGGGCAAAATCAATGGTTTCTTGGGATCTTGGGCTCTCACTGCTCTTGGTCCCACTTTAGGGGGATTGTAAATCAATAACAAAAGGGGGCTCTTCAAACGACAGTTAGCTGGACAAGAAGATGACTGACCAGAGTAGCCACCACTCTTTTCTTTGGCTATTAACAGGTCACCTCATAAATGACAGGGGCTGTTCTTTCCTTCACAAACACAAAAAAGGGGGAAAATTGTAACAAAATATATTCTTGTAATTTGCTTCAGTTCAGTGTGAGGATTATGATGCTCACATGTCAGAGTGTGTATGGGGATAGGCTGGGAAAATGGAACGGGAACAAATGGATTATCTGCTTTACAGGCTAACTGCCTAAAAGTAGGTACTAAAGACGTTGTGAATCTATTTTAGGTTTCAGGAAGTCAAACTCTGACAGCCCTACAGTGTCATAATTCTTCAATTTGTCTTGCTCTCCCACATTTTGCATACCAAGAATGGTAACTGACTAGACAAAATTCCACAAAGTCAAAATTATGGTTATAAACAGGCCTACACAGTAGATCTCAAAATTTTAAAATTCTAAACTACACAAAATACTGCTTCAAAAACCTTCAGTAATGCACCAAAATAGTACAAATTCAAAGAGAAATGTTCTGCTGTAGAGCAATTTCCAGGATGAATTGATTTTTATCAAGTAAACAAGATATTTACTTGAAAACAAGAGAATAATGAATGTATGAATGAAAAGAGAACTCACAAACAGAAGTTGACATCATGTACATTTTGTACATGTACACTTACACAGATACAGGGGATATAACTTTATTTTTTTTAAGTTACATCTATATAACACATAATAATAATAATAAGTTTAGAAAAAAAGCAAAGGGTTTATAAACTGGACTATGGTACTTGTATTTGATAGAGAATACAAATTTGATTGATCTAACAATTAATATGTCTTGTCCAAGTACGCTTATAGAAAGAATTTGACACAATCCATCCAAACACTCTTTTCCACATTAATCTCCCTGCCAAAATCCATCGCTGCCTCAGTGTACAATCAGTTGTGGGAAAGGGATGGCACTGATTTCCTGGGAATACAGCAGTAATATCAACTGCAATCAATCATAATCAAAACATCTGTCCTTTTCTTTTATTCATCAAGAATATGCATTATACTTGATCTTTGACTCATGGCCACTAAAAATTCATTCACTTGCATACTACCAAATTTAGAACTTAATTTAGTCATTCATACATCGTTAAAGAGAAGTTGGATTCCCACAAACTAGACAAAATAAGTTGAATTTCCCATTTAATATATCATTTGTAGTATGGGTTTTAGTGCAATGTATAGATTATCTTAAATATTCAAGTTTATCTCAGGCTTTCCAAGTTTCACACAGATTGTAAGACCACCTCAATTTTTACTCTTTTCTTTTTTTCATTGAAAGATCACCAGCTGGCCTCTTGTTAGCTATCACCATTGTTAAAAGGTTGAAGATGATAACTTGTGATAACAATATTGATCAGGTGGGAGATTGGCATGTGTAGATAACATACAGTGCACTTGCCTTGTTTACATCAAAGAATTGATTGGACATTACAGAGCAAACAATTGATTGGGAACTTTGCCTCAGATCAGCTAGCTGGCTACAATATACACCTTCTGTATGGTATCTACAGCACATTGTTTGTAAGACAATGGACTAATTCATACCAGAGGACAAAAGAAAGCATGCTGTAAAAGAGAAATCTACTGTGTTCATTCACCTGTAATACCACTCATGCATACAAGACATAGTTATGTGTACAATGTACCCTATGCATCACATGAAACTAGCAGAACCTCTTATCAACTCCATCACAAAAGAACTACAGTTCCATACTGTAGCTAAGAACTATCAACTGATCCAGTAGTTTTGCATACAACTGCTTCAATGTTTGATGTTGGTGAAAAAAAGTTACCATAACAGTGAGTGGATGACTTTGTTTTGACTACTGTGGCTTGCTGATCGGAAAATCGTCAATCAAAGAAAAAGGGTGTGGGCGATGTAGCAATATGATTTTTGTCTTTTGATGTACATGGAAAAAAGTTAAACTGTCTACTTTTTGCTTGTCTAAGAACTTTCTCATGTAGTACGTATTGCATTTTTCCACCTTGATTACAGCAAAAGAGTGAAATGACCATTCTCTTCATCATCCGTTTTAATGCCAGTAATTTTTCAAAAAAATGTCAACAGGCTTCCCCATAGAGGTCTACATTATGTATGCATCAATTGCAATGTGGTAAATGGAAAAAGTAAAAGGAGACTGTACTTGCACATTTTCATATATTTGCAATGCCACATATTGTGCAATTCCAGAAAACTTCTCTGCAGTTGCCTAACTTCTAAGTTTATATGTTTGCCAACATGACATTTTGATATGAAACAACTTATAAATACAACTGCTTTGTTTGAATAGCACCATATCTCTTTTTCTGATCAATACTTTATGTTCTCAAGAAACCCTTTGTCTGATATAACTTGATCTAAACTGCAAGAAAAGAATCCTACGTCAAGCTTTGTTGCATGCAGCGGACTTGTCCATGAAAATCTAGGCAATTGATTTTACCGCAAACAATAATCCTTGTCACAGTCATCGGCCACAGGCGACGCCTCCGGAGTAGATGGCAGCTTCCAAGAGGGGAGGGCGAATCAATACATTGGTTTTGGTGGTCACTGCAGATTATTGCCCATTGGGAGACCTCTAAACTAGTTTGTTTTGGTGAACTTCATTGAGTACTAAGGTCGCTTTTTTCAACCTTACATCAAATGAATGCCTTTGGTACTCTTTGCGTTTGTGCCATTATGATGTGCATGATCCACCGTAATGTAGAAAAATGTTTATTTTATCATTTGACTTAAATATTTTGTCTTTGGAATGATGATTGATTAACTTCTTTCTTCCAGAATAGAGCTATCGATGAGTTCAGTGTAGTTGCTAGTATAAATCTCAATTTCATTCTGCTGAGGACTACTGTATGCATAGTGAGTGATCGTCACCAACTCACTAAACATCTATTTTCTGAAAAGCGAAATGTTACTGCTCTCTCTTGAGGTGCATGCTATTCATGTCAATTCCAGTGCTATCCCGATATCATTTTGATGAGTCAAAATCTGTGTACTCACAGAGGTTGATATGAAACTCAGTGAAAATTGGGGAAAAGTACAGTAGCACATGCCTGCTGTCCTTGATGGATTGCATTAGATACACAAACTAACCTTGTTGTGCTCTGTGATGTTCTCTGCGGTTTCACGGAGCCGTAACCTGTGCAACACGGGTTGGTGCTTCGAGGCACAAACAAGCTCTCCGAAGCAATGAATTACATTGGAAATATTGACTGATTACTCTTCCATGAATTTCACGACACAAGTTGGACAGCAGGAGGAAAGCCGGTTTCCTTGTGTACAAACAAAAACAGCTAAAAAGAACACATGGAGCGTAGCACCATGTAAGATATGACGCATTCCATCAATGGCATGTTTGATTATGCTTTCTTTCTTTTTTTCCTCACTTGCTCATTTTCAAAGAGTAGGCAGGTGAGTATACCAAACTAGAAGTAAAAATAAAGTGCAAAACATCCTACAATAACAATGCATTCCCCCCCCCCCTCAAAAAAAGGCATACTATTCACTAAAAAGGGGGTTAATGCTGATCGTAATAGCTTGGTTGATAATCATATCATCGAAGTTATCCATTACAGAGTCACTCCAAGGTTATGACAAATGATACAGCGCCCCACTGTCAGCTTGGTTGAGAAGATCACCCTCGAAATGAAAACTGCCCTACTCTCGGAACAGCTGCCGCCCTCAAGTACCTTGATATATATTTTGTGAACAGGTAGGCCAGGAGGAGAGCGACGGTCTTCCTTCCGCTCACGTCAAGTTTCAGAGCATGATCGGGAGTCAAAGCTGACAAATAAGTGGGGATGATGAATTGAATTGTCTCTTTGACACATTGGGGAGGTTGGCAGGTGCGCAGCAAGTATCTCGCCACAATGAGCTGTCAATTTTCTGGCCTGCCCAACCTCTCGTGTGAAAGTGTTACTAGCCAACAGTTGTCCTGTTGCTATCCGGCAGTTCAGGAGGAACAAATAGGCCAAAGCGCTCTACGTCAATCAGATCAAATATCAAACTTTGATATTACTGCAAAATTGTTTGTAGGCCACAAAGTACAGCTGTACACTGCTTGGCCTGCTTTGAGGATGCCGAACAACAATGGGGTCTGGACATCATCATCTACAATTTATTATAACCACATTTAACATGATTTTAATATAATCAACCACTGTTTCTGACTTTCTTTCTTTTTTGTGCTCAGATTGCATGGTTCTTGGACAGCATAGTATGAAGTTAATTTGTAATACATGATATGCAACCATACAATAAACAGACAAATGTCTTTAGAAATTAAAGTGAACAACAGGCAAAGCAAAGCAATTTAAGTTTGAGGCAAGAGACCTTGTCTCATAGTGCTTAATTACAGTGTACACTACAACTGATAATTGAACAATAACCATCAATTCCATTCTACCTGATGTAGTGACATACAAAATGATATCACAGTTATTTCCAAAATTTATAATCTATTTTCTTTTATGATACCAACACAATTTTTACATAACGTTTTTCATCTAATTTACCTCTATTGTGTGTAGAGGTGTTTTTGGAGGTACATATTTTGAAAATACAATGTCAGTTACAAAGTACAAAGTGACCAATATGGCAATTTCAAAGTTCACACATACACGTGTAATGTCCCATATGAGAGCTCAACTAAATATACATTCATAAATATTTTTTTCTTGGAACTTGATTGATTTTTGGGTCTAATTCTAACTGACCTGCACAGGTAGCTGTGACCTAGTTGAACGTCTACATGTTTGAATGCTAGAAACAACTTTCCTCATTGAGGTAAGTCTCCATTCCATGTAATTCTGCAGTACTGCAGATAAATGTTTATATAATGTATGAAAGCTACATTCGTGTGTATTGTACACTGTACACTTAAACTTAAACAATGTGGAAAACTGAGATAAAACTTAAATACATTGTATGTTTAAATATTCTTCATGGTACAAGGTTGCACTTCTTTTTGCTGATTGTGACTAAATGTTTCACAGACAGGCCACTTTTGAGGTACGGTTGTATTTCAGTTCCAGAGCTGAAATATTTATTAGTGGGACTCTTTCATTTCAAGATGCATTCACCATGCTACTAAATGCAATTTTCTTTAATATTGTTGAGATTATGATATGTATTCAATACACTCAAATTCTAAATAAAGTGTACAGTACAAACATATGCATTGCTAACAGAGCATTGTACAAGGGCACACATTCCTTTGAACTTCTTTAACGTGCCGCAACGGAGAATGAGGAACTCTTATTTGGTATAAAGTTAAAAAAATTGACTATACTGGTATATCCTTACAAAAAGTTGAGGCGTTAAGATGGGATTACCAAATACTCTCATCCACAGCCATAAAAGGTCAGAAAACTGACAACTGCAACTTGCAGGAAATTGCTGATTGGACATGCACAAAAGCAAGATGCATTGTCACTTTGTGAAGCAATACTGTGGTGATGATGTGATTGCACTATTTGGAAAACTATTGACATGGCTGTGAGTGCAAATGCTGTAATTAGGGCTGTTTTCTTTTCTTCATTTTGAAAAGGACTACCGGCATACAGAGCATGGGTTAAATCTACAGTATGGCACAGTATTGGCATGATATGCTTCATGTATATTACAGTTCAAAGTTCAGTGGGCTCCCTAGAGATGTAAATTTCTACATACATTACACTTGTACATTATGTATCCATGTAAATCATGCTACAATTTTTGTACTTAGTAAACTATTTAATGATGTGGTGTCACTGACAAATTCGCTAGACATGCAGACAGTAGGCAACACACAAACCTGTAAACTAAGATTCTTGACCAAAATATGTCCTTTAGGAATTAACAAAAATCCTCTAAAGTGCCAATCATTGGATACACTTCTTGTACTAGTAACTTACTGTGACAGACTAGAATGGCCAGCTACAGCTGTAAAAGTAGACAAGACGGTGACATCTATGATACTGGACAAACTTGTGACTAGAATCAGCAAGTTTACCCTACCATTTTTAATACCATGTGGGGATTTTTTCTCAAGAAAAGCAGAAAAGAAAATATGATTTTAAAAAAATAAACAAAAAGTGCACAAAAGTGAAGTCTGCAGAAACATCGCAGGAAATCCATGGGATTCTCTCTGAGAAAAAAGAAACAAACAAGCAAACAAACAAGAGAAGACATTCCCCTAATCAATGCACAAGGTTTTTTACCTGTCTGATGTTACAATCTGCAAACTGTTAGGCTGGCCATGGCAAGCAAGCACCCACATACAGAATGTAATACAAGTGCTTGTAGGTTTGTCACACAATATAACATACATAGGCATAAGAACTCTGTACATTATGTATTAAATGTTCCACATCACCAAGCAGCTGCTTTGATCACAAGATTCTAGAAACAGGCTAAGATGAAGTTCATTTGCTCTTTGTCCCAGCCAATTCTACAAGACTTACGTACAAAATGATGAAAATGTTGAGGCATACAAATTGTACACTTTAGTTCACAAGCATGAACAGTAAACAGGATTAGCATAGAGGCTACCAGTAATACAAACTTTTGTGGAAGAGAGGTGTATGAAAATGCCAATCATTTATTATTGACTGCAAACAACTCAGCTAAGAAGAGACTTACATGTATGATCACTTTGGCAATTATATTGATGTAGATTTTGTGCATGTGGATGCGAAGAATCCCTCATTAAACAAGGGAGGGGGACTCCGACACAACCTTTCACCAACACAAGTCGGTGATCTGGAAAATTCCTTGATGAACAGACAATAAAGGCAGTAACATCGCCCATTCACCCATCATGGGTGAATGCTCGCCAGCCAGACAGAGCTGAAAAAGTGACTCAGATGAGTAACGAAAATGTTCTCTCCATGATTTTCACAAGTAAGTCCAATTAAACATATTTAGCTTTTCTCTTTGTTAATCCACATTTCATTTTAAAATTAAGCCTGACCAGATACCAAACACAGTGCTCACAGTTTCTGATGATGAGGCAGGACCCATGCACTTTCATTGAGACACCCTTGTAACAATAATACTACAGGAAAAGCAACAAAAACATTTACATTCTAAGCTGTATTTTCAATGCTACTTTCATGTTTTTGCAAGATTTTTTTTTTCATTCCTGTCACAACATCTGGACTGACATTGATAGAACAAGTTTTACTCACTAAGTATTACAGTGTAATTATTCTACCGGGGTTCTACAAAATAGTATTGACGTTGGTTTAGAAAACATTGATCTTTCTAAATACTGTAAAATGAGGAATGTTCGCATGCATTTTAATTTCACGAATTTCATGAGCACCAAGATTTGCAAAATTAAAATGCCCACAAAAGTTCTTGTCTACACTATATGCATTGAACGCCAGTGGCAATTTGCGAAAATTTCATGCCACAAAAAAAGCAGTCGGCTCCAATTCGTGAAAATTTCATGCCGTGAATTTATCATGTTTTACAGTACTATAACTGAGCAAAAAATCTCACTCACTTTCAGTCATAACATGTAGTCTAAGAAAGACCCTTTTTACAAATGTAAAGTACATTCTGCCTTCCAATCACCGTCTATTTTCTGTTTTGCATTCAGACACATAGAGTGAGACCAGAATTTGGACAGGTGCTACAGCGAGCGCGTTCAATGTACTGTATCTGCGTGTGCGAGGCTGCTGAAAATGCGCTGCAGTATACTTTGTTGGAGCAAGGTTGCAACAGGGATGTTGTGCCACCCGTTGATAGAGCTCTGAGTTCTGGCAAGTTGGCACTTGCATTCAACCCCTGCACATTCATGATTCAGTAATTGATTCACTTTGATTTTACCTCGACGTTGGGCATAAAGTATTCAGAACTTATTTGCCCCTCAGCATCCTCTTGAGTCTTGCTGCAAATATTGTTTTGCACTTTTATCTATTAGTATTATTCACATGGGTAGGGCAAGAGCATCATCATGGGAATTTAGTGTCTGGGTCATAACACTAACACTCTAGAACGCAATACCTTTCTAAATTAGATTTGACGGAGTTACACTCAACTTTGTTGCTATTGAATGCCAGTGTGTAAAATTATGTGATATGTCACTTTATGTATTAGCCTGACCAGACGCTGTTAGTACGCTGTGCGAATACCTGTCGCTACTTACAGCGACTGGGCTGTGTATAGTTATTTATGTATAGGCCAACATGTGTGTGATGTGACGATAGAATTTGCTGGCTTGAGTTGATAACTGGACAGATTCTGGCAGGTTGTCCAATACTGGTCGGTCGGCTTAAGTTAGAGCAAACTGTAGCTACAATTCTTAAAGGGATAGTACAGTATTGGTGGAGATGAGAATTGGGCTTTTAACTTTTTGCGAGACACCAAGAAAACACTTATGATATAGTACAGAACATACCATTTTAAGAGGAATTCAAAGTTTATTTGATGAAAATCGGGTTTGAAATGACTGAAACATCCAAAAACAAAGTAAAACAAAGCGATCGTAATAAAGTGTGGGTCCCACACTTTATTGGAATTGCTCTTTTTTGGATATCTCAGCCATTTCAAAAACAATTTTCATCAAATAAACATTGAATTCCTCATAGAATAACATGCTCTTTCATATTTCATAAGAGGTTTCTCATTATCTCACCAAAAAATGTTAGAAACCTGAAATTAGGTCTCAACCGAAACTACATTGTATACGATCCCTTTAATGTAAGCCCCGCAGGCAAGTTGTCTGCCGGTAGCTACAATCATCGGAGGGCGAGGGTGGATGTATAGTGAGGTGCCCGCACCTCGTCAGGGGCCCGAATACCGTCACCCCGCTTAAAATTGTTTTGAGCGCACTAAGCAAAAATGTATGCCCGGGACTGTGTTCAGTACACTTGAAACTTGCCAGGGCTACCACAACCAAGCAAATTGTGGTGAAAACCGAACAGTTTTTCGCAAAAATCTGAAATTTTAATAGGGCTATAAATTATAGGAATACGTGTTAAAGTCACCGGCACGCATCTTTTACGTGTATGTCTATGGGAACATCACGGTCACCCGCACACGTCTTTTACGTGCTAAGTCTATGGGAGAGCGGGTGACGAGTTGTGGGCCCCTTCCTTAGCGCGCAACTTTTTCGCATCGTTCGCGTTGACGACGATAGCTGCAAATTTTCAATATCGATCAGTGAACTTGTGATTCCATTGGAATTTTCAGCATTTTTCCTGTATGTGAGTTGGATTTCAAAGAATTTCAGTGGCGAAATGTGATTCAAATATGGGCAAACATTAACTATGACAAGGTGCGGGTCACCCAAGTATACAACTTGTACTAACTGTATGCATCAAACACACAAACACACAAAAACACACACAATACCTCATTTAGGTCTACATCATAATATACTTACACTTCCATAGTTTCCATGGGCAATGCCAAAATATTCCGGTTCCTGCCTTTCTTCCCTGCCGCCATCCTGGGTAATGGGTCGCGAGCTGACGGCCCTTGTCCCGGCGGCTGGTGATTATGATGGCTGTTCTGCGAATGAATTCTCAACATGAAGAACTGAGAAAGGGTTCATGTGTTCATCAGACGATAAAAGCGTAACTCCCGAGTCATACTTGAGAAGTGTTCCGCTTCTGTCTGGCTCATTGTCTCGTCGTACGCAAAACGCTGAGGTATGGTCCTTTGGATGCCTACATATTGAAGATGTAAACAGATACGTTGACGGAAATGTCAGGTCGTGCCATGCAGCGGGCACTGCACTGTACTGCGACCGGCTACGTTCGGGCAACTATGCACGCACTATCTCGTTGAACGCAGCTGCTCTTCCGCGGCTATGGGAAAGCGTACCTAGCTTCCATGGCGACGGACGGAAAAGCGGTCGTAAAATTCCTCGAACAGTCCTCGCTCATTTATATGGTGTAAAATCTATCCTTTAAAAGATACTGCAATATCTATACTGGTATCAAAATGTCTGACAACAGCTTAAGTTTGTCGGGCTTCGACTACGTCGACTTTCGCGGCCCATCACTCGAATCCGGTGTTTCTTTGCGAAGGCAAAATGGCCGAGAGGTTAGCCTGCCAGATCGATCCCATAATGCACCGTCGAGCGGTACTCGTTGACTAGGCGACTGGTAGTCTACTTGTGCGTGGTGAGTACACAGAGTTTTGATAGGTCGAGATTTTATGGTACCTCGATCTGCACTGCACCTGCTAATATAACACTACGAATTGTGGAATTGAAGCAGTTAATAAATGTGTTGATATCCCTATTCAAGGGTCAAAAGTGTGTTCGACGCGTTCTTAATCATTGGAAAGGTTTTATTTCGCTGAATTTACTTTAAAATGTTTGAAAATGGCGCTTAACTTTTTTTTTTTTTGTGATCAAGCCCTTCATTTATTTGTGTAAATTAATGTAATGCATCATTTTGTCTATGGAAGGATTAGATATTGAAGACAAACGGCTACAGTTCTAAAATGAAGAACTTTAAGGAGGTCCTATGATATTATGAAGTAATATGAACGCCACTATACTAATAGTCACTACAAAACTTTTTTCCTGTTTACCTAAAAAACGGGGGTAGGCCTTAAAAACACAATCTGTATTGTTGGAAAATAGTAACAATTATTGTTAAGCGGCATTATTCTTTTTATTTCCTGTCTGTCTTTTATGGAAAATATAAGATGAAATAGACCTGAAACTTGTCACAGCACGAGGACGTGTATAGTATTTGCAAGTCAGCGTATTTCGGCTGTGTTTACGTAAACATTGCCTGTCGAACTTTTGAAGGTGTCAATTTATCCATTAAAGCTAATTCGATTTGATAATAAAGCCAAGTATGGAAGAATGTCGCCACCAACCCGAGTGAGCTTTCCTGCTCTATAGTATACCCCTCTGCAACCATTCAAAAAAGAAAAAAACCGATGATTGCCACATAGAAGCATTCAAGTCTTCCAAATATTATGAGGATAACACAGGGGGCAACAAAACATTGTTTGTGAGTTCGTTGTGTGTTCCAACCAGTCTCTCCCGCGAAGGGGTACTGTACCTAACAGTCAAGTGTGTGACCCCTGAATGTACCCGAAACGTGACTTCATTTGTCCCCGACTATGTCGCGCCGGGGACCTGTAGAAGGTAAAAAATGGAATACCTTCCGCAAGGATGAGTTCAGACTTAATGGGATGGTTGGTTTTAGTATTGGTTGAGGTGAGTATTAAGATTTTAACTTTTGTGACGTACTTAGAAACCACTTTATATGTATTGTTAAGAAGAATACAATTCTGAGAGGAATTGAAAGTTTATCAGTTGAAGAAAATCGGTTTTAAAATGGATGAGATATCCAAAAACCAAGTAAAACAAAGGGATCCCTATAATAAAAGGTGGATCCCACCTTTCATTAGGGATCACTTTGTTTTGGATATCTCAGCCATTTCAAAATCAATTTTCATCAACCTTCGACTTCCTCTTAGAATTATCTATATCCTTTTTAATAGTTCATAAAAGGTTTCTCATTATCTAAGAAAAAAATCATCAAAAAAAAAAACAACCCTAGGAAACCTTAAAACCCATCTCAACGGAAACTGTACATCCCTTTAAAGGGATAGTACAGTTTTGATTAAGATGAGAAATAGGCTTTCGAATTTTTGCAAGATACCAAGAAAACACTTATGATATAGCACAGAGCACACCATTTCAAGAGGAATTCAAAGTTTATTTGATGAAAATCGGGTTTGGAATAACTGAAACATCCAAAAACAAAGTAAAACAAAGCGATCGTTACAAAGTGTGGGTCCCACACTTTATTAGAATCGTTCTTTTTTGGATATCTCAGCCATTTCAAAACCAATTTTTATCAAATAAACATTGAATTCCTCATAAAATTGCATGCTCTTTCATATTTCATATGAGATTTCTCATTATCTCACCTAAAAATGTTAGAAACCTGAAATTAGGTCTCAACCAGAACTGTACGATCCCTTTAAGGTATATATCTCACTTCTCACGTCTGCAGTATTATACCCTAAATCAATGGGAAGTCTTCCCACCTGCCCACCAAGGGCTGGATTGCCCTGATGTATAGTTATAATTTTTTTATTCGATTTTATTTCTGCATTTTCTTTCTCAAATTGATACATTTTAACAAATATATTATATATATAAATGACATACACAATACAATTTCTACCAATAAATCGATATCACGGAGGCCGACCTGGGCCCCATTTCATAAAAGATGTTAGGATGACAACTCTTGCTGGAATGACCATTTTCCACATCAGCAAACAGCCAATCTGGAAGCTGTATTCTTGTCGTTACATGACAATAGTCATTCCAGCAAAGAGTTGTCATCAAATAAACTCTTTATGAAATGGGGCCCTGGTCACAACTGATAAAATTAATTACAAGGAGGGACCAATATTTACATATATTGTCATAATACTTACATATTCATATATTTTCTTTTATGTTCTTGATTTTTGTTATTGTTGTTGTTTTTGACGCTTTTTCGTTGACGCTCAATTTGATAGTAATGTTGATGACGTTATGATTATGATTATACTTTTTTTTTGTTACAATGGCAAAGTGCACGATGTGCATTGTTCTTTTTCTTCTTTTTTTTTTTTTTTTTTTTTTTTTTGGGGGGGGGGGGGGTTGTAATACCATCTGTGCATATATTTTGTATTGTGTTCAATGATCTGTCCTTCCCAAGTGGATAAAAGTCGAAATGACGTACCGCTTTGTATCATGTATTTGTTTTTTGTTTTTTGTTTGTTTGTTTGTTTGTTTGTTTGTTTTTGTTTGTTTTTTTGATGGAAATAAATTAACTATGAATTTGGGATGATGACGATTATAATTTCGGACGATAGTGACGATGATGGTGTTTATAATGCTGATGATGACGACGACGACACTATGATGACATGATGACAATCATGATAATATGCTGGTGTGGTCATGACGATGACGAAGTCGCTACCAGTAATTTGATTTCATTATAGATTCGGTTTCAACGGGATTGACATTATTTTTGACGATGTGGTGAACGTCAGTCATTATAATCACGCATTTCTCACGGTACATTATAAGTGTCGATGAATTTACAGTGAGGCCTACACGTCAGGGGCGGATCCAGGAATTCCGTAAAGAGGGGGCGTGTTTGCAAAATTAAAGGGGGGCGCACGCACCCCTCCCCCATTTTTTTTTCTTTTTATTTCTTTTGTTTCAACAAAAAATAAAGGGGGGGGGGCGTGCGCCGGTTGAGGTCCTCCCTGGATCCGCCCCTGCACGTCGACAAATAAGAATAATGTGAGAGAAAATAGCCACCCCCCCCCCCGTTTTCTACCGATATGGCTGGCTATCAAATATAGCGAATGCTTGAAATCTGGGAAACTCTATGAATGTTTAAGAAAAATAGGATACTGAGTAATCTCCGTTCATGAGATCTCACACTAACCTGTCTTGTAAAGTGACCAGTCCCAGCATCATCACCTTTCCGTACCAAATTTTATATACTGAAATAAATCTGAGGAAAAGGTTCATATGGAGGGAAAAAAAGTGCGCAATATCAGCCTGTTCGGGAGTAATTAAATGTGGTAATGTGGGTAAATCTCTTTACAAAATACACCTCATTTTGGAATCTGGCCAGGCTTTCTTTTAATTACATTATTTTGGAATCTGGACAGGCTTTCTTTTAATTACATTATATTGTCTCGGCATATATATTCAGAAAACACGTGTTATTGTTATTGTTGATAATGATGTACTTTTTGTTTGTTTTGATGATGATGATGATGATGTAGTTATTGTTGTTGTTGTTGTTATTGTCGTCGTCGTCGTCTTGAGACGCGTCATTCCCATGATCGTATATTTCCCCTTAATTACATAGTCTTAATCAGTTAGTTATTCACATCAGAACAATAATCCTGCAAAGCGGGAGTATAAATATAGTATATACTTCGCATACTAAGAAGTACAGTTGAGGCATACGCCCTGTGCATGATTAATCTTCTGCGTGCCAACTTGATTACCTCTTCATAGGTTTGCATTCAAAATTTGTGCTCATTTGACTTGTTGGCACAGAAAGGGTTAAAGGCAAAATCTGGTCGAGTGATAAGGTATGAGTGAAGAAACCGTATCGATAATCTTTTCTAAGGTTGCGTTCACATAAAGTATACGGTATTCGCTATTCGCTTTTCGCTATTCGCTATTCGCTATTCGCTATTCGCTATTCGCTATTCACTATTCACTATTCGGGCACCCAGTATACCATCACCCGCACCATCAACTCCCCATCCCATGCAGTGAGGATTTCTTCCTCCTACATCCCAGCAATCTCATCAACAATTTGCAAACTGCATCAGAATGTCAGTCTACATGATTATTTTTGCTAAAGGGCAAATCCAGACCAAACTTGTCATTATTTCATAAACGAGAGACGGTATACGCTGCAAAAAAAATCGAACAAGCTCGATTCCCACTATGCTATACTATTCGCAGCTATGCGGTACTTTCGAATAGTGCCCTCTTATGTGAACCGGTGTTAGGAAATCCTATCGTTCTATTCAAGCTATTCGCGTGCCCTCGAAAACGAGCACCGAATACCTGAATAGTATACTTATGTGAACGCAGCCTTAGTATCTCTGAGGCGTCACCCCCTTGCAAATTTCTGGACTTGAGTGAAATAAGTTGGTCTGCTTTTAGAAATTAAACACGAAAGACACTGAATCTTTCTTCTACATTGTACACTTATTATTTTTTATTTTCAACGCGTGTGTTTCTATGGAGGATTATTTACAAGTTTGAATGAGACCATAATTCATTACTAATATTCTTAAAAGTTTGGTTGATACCGCCCTCTCCAGCTGGAAATCATTGAAATAGATATTCAATTAAATTCAAACAAAGAGACATTAACACACGTACATACATTTCTATTCTGCGAAAACAAAAAATGGGGGGTGCCCCCTTAAAAAAATAGACCTGTGATATAACAAATGTGGGTACCTCGTGGGAAAAAGAGGAAATAGGAGGGTGGCAAGCTTACAGCTACAAAAAGCGCAGAAAAATGAGGAAAGACGGAACAAAATTAGAAAGAAAAGGAAAAGTGTTTAAAAAAAAAGAGGAGAGAGAAAATAGAAGGGTGGGGGAAGGTGAGAATTTCATTGTCGTTAAAATGAAAAAAAAAAAAACTTGATCGAAACCTAAATCAATGGTCAAAGCCCACGAAGCCGATTAACCACACCACTGTCCATGACAGTGCAAAGACATCACTGTGTAGAACTATATATAATAGAATAAGATATGAAATGAATCACATAATTTTTCTGGAAAAGAGAACGTGCACTTGACCCAGTTCCTCCGGTTATGGAGTATATGAAATATACCTTTAAAAATATGGCAGTAAAAAGTTTAGGGATTATATAATTATGCATTTACCATATAAATGAAGATTTGTGAAAGTCCCATTCCTTTGCCTTGTTTCACTGCAGTGACATTTCAATCGCTGTATAGAGATTCCACTCTAACGTTGGTGGCGCCTATTTATCATAAAACGAATAAGACTCGAATAACCATTGAGTGTAATTTTCCGCAAAATTTAAATGTGTGAATATTTAAGAAATCTTTGTGCATTCGCTGAATCCATGTTAATCGTACTGGGAGGGCGATTCCTTATTAGTTATTGAGAGTGGCTCAGAAAATATCTGCTTGTTAAAAAGTTTTCTGCCGTTGTACCATTTTTAATCAATTCTACTGCAATTAAGAAAAGAAGAACACTTCTTGCAACAAACGAACGGACAAACTTTGGTGATCGAGCTATTGAGTTGAATGGAAAAAAAAACCACCAGTATATAAATGACAAACGGGGACGTGCAAGGCTGATATGGCAAGACGTGAGTCTCCATTAATAAACAAGAATATTACCATCAATGCAAGTTGAAAAAGGCATTTATTCTGCTCATTCAAGTTTCTTCTTACTAAAACCGTACAGAAAGAGAAAATGGGTATACACATATTACTTTGTATTATACATGTATTTTCACTTCCACGAACACATTATGGGAGTACATTGATTGTATGTAGCTAAATTGAATACTCAAGTATATACAAAATATATACTATTACCCAATATCCATTCACATAGACATCACAGGCCAAGTAAGTAGGAAAGAGCAAGTTTGTACCTTCAAATAACTACTGTCTGCAATATGTTGTGAGTGCATCAGTAAACTGTATCTGCAGCTGTCAAGATAAATTTGGGATGGATATGTTATTTGCATATTAGTTTATGGAGTGATCCATCTTACAAGCTCCGCTTTTCAGAAGGTTGCTCTTTTCCATCGCTATACTATTACACGTATTTGTTTTTGTTTTCTTTGCAAGTGTGTATTTTTCTCATTATATTATATTCATTCGTACATAATTACATTTTGCATCATACTTTGTGTCTTGTACTTTTTATAGAGCCCTACGAAATGTTAAAACTGATTTACATTGTCAAATGTATACTTCGTATAACCATTTATTACCTTCTGTTGGATGGAAATAAAGTAATCGAATTTAGTTATGTAAGAGATGAGGAGTATTACATTATTCTCCGAATGCCCTAGATTCAACTTCTTTTCATCAAAAGTTTTGAGTATAGTACTTTGCCACATCATTCGACACATGTTATTTCATTTTAATGCACGTGTAGTATATTGAGTAATAAAGCTCACATGCTCAAGAGGGAGGGGAGACAGTTATCCGCTTGCTTTTTATGACCCTGTATGACGTATTCGCATACGCAGGGGGCTGAATACACAATCTTAACAGCTTAAACGATATGTTTGTTTATCAAAGCTTGAAACGCACAAATCATTCTTCCCCTCACAATCGTGTCTAGCGACTATTCATGTAAACACTGTCACATAGAGGGCGCTATTCCATGAACACTCGTGGGGCCGTGTTTGTCTCTCTTTCACCTTTATACCACGTACGTGGACTACTGGTATATCTTGTTTATAGATGATTTCTGAATACATTCCGAAGTGACAGGTCCAGCATATTTGGTTCGATTTTATCTATTTAATTTGTTTATATCAATTATATTCTTAGCAATTTTCACACCTTGATTTAGATCATTATAGGTACTATAGCAAAATAAGTAGCCGACATACAGTTTGGTTAGTATTGATGGTTTTGTCTTCTGACATCCATATCCGACCGATAATAATAATAATAATAATGATAATAACAATAACAATAATAACAATAATAATAATAATAACAACAACAACAACAATAATAATAATAGTAATAATAATAATAATAATAATAATAATAATAACAATAATAATAACAATAATAATGATAATGATACACCTGAGTCGAGAGGGACATGGTGGGTAAAACATCTTGTCCAAGGACGTAAACACTGGGCGAGATTCGAACTCGGGTCTTCCAATAGGGAGTCGGGAGTCTTTATCCACTATGCCACAGTGCCCTCTGATGAATATGCGTGAAACAGAGCACATAATGTGTTCTCAGCTTTCCTCAGCATCTCTACTACCCAAACAAAGTGAGGCATGCTAATGGCAAAATTATTTGCGATGAAAATACGAATGATTTTTTTTTTGTCATTAACTGAAATCGTTTTAGAATTGTTAGTATGTTCTCCCCTATTAAGGCTTCTGAGGACCCACATGTCGAGTTTTATTGTCCAATATTGTTCAAATCGTATTATTACACCATATTGTTAACATCGCTAAAACAACTGTTCATACGTCTGCAGAATGTGGTTGTTTGTTTTCACTGTCTGTAATTGAGAAGAATCTTTTATATCCCCGGGTATCCTTGCCTTTCATTTTTTTTTTTTTTTTTTTTGGTCCTATATGTTGCACCCGTGCTCCTCATCTGTTTTTTACACTCTGTTCAGAATTTGGAACCTATGCTTAACAAACTTGTTTTTAAGTAGGTTCCATCATATATATATATATATATATATATATATATATATATATATATATATATATATATATATATTGGGGGTTTTTTTGGCATCTATACATAGAGCCAAAACTTACGAAGATTGACCGCCATGTTTTATATGTTTACATTAATTAACTGTGCATCCTAGCCGGATATTATAATTCACTTCATTTTATTATATTTGATGTACATTCCTTCATTGAGAAATATGAAAATAAATTGAATTGAATTGAATTGTATACAATCATATAATATTATATATATATATATAATTATATATATTATCCTATATATATCATTTCAAATAATGCACATGATATCAATCTGGGCAAAAATGGTAAAGACTAGAATATACATATCTGATTCGATATGTAAATGTTGATTTTACGAGTACGATTTACTGACACGTAACAACATACTACTTAGTATTATGATGTCGCCACATCATTTATAAATACGTGTCGTAGTTTATACCGGCACCCCTTCGCTCCAGACTGCACGCTCTTCAATTTGCACCCTTTTCAGAGCCTGACCCTTTTCACTCATTGCGCCCTCTTGTGTTCAAATTTAGCCACGAGTAGCCGGTGTTTGCCACGTTGAATTGTCCAGGAAGGGCCGACCGGTCTGAAAGTTGCTGAAATCGTCACGTTTTTCACAGAATTCGCAGAACTGAAATACATTTTGACTCCATGAACATCAACGAGTACTAGTATTGAAAGATAAAATCGCCATTTATTTCGTCTAGGATTGTGCTAAAGGTGAGGTTATGTGTATTTTATTAACCTTGTATGTTATCTGTGTGTCGTTTATGTTGGCGTTGAGCTGCTGTAATTTCCTGTGGCTACTTCTGTCTGGTCTTGCCCGTAGTGCTGATGTGTACAAAAAGCCAGTGTGTGTGTGGTGGTACCGTGACAGCTGCCATGTAACTCCCACACAGGATAATTTCACAAACACGATGTTGAAAGTATTCACAATTGACGTTAAATGAATCAATCTAGAGCCTTAATGTCATATGATACAATCTACTTACAACTTGAATTTCAAACTTATTTACTTGCCTGTTTAGTGCAGTTTTGCTACTTTGACTTGCGTTGAGGTTCTGTTTTATTTTTGTATAGATCTACATCGAATTCTAACTGTAAACACACCTAACTTGGTTAAATCGTTTACAGTGCAGTCAGTGCGTGCAACTATATAGACAGAAAGATCCGTCTATCCGGAGAAGTCTTCTATTTTTATTGACATTATCACTCTCCTCTGATCCGTGAAGCCAGACCGCAGACGCAGTCTCCGCGGAACATACACTTTTTGTATCCTCGACGACCAGATACAGACCGATCGATCCTTTCGCCAGTCGGTCAAGTGCTGCTAAATTACTGCCACTGAAGTGTCTTAACCAGGAAAGGCAGGCCTGTACCAGTGCAGTGGCAGTGCATGCAGCTAGCAGTGTAGTCGTAGACAGAAAAATCTGTCTGTCGAGAGGAGTGTTTTATCATTTTTACTGCTCCCCGTAGACATAGGGAGGGGATAATTACATAACATATACTATATGAAGCTGAAGCCAGATGCAGTCTTCATGAAACATACCACAGCTGGCATGGCGCTATCTGGTTCTTGCGTGCATGTCCATTATTTTGCATGTATGGCTTGCATAAAATTTGGGTCTGTATTGCAAAGCAAGCTATGACTTCTATGGGTGGATTGATAGAAATCCTTTTTGCCATAATATACTGTACAGGGGCGGATCCAGGAATTCTGTAGGGGGGGGGGGGGGCATGACTAATATTTGTGGTGCCACTACCGGGTTTCATTTCATTTTTTTCTTTTTATTTCTTTTGTTTTTAACGAGAAATAAAGGGGGGCGTGCGCTGGTTGCGCCCCCCTCTGGATCCGCCACTGCTGTATACGCCATATAATATATTTCGCGAGTCTAAATTTTCGCGAATCGGGAATTCCCGACGATTTCGCGAGTGGTAAAATTCGCGATCATGGAGTCCTGTACTGAACGAAGAAGTGTACACGAGTACGTCACATTTACATCAGGATCAGAGTCAATATTTTTGCGCGTCTTTAATTTTGCAAATAGCACCTGACTCACAAAATTCGCGAAAATAAAAACCTCACGAAATATTCGGCGTATACAGTAATCAGGTCAAATCACTTTAACAGTGGATTTTTCCATAATATATAGAACTCTACAATGTGTATGTAGATATCTACCTGAATTTACCATTACTGGCAGTGGTTCTGTAAGCAGGGAAAATTCATAAAATTTGATCAGTTTTAACCATTGTCAGGCCAATTTATGCTACTTTTTTCTGTCAATTTTGTGAAATTACCAACAACTTCTACCACAGGCAGGCACACAATTCAAATTCTGCACACAAACGAGAGCTGTCTGACGAGATTTTGGCTAAATTCCCTGCAGCACTGGTCCATGACAGCAATGTTTTACTGGTGCACCGGGTCAGCACAAATGTGCGTGCACTTGACTGCATATCTATACATGCAAGCAGTGTGGAGCATGCCAGACTACATTTGTATGCCACTAGATGAATGAGGAAAATCAGAACAAATCAGGGGATCAAAATGCTCTGTTTTGCACAAATATAACAGATTTCATAAAGAAAAAAAAATTGTGAATGTCTACATAAGGTATGCAACTATGCATTTTTGGGCATAATTTATCTTCCTGCAGAACTTCAGTTCTCTGATGGTTTTGACTAATACAACAGAAAGCAGAAAAGGCATAGGCCTATTGCTGGTTTGTAACCGTGGGTCAAAGGCAAATGCAATGTACAATGTACTGTATCTATTCATGTTGCGTTGTCCATATGATTACCATGCCACTTGTCTGAAGGAACTTACTGTAAAACGAGAAATGTTCGCGTGCAATTTAATTTCGCGAATTTCGCTAGTGCCAAGATTCGCGAAATTAAAATGCACGCGAAATTTCTTATCTACACTATATGCAATGAACGCAAGAGGCAATTCGTGAAAATTTCTTGCCACGAAAAAGACCGTCGGCTCCAATTCGCGAAAATTTCGTGCCACGAATATATCATGTTTTACAGTATTCTGCAGTTCACACATCACTTGACCAAAAGTCTGGCCCCTTGAGAAAATGATCATATTGAAGTTGAGGTATCATCCATGCTGTATTGAATGTTTTATGTTGGTAGTATGTTAACGTATGTAAGATTTCTGTCTTCTTGGAGTGATATTCCAGATGGCTGTTTCTCTTCAAGATAAGGGTAAACACTACCAGTAGTTAATCCTGCCAAGACTGTAATAACACACTGTGAAATGACACAGAAGTCATAAAAAGTGCAGTTACTGGTCAGGTGGTAATAACAGAGTTGACATACATGTGATTCAAAGTTATTCTTACAGATGTTTGAATCTGACATCACTCATTGAGATGATTTATGCTCTGATTGCTGCATTGCTTGTTTGTCAAATACAGGTGTCTGCACAGGGGTTGGCCAGAGCCTTTCTTTCTGCTGGTGACCGGGAGAGGCGTGAGCCATGAAGGTCAAGGAGATCAACCGCACCGCCAATATGGCGTGGAGCCCGGCCGAGCAGTATCCCATATACGTTGCCACGGGAACGGCAGCCCAGCAGCTGGACGCGACGTTCAGCACCTCAGCTGCTCTGGAGATCTTCTCCCTGGATCTCGCAAAGGATGGAGTGGAGATGGAGCGGGTAGCAAGCCTCAATACCCAACACAGGTAAATTGTTTTAACATGTAATACTGCTGTACCTGGTAGGCTTGTTTACTGTACATGCATCATTGTGCATAGTGAAACTGTGATGGTGGCCTTGGCACATCCTGTTAAACCAGATATTTTTTTGCGTGCGTGAAACTGTTGTGAATTTCACAAGGAGCCACGATTCGCAAAAGTAAAATGCACACAAAAGATTTTGTCTATACAATCCATTACATGTAGTCTACTCAGATTGACACACACACACACAAAAAAAAAATGTGTAAGCCTCATTTTGCGAAACGTTCATGCTGCTATTGTTTCTGGTTTTGCAGCTTGTGCACATTTGAAGAGATCTTACTGGCATGAGCTTTGAATCATAGGATGAAAAGATCAACTACTTGATGCATTGGCGCATATGGCTCATGACAAATTATTGTAAAGAACCAAAGCAAAACGAGCTTTGATAAATATTCCAAACTATAGGAGAGTACTTTGGTAGTGTGTGTTCTCACACAAGTGCTACCTTCTTGCCCTTATGTGACAGTAATTTATAATTGCTTCTCATCCTCAAGTAATGACATATGGCATCTGTGCAACACAACTGTGCACCATGAGGCATAAAATATTATTTCATGCCTAAATCAGCTTTTCAAAACGGGTATAGAATGTAAAATGTATTAACAGACTAACTAAATTAACAGATCCTATCATTTTTTTTTCCTGTGGGCTTTTATTTTTTGAGATTGAAATGAAAGAAATTACTAAAAGCAGGCTGGCTGAATAAACATCTCTTCATATCCTAATGAGAGAATACAAAGTCTACCCTAATATGGGAATTACATGTACATCATGTACATGTATGTATTGCAATGTATGGAAGACACAAGCATCTCCCGGATATCCCTTAGGAATTTAGATTAGATTTGTGTACAAATTTTGGTAGCCCTGGAGATCACAACAGTCGGTTGAAGAAATGATGTTGTTAAAGGGTAAAGGTGACAGATCCTCTCCCCCCCCCCCCCCCCTGCATTTGTCTACTTAGATTTCACACCTTGGTATGGGGCAAACATGGCATGGCCAACGGCACTCTGGCTAACGGGACAGTAATCGGAGGTACTGACAATGGTGGTATCTACGTCTACAGTGGTGAGAAGCTACTTGCAGGCGAAGATGGTCTGATCACCAAAATGGAAGATGTAAGTTCAACCTGGATGTGGGGTCTGTGTCTCTTATATCTTCTGTAGAAAAATGAAATACAGGAATCCAGGTATTTCGCATATTGTATACACGTTGGTTATATTTCACAGTGTCTTTAATTTCGCTAATTTTATGATTTGACTGATATTCGCAAAATAAACAACCTGCAAAGATACTACCTCTAACCTGTTGCAACACAAATGCGCTGTATGTATCATCTCTGAGAAGGAAAATCACTAACTTTTCTCCTGTAAAGGGATATTATTTATTTTTCATTGAGTGGCTGTAGGTCTTGATTGTGAGATTATCTTTGCAAATCCCAATCTGTGAAATAAGATATTATACTTGCAAAATATGTGATGTGTACAATATATGGTTATAAATCATTAAAAGTACCTATGACAAATGACTGAGGAGGTCTTTGACTTCACGAAATCAAACAATATAAATCATACATTGCATTCAGAATGTAGAATACAAGATATGCTAAACTGAATGGGTATTATCCTGTACCCAACCCTAACTGTACCTGTAGTGAGACAGACCAACCCATTTATACCATATAAGACAGTGAACTAACCCCGAGCTGCTCTGTACCTGTTTGTTGTGTGTATTTCAGACCTGTCACATTTTGCAGAGGGCCTTTGTTATTGTGGCAGTACAGGTTTTTGGATATATAGTGGAATTAACGAGAATACATAACAGGGCCAATGTTTGTATACAACTTGAAATAGTATCCCATGAAGAGTATCATGAACTCATTGAGGACGAGTCCCGAGTATACTCGGGCAAGTGTCTATGAGAAATGTGTGTTGTGGCAAAATCAATCTGTCCTCACCGGGTTAATGTATGAAAGTGTATGTTTGCAACAGGCACTTCTGGGCAAGTTCTTATTTTTATTATTATTTTTTTGATATCAAACCTACAGGAAGAACGGCAGATTTCAAGTTGTCTGTTTAGAGCATTCAGAGATAATGTATTCTAGTGCGGTGAGAATGGGACAATAAAACATGAAATTGTCGTGTGTACGTTCACAGCATTCAGGTGCAGTGAGAGCCTTGGACATCAACCCATTCCAGTCCAACCTCCTGTCCTCCGGAGCCAGTGACTCTGAAATATTCATCTGGGATCTCAACAATTCGGGCACTCCCATGACGCCGGGAGCAAAGTCACAGGTGAGTCCTGCCTAGCCTGAGGTAGGGCCCTATCTCAATCTGAGGGAATGTCATTTGTTATTTTTGGTGAAGTATGGCTCAGTCCGATGAGGGTGCCACTGCAACCCTTGGGTCTGTGACACAAAGGAAACGTAGCAGGTAACTTGCCCCCTGGTAAGATCTCACTGCAACAACAAGAGCTTGTGAAATACAAATACCAACTCTTTCCTTTTACAACATTCCTCACAGCAAATTGGCTCATATAGAGAAAAAAAACAACAACACTATTTATTTGATAGATATGCTGATTATTACAGTGTCTCAACATTAGCTCTAATATTACAGTAAATGGTTTTGTTCTATATTAAAAAAAAAAAGTACTGATGTTGTACCATCTCTGTATTCCTTTCACACCTTTGGGCTGTGAGTCCAAGTAATGTTGCAGTACATAGATGTGAATATGAAAAACTTGCATCAGCTAAAGAATAAAACAAATTGTTGCAGGGTATAAGAAGGAATTTAGTTCTCCATTATCCTTATCTTAAATCATTCAGTTTAGAAAAATGTGCAGTGTTACAATCTACACATAAGAAAAAGAATATCTGACACTGCTTGAATGCTCTTCTTCACTGATAGCCTCCAGACGAGATCAGCTGTGTGGCGTGGAATCGTCAAGTGCAGCACATCCTGGCCTCCACCTGCCCTGGAGGGCGCTGCGTCGTCTGGGATCTGAGGAAAAACGAACCAATCATCAAAGTCACAGATCATAGCTCAAGGGTGAGCATCAAGAGTCTTTTATCCCACAATATCTGTGTTTGTAAAATGAATTATGAATGTATCTTTGTCTTTTTTTTTCTGCACAATAGATATAGATGAGCTCACTGGACTAAGTTTGACATTTAGGGACAAGAAAGCCAATGTCTGTTAGTTTGACTGTGTTACCTCATAATAGCCAGTTCCATGGAAAGAACTGGAAGAGGACATTCGTAATAGCTCATAAGATGTTTAAATTGAATGTTATAGCCTTGAGGGGAGTTTAGTTCTCGTTTGTAATATCCAAGCATCAATAAAATAACAAAAAAACAAAACCAAAATTGTATGCTGTATAGTGTTAGCATTGATTTCATCTTCAACCTTTCAGCCATAGGGTTAGATCTTACAAATTGATCCAGATCTTCTTTAGAAAGTTGTTCCTACCTTCACCTGGTCTTCTGTCCTCACCGCTAAAGGTGCTTGTTGTCCCCGCCGAACGAGTTCGAGCAGGGGACTATGAAACGGGCTCCGTACGTGTGTCCGTGTGTCCGTCCGTGTGTCCGTCCGTCCGTCCGTCCGTCTGTGCGTCCGTGTGTGATCAAAATGTTCAATTTGCTACTTCTCTGTCATTTATGAGCCAATTTTGATTCTGTTTGCTTTATATGATAGCACTACATGGGAGCTTTGAAACTTCTACACAGAATTTCAGTTGTGACCTTTGACCTTGACCTTTGACCTATATTGTACATTTTGCTTCAAAATGCTACTCCTTCGCCATTTCTAACCCGATTTTGATTCTGTTTGCTTTATATGATAGCACTACATGGGAGCTTTGAAACTTCTACACAGAATTTCAGTTGTGACCTTTGACCTTGACCTTTGACCTATATTGTACATTTTGCTTCAAAATGCTACTCCTTCGCCATTTCTAACCCGATTTTGATTCCGTTTGCTTTATGTGATGGCACTAGGTGAGGGCTTCAAAACTTCTACACAGAATTTTGACCTTTGACCTTGATTTTTTACCTATATTGTACATTGGCTACAAAATGCTACTCCGCCATTTCTAACCGGATTTCGATTCCGTTTGCTTTATGTGATGGCACTAGGTGAGGGCTTCAAAACTTCTACACAGAATGTTGACCTTTGACTTCTTTGACCTTTGACCTTGATCTTTTGACCTATATTGTACATTTTGCTACTAAATGCTACTTCCGGCGGGGACATATTTTACGCACCGCGTAATTTCTTCTTTTCCTTGTTTGTTATTCGTCTGTGTTTGTGCGTAGATACGATGTAAAGCAGTTGCATGGCATCCCGAGGTTGCCACACAAATGGTACTGGCGTCCGAAGACGACCACTCGCCCGTCATTCAGATGTGGGATCTTCGGTTTGCTACCTCTCCACTGAAAGTGCTGGAAAACCACCAGAGGTGAGCTAAAGACTGTAGCAGTGTTCTGTTTGCTGGCTGTAATCAATGTGGGCTCATATTTTAGACTGACTATGCATGGCACTTTTGCAATTCATTGACGTCAGATAATGCAAGATGATGAAATTAAGAAAAAAAGCAACAACAAGAACACCTCGGTAAATAAATGTTTCTGCTTTAGAGCTGCCACATCTCTGTGGTTGTGCAGGAGTCTGTATGAAAACTTCAGTATCTCGTCACGTCTGGATGAGAGATTGTAAAAAATCTCCTTTACTTTGGCATTATTTTTTTTGCCCACTGAGATGCATGTGACATTGCAGTATCTCCCTGAGTGCTCTTTGGAGTCTGCATGATTTTGATAGGGAAATGCTGGCAGCCATGCAGTGTGTGAACAACAGTTTGATGTGGAATGAGCAATATTTACTTTCCTCCGAGGGTGACGGTCTTAGTGAAACAGAAATGCCAAAGGGCTAATTTTGCAAATTTGAATTTATACAGTGCAGCGCAGTGCACTACCTTCATTACAATGTCTTATCAGAAGTGCATGACCAAGGTGTTTTTAAGTACAGTATATTGTTTGTGATCTGATGAAAGGATATTGTTTCACTGTCAATATACCAGCTGGTAAGTGAGTAATGTGAATCCTTTTGATGTGTTCAGGGGTGTACTATCCATCGCATGGTGTCCGCAAGATCCAGACCTCCTCCTCTCCTGTGGCAAAGACAACCGGATCCTCTGCTGGAACCCCAACAGCCCCCTGCCGGGCGGGGAGGTGGTCTACGAGCTGCCCACCTCGTCCCAGTGGAGTTTCGACGTCCAGTGGTGCCCACGCAACCCCGGTCTCATCTCCTCCTCCTCTTTTGATGGCCACATCAGTGTATACTCGTTGCTAGGAGGAGGCGGCATGCAAAACGGTCCTCGGCAACAGCAGGTTGACAAGGTAAGTGTGCATACTTTGAGTTGATAAGATGTAAAGGTGAAAAAAAAAGTATCCCATTGGTAGAGTATGCAAGGTTTCACAAAACTTGGGGATGCCAAGTGGAATCAAAGGTTAGCACTGAGGAAGCATGAGCTCAAAAGAGTTTGCAACATTTGCAATAAGGGGCAAAATAACACATTAAAGTTTGCTTTTGTATGAATTTTGCTGTGCTGTCTTGCTGTTGCACATAGAAAACAGTGTGTATTACCCTGCAAGTGCTAAGCTGAGATCATGAACTGCCGCCTATGACGTATTGACTTGCATTTTGCCAGCGTGTAGTTTCAGTGAGCCTCTTCACTGTTTGAGACTTCTCATGATGCTTTGCAAGTGAGAGCTTGCTTGTTCCTTGAAGCTAAAAATTTGATTTTGTTCCCCATTACATTCCAATAGACATCATTTCGTTGTAAATTATAACAACATCTACTATAGAAACATTCCTGACGTTTAAAGGATCTAGAATGTTTGTTGACATTTGCAGTTTCAGTCACTTGAAAATCTTGTGTCCAACAGGTCCAAGAAATATTCATTGTCGTGTTATTTGGAAGTGATAGAGAGATAGATTTAATAAATCTGGTTTGATGATGAAAGTTATTTTGTATGAAAAAGAGCTCCTTCCAAAAAGAAATGTTTTTTGATAGAGTGTAGAAAATTCAATTTAGCTACTTCAGAACACACTGCAATCTGCTTTCATCACTCTTGTATGTAATGTATAAAACTGTTTAGAATTGTGACGACACTCACAGCTCCAAAGGTTGTGAATCATGTGTCATTGTAATGTGAATTGTGCAAAAGAGCAGTGAAAACCTGGAAAAAAATAAAGATGATGAAAAACTATTTAGCAGCATCATTAAATTTTTCTACATTTTTTTTTCTTTCAGATTGCATCTTCATTTCCTGGCACAGATGGTTTCAACCAGCCTGCCCCTCAGACTCAGGCCCCAGCAGAACCAGTCATCCTCAAGAAGCCACCCAAGTGGCTCAGAACTCCAGTCGGCGCTACCTTTGGGGTCAGTATAACACACAGACGGACATACTCACCGACAAGTGCACAGGCACATCCATACACAGATATACACGCGGGTGCATCCACACATACAGGCACACGCACAGATACACTGATTACAAATGCAGGAAGACTTCCAAGTGTGTTGCAAAGATAAGGCAGGTAATTTGCAAGTGCCTTCAAAAAATGTTGTAGGGCTGGCTGTACACAAGTTTAAGACTCATAACAAATATTCATGCAGAAGGAATATGGTACTCATAGTCATAATTATATGATTGTTTGGATCAAATTTTTACATCACTTTAAGATAACAGCAAGAACTTCCACTCCATCAGAAATTAATCATGTACATCATGTGTTCATTATTTGCATGTTTCAAAAACAGGGCAGTGTTTATTATAACACACAAAATGATATACTATAAATAGAGGCATATTCACATGCATCTTAATTTCATGAATTTGCATCATTAAATGCATGCGAGAGTTCTTGTCTACATTATATGTATTGAATGTTAGAGGCAACTTGCGAAAATTTCATTCATGCTGCGAAGAAGGCTGTGGGCTCCAATTTGTGAATATTTCGTGCTGCATAAATATCATGTTTTACAGTATGCACAATGCAATATATCACCTATTAATCTTGGAATGGTGTACTCCGAGCACACTGCCCCATATGAGCATCGGAAAGGTCAGATGCTATATTTGTGATTCTTTTGCTGTTTCATGTGCAGTTTGGTGGCAAGCTGATCTCATTCACAAGCCCCAAGATGCCATCCCAGCAGCAGCAGCAGCAGCAGCAGATGGCGCCCGTCTCGCGGCCTGTCCACATCAGCCAGGTCGTCACAGAGACCGACCTCATCAACCGGTCCAACTCGCTAGAGGACGCCCTCTCACGCGGGTCCTTCACTGAGTTCTGTAATGGCAAGATCAAGCAGTCGCACAGCGAGCTCGACACGCAGATATGGAAATTTTTGAAGGTATGGGCTGACCTTTTAGCAAGAAATCTCCTGTGTGGAATTGCCTATGGATGCAGAATGAAAGACACTTCTATAGGTCTCAGTAGGGTTGCAGGATATTATTTGAAAAAATATTCATGACCATATATATTGGGGATCATATTTCAAGCTGAATGTAGCATGCACACATGTTAAAGCCGTACTGTGAAATAAAGTGAAATTTGAAATTTGCACTTGGCTGGTGGCATTCATGTGCTAGTATGTGAATGGAAAAGCATTACTGTGGCTTTAAATCATATGCACACTAATTAATTAGTCAGACCATAGAGAGTTGAATGATATGCAATGACATGATCTACCTAAACCCTATAGACTTTTGTTGGAGAGTAGAAGAAAGTGTGAAAAAAAATAAGAAAACAATCATTAAAGTCTCTGTCGTGAAGATTAAAACTCATGTTGAATTCACAAGGAAAGTGTTCTTTGTGATGAAAGAATACATTTTTCTACTCGATTTCTACTTGATTCGTTTTTTTCCCTCTCCACCATTTGGGGGGCTAAAGGTCAACTTTGAGAAAGAGCCCCGCAGTCACTTTGTCAGTCTGCTCGGACACGACGCCCACGAGCTGGCGCGGAAGGCAGCGGTTGCCACGGGAGCCACATTGGGATTGACCAATGGAACCCTGGAAGGTGGGTCCAAGCACTGTTCCATCTTAATCTTGGCAATATCGAAATGAAATTGAAATGATTTATGAGCATGCAATAGCGTCTTCCACGTGTGCATGCAAATGAAAATATCACCTTCCCTTGGCTGGATGTGGTCTCTGCCACATTATCGTCATTACTTTTTTTCAGTACATACAGGTGGAAGCCAACATCATGCTGAAGATTATTTGCGCACAATACACAGAACATTTCATATTCCTAGAAATACATATCTCATCATTAACCATATGCATGTTCATATTTCTTTTGAAAACCCATCAAAATGACACAGGGAGGTGGAATGTTCTCATTCTTGTCCCTCGACCTAGCATGTAACTTCTAGACCGACTTGTAGACAATGATGAATTAAAATTTCTCTTTAACAGGACAGACCCCCCCCCCCCTCCCCTTAAATGCATTTTGAATTAGAGCAGCACTTTGTAAGTTTGAACACGAAACTTAACTGAACTTCCCCTGTAGCAAAATGTTGACCATGTTTCTTACCAGTTTGTCACAAGAGTACTGACATGGTGAAGCATACTTGTCATTATCTGTACTCTGCAAACCTGTTAGAGAGAGTTAGATATATATTTTGGTCAGAAATTTAGATAATGTAGTCAAATGTTCATTGAAAAATCTGTATCTGAAGGTTTTCCTCTGAAAAGATACTCTCATTGTGCTCTTTTTTTGTTTGAGATCTATTCATACAGAATGTTTCAATCTGTAGTCTCTATGGGCAGAAACCCCCATGATAATTCATTTTGAATTAGAAAAACACTTTGTCAGTGTGAACACAAAAATTACCTGAATTGCCCTTGCTGCAGAATGTTGAAAGTGTAAGCAGACTTTTATTAAATAACTGACATAATTACACATCTTAATCTTTGCTGGATGATAATCTTTGAGTTCAATCGAGGTGTAGAGTTGGTCACAGTTAGTTGTAAATTCAGACAATGTAGTAAAATGTTCACTGAAAATTTTAGTCTAGATAGAATTGTAGCAGCTAGGCTTTCCTCTGACAAGACACTTTATTGTGGTTTATTACCTTTAAGAAATGTTTGAATATCATTTCATATTTCACATTGAAAGGCACATGGTACTGAAATGGTGCGGGACTGCCATTAAAAGTGTGATTTTAATGGGTGGGCTACCGAAAGTGAAAGTATTAACTGTAGTATACCACTATCTGAGTCATTTACTGTGGTCAAGGCAGTGTCCTTTAGTGAATGGTTTCAACAACTCGCCAAATGTATTATCTCTAATTGCTAGCAGTATCCCAAAATATGTCACTGCTTTATCAACATTGGTTTGAAGAATTGCCATAAATCTGAGCGTTATTTTAGTATGAAGCTCCTGCGAAATACATTTCATATCTGTTGTCTATGGTTTTTGTTTTGTTGTTGCATTAATACATAAAGCCTCGGGATCTCCATTGAATCAACATAACGTCCGCCCATATGCCTATTCTTCACACAAAAGGGCCAGCTGTAAGTTACTGCCCATGTGTAGAGCGTATAAATGTTTAGCTGATTCAGCCTGTGCGTAGATGTCAGTAACCACTTCCTCCTGAAGCAGTATGAAAGTGTCTGTGATCCTAAGAACTCTTCTGGAATGCAGACTTTTATTAGATGAAAAGCATTTGGTGTAATTTTCATTGTCTCATGGTCTGTGCCGGTAGCAATTTCTGTAGACCTCTGAGTATGCCATGTAGGTGGATGATGTATAGTCAAACGTTCAATCACATCTGTGTGTGTGTGGAATGAATTGTAGGAGCCAGTTTGCTTCTGAAATGACACTCAGCTTGCTTTTTTCTTTTAGAATTGTTCATAAATCCAGCCTACGATGCTTAGTAGATATTGTTGTGAATAGCTAAAAAATAATAAAAATAATAATGATGAGAACAGACAACCCCTTTAAACTTTTGAGTTGCCAATTCGCATTCAAAAATAGATTCAACAGTGTACGGAGTCTTTGGTGCCAATTCAATTAACATGAAATGTAGATATGATGCTTAAGAAGTTTTTCGTTACACGTGAAATGCAGAAGGCATTTAGATAAAACAGACAAACAAATTCTTGAAATCCTTTTTGATGGTATCTAAATGAAGAGTTATGTAAAAAAAAAAAAAAGAGAAAGATTCTAGTTGCTGATGTCCATATTTGAAAATGCCCTATCAGTGAAAATTTTTAAAAATATTTTGCTTTCCCTTTACGATTTTTGCTGTATTGAAGGACCATCATTTGAGGAGGGCAAACAATCTTCCTCAGAGTGTCGTATTCGTTGATGCAGTCAAAAGATTTGTATTCTTTAAAGTCATTTGTTCACTCCATTGTACGTGCAATCATGCCTTGATGTTACTTTTACTTCTTCTCCTAGCTCTTGTCTATTTCTGGAGGTGTGTGTGTCACAAGAGCCAAGGGAATTCTTGAGTTATATGTGCTGTATAAGGATTGTGTCTGATTCTGCATCTTATAGCTCAGTTACCATCTATCTATTAAAAAAAAAAAAAAAAAAAATTGAAGAGAGTTCTATGCAATCAAGATGTTACTGGAATTATATTTTCTTTCATACATGCTAATAGTACTGTATTTCTGCAAACTATCCCATATCAAGCTTTCGTTTCAGCTCTTCCTTTTCTAGCGCTGGTAACTGCCACTGTTTACCTATGTTAATGTAGCTACATGTATGCTTGTTGCCTTCACATTTCATTGCCACATGCATTTTGTATGTAGCAAAAGGCATTGCTTGCCAATTTTCAAACCGAGGCTCCTCTTTCAGTCACATTCCAAACCATTATAGGAAAAAATGAAAAGCAACAAACATCCAGGAAGTCAAATCACACGTGTATGTAATCTTGTGGCCTCAGTAGCAGCCATTTGGTGGCCTTTATTACAGTGAGCTGTTTTACAGAATTTGAAGACCTTCCGGTCCTCAACTGTCACTGTGTCACACAGGTGGTCATGTGTTGTGTTCAAATATATCACATGATTCAAACAGCACTGACTAAATGTATGTAGGCTAAATGTATACAGGCATACTTAATTACTATGATACATTTGAACCGCGGCAATGTTTGCTGTGCACAATAATGACTGACCCTTTATAGAATTTGTGTAAAGAAATGTGAGTGAAGGAAAAGACTAAAATATCTCAAGCCCAGTTTTAGCAGACCTTACCGTGTCAATGTCGGATAACGTCTGGAGAACAGAATTTCTCGCCTCGGACAATAGAACACTGCGACAGTGCGACAATTTCCAAGCAACAACCATTTTGACAGGCAGGGTGAAAATAGATTACCTGGATGATGCTACAGTAAATCTAGTTCAAAAGGCTCTGTTAAAACAGGGCTTCATTGCCCAGCTGTGGATATGTACATTTGTAGTTTAAATCAGAGCAGATTAGCTTATATGTAGGTCATCTTATCACATGTAATTGTTGGCACTAAGGCATGTCTTTAATTGGCTTGGAAATACTTCAACAAGCAGGGAATAAATTATGAGTATGCATAATACAGTGATATGTAGTTGATTCATATGTAGTTGATTCGTGTGGATCTTAATTTAACTACTGCATGTCTTGAGAAAACTAACAAAAAAAGTACAAAAATGTTTGATACTGTCACCAGGTGAAGGTGGTGTAGATGCGGAGGAGCTTGCCGAGAGAATGCAGAGATTATCATCGGGAGGCCTGGAAAAGGAGGCTAAGCTTGGCAGTGGGTCAAAGGTCAGCATTGCTTCACTGAGGCCATGTTCTAGTTCAGATGATTTTAAGGGAGATTGATGGATGCATTAGTTTTTTTGCGCAATTTCAATGTAATGGGAAAGGTGTGTCGTGTATACTACACTGGAATGGAATGCATATCAAACATATATCCTGCAATTTCAGCAGTGCACATGTGAGTTACAATTTAGTTGATAATGATTTGAAGTAGGGTTTTATGGACTGGAATATGCTTTTCCTTTTTGTTCATCTTTTCTTTTTTTGAAAGAAAGGAAACAGGAGAAAGTCTTGACCAACCCTGTGCAGAAAGATTTACGGGCACATTTCGTATCAAAAGGATTACAATTACTGGAAGTTGCAATGATTGCAGTCACCATAGCTATGTGACTTAAAGATGTTCTCATCTGATTGGTCATATCAAGATGCAAAAACAGTTGGCCCAGAAACCTGCTAGAAGATTTCAGGTATATTGGAGGGGATTTAAAGTGTGTAAAAACGACCCTGTGATGTCCATATTTGTGTGCCGTGATTGATGCAGACACCAAATGACATGCTGGGAGACGGTGATGGGGCGGCAGCATTTGATGCCATCTCGGCCGCCGGTCCAGTGGAGGTAGAGAACAGGACACAGTCAGAGGACAGCCGGGCAGCCTCCCCTTTCACAATATCACAAGAAGACGGTGAGTGGGGCACCCATGTTATGTAACACACCCCTTCCAAATATGTGATGATTAACGGTCATAGCTGTTGGAGTAATGTTCCCCCCTCCTAAGCTTGGTATGTTGGCCACCTTTGTCGTGTTTAGGAATAGCTTCTGCCTGTATACAATTTGGTTATTGGTTATTTCATGAAATATGTGTATCAATGAGACTTGTTAGGTGATAGAGTTGTATAATATATGTTGCTATGCCGGTTTTGAAGAGTGTATCACATGCAAAGGTAAATCGTACATGTGAACAGCCATTGCAAAGTATTATGTGCTATTGATTTTATGCCCACCGATAATCAATTTGGCACACTGATCAGAGTTACACATGTAACCACAAGATGCGCATTGTCCTAGGATATTTGGCAAAGCGTCATATGGTTTCTTCTTGAATGGAATGCAGAGTCCTGAAGTTTTGGCAATCAGGAACTATCTACTTATGTTACAACAGCTCTAAGAAAGTTTGAAAAGGCCACAATGTTAAGCAAGCTGCAGCTTGCAACCAAGAAAAATTACAGTGCATAAAGCTGAGTCTTTGAAGGTCAGGAGCACTGGGATTTTTACCAGAATTTGCAGCCAAACCCAATTTTATTGAAGCTAGTAGATGTCAAGCAGATTGGTTTGTGTGTACAGTGTTTAGCTCTTTTGGGATGCACAGCACGTGGACATATTTTAGATTTTGTTGTCTTTTGTTTTATCTTGTCATATTAAACTTTGGTGGCAAGTCAAACATTTCATTAGCCAGGATCGGTTGTTTTCAAGTCAAAACATTGTCTATGCCTGTAATGATGACATCTATTTTTTTCATCACTTTATATATTCTACTCTCAGATACGAATGGTCTAGTAAGCCAAGCCATCCTGACGGGCAAGTTTGACATCGCCGTGGAGCTGTGTCTCCATGACAACCGGATGGCCGATGCCATCCTCCTGGCCATTGCTGGTGGTCCCGAGCTGCTGGCGAAGACGCAGAGGAAATACTTCCAGAAGAGCAAGAGTGATGTATCGAGGGTGAGTCTAGCAGGATGAATTCTGATTATTGACAAGAAAAAAAAAGGTAGAATAGCTCCTTCTTCATTTTTTAATCATGTTTAAACCAGTATCATATAGCAGACTTCCGCATTTCTTATGTTTTTACAAAACAGTAATATATATTAGTAACCACGTCTGAACATAGAAGAGATGATAATATTGTCACCTCACAGATCTCCCATTGGTTTGCATGTTATGAATGTCATTATTTCATAGTAACTGTAGTAGCATAGTAACTTCAAACCCTTTTATCGCAACAGTTATCATTTCCAGATCAATGCAAAACCACAGTTATTTCAGGTTATTTCAATGAAAAAGATTTTTTTTTTTTTTGGTATTATATCATCCCCCCCCCCCCCCCCCCGAAAAAAAAAAACAACAACAACGACCAAAAACTTAGAGCAGGATGTGAAGACTTTATACATACAGGTCACTGAAGGAGTTGTGAAGTGATGTCATGATCTCCTCTAATTGACATATGTCATACTCCATTAAAGGGGAAGGCTAGTAACTGATCAGTGGGAATTAGTGGAAATGCTGGGATATGATTGTTCCAATCCTTATGGGATTCATTCAAGAGTTCATTGTATATCTATTGTTGTGTGAAAATAATTTGCTTCAGAACGGTCTCATATTCAAGTAATGTGCAGATTAATGCTCCGTCACTGACCAGGGACGCTAACCAGGAAGCATTAAACTGCACATTACTTGAATATGAGACCATTCTGAAGCAAATCATTTTCACACAACAATAGATATACAATGAACTCTTGAATGAATCCCATAAGGATTGGAACAATCATCTCCCAGCATTTCCACTGATTCCCACTGATCAGTTACTAGCCTTCCCCTTTAAAGTCAGCATTAATATGAAATAGAATTTGCAATGCAAGATGATTGAAACTCACCGAGACCTACATTTTTGTGTCCTTATCTATGACAATATTGCTCACACATGTAATAAACATGTATGTGCATGCATACACATTATGTTTGTACATGTGGATTATGAAGTTGTGTGCCATCTCACAAAGATTCATTGCCCCAATCTTGTGTTTTATTTCCAGTTAATATCATCAGTGGTGACGAAAGACGTGACAGACATCATCCAGAATACAGAATTAGAAAACTGGAAGGAGGCCCTCACAGCTCTGCTCACGTACAGTTCACCAAAAGAATTCTCTTCCTTGTGTGGTAGGTTAAAGGACAAGTTCACCTTCATAAACATAAGGATTGAGAAAATGCAACAATATTAGTAGAACACATCAGTGAAAGTTTGAGGAAAATTGGACAATCGATGCAAAAGTTATGAATTTTTAAAATTCTTGTGTTGGAACCACTGGATGAGGAGACTACTACAGCTTGTGAGTCATATGCGTACAACAGTATAAAGAAAATGTAAAAGAAAATTCAACATATTTTCACTTTTTTCGCATAATAAAAGAGCACTTGACTTGCCTCTTTCTAAAGGCAGGGGGAATAATATTACCCATAACATCTGTTGGTAACGAGTCAGGGGAAATGTGTACTTTTTTCAAAAGATGGAATTTTGTGAAATTCTCTTTATATTTTCCTTATATTGTTGTACGCATGTGACATCTAAGTTATTCATACACTGCAGTAGTCTTCTCATCCAGCGGTTACTGCACAAAAACTTCAAAAATTCATAACTTTTGAACGGATTGTCTGATCTTCCTCAAACTTTCAATGATGTGTTCTACTAATATTGCCACATTCTCTCAATCCTTATGTTTATGAAGGTGAACTTGTCCTTTAAACACTCGCCTCCTCTGCACTGTTGGTTGGGCAGCCGTAGTACAGCATTGCTTTATCTTTATTCTTTACTTCTGTGGAGATACATTTTGGGATGTCTAGAATTGTTTCTCTATGCTGATTGCCATTTTGGGGCTTTGTTGCAGAAAACAATTATTCCCAAGAATAGCAGCTACTGAAATTAAAGCCACAATTTTGTTGTTGTTGTTAATTTTGAGATTCTATGTTCTTTGCTACAATAGTTCATGTCACTGTATATTATCTATGTAGCAAATCTTACATGTAGTAAAGCCCAGGTCTGTATTTGATTGCAAAGAATAAAGATTAAATGATGAAATGAATACTATTTCCCCCACTCATCTCATTTAAAGATACAAAGTTTTTTTACGTTTTTTTTTTAGCCCTCCATTTTATGTATCTTTTCTTGAACTTTTATGCTTATCTGGTGAATATTGCTTTGTTATTTTTTTTTCTTAGATGCCCTGGGTCAAAGGTTAGAGACAGAGGGAAATGGAAAGATGGCACCCCAGGCATGTCTATGCTACATCTGTTCTGGCAATGTAGATAAACTGGTGTCCTGCTGGGCTCAAGTCATTCATTCACCTAACTCACCCCTGTCACTACAGGTAAGAAATACCTGGATGTAAATCTATGAGTTCTAGCGCTGACAATGAGTGAGCAAGATTTAGTAACAAAAAACAAAAAACAAAAACAAAAAACCACACACACACACACACACACACACACACAAATTCAAGCATCTTTATTTAATTGTCATTTTTGTTAAGTTTTCTTCATTGAATGCTGGTGTAAAAGAAACAAATCTGCACATTTTCAAGTTGGCTGCTTGACATCCAAGAAAGCTAGGGTAAAGTGTGACAAGCAAAAAGTATTTAAAGATTTATCTGGTGTCTGTAGATGTCAATTTGAGATTCTTTGTTTGGGTACCTGATTTGTGTGTGTGTGTGTGTGTGTGTGTGTGTGTGTGTCTTGTTTAACTACTGAAATCCTATTCCATAAAAATAGAATGGTCCTCTCCCGGGCCAAACTTGTGTGTTGCATAATTTTTCTGCATGCGTAGAAGTGAAAAATTATGATGTCCCCTCCAGAATCTGCTCAAATGAACAAACATCGATATCATCAAAACTTTTTATGAGGAAGCAGCAATGAAGTTTCCAGTGTTTCTCAAACTGCAGTTCTGCAATATCTGAGTCACGGTCTCAAGCTCATACCAGAAATTGAGTTATTTTGTTTGGCAATATGACATCCATATTGCTTGTCTTGTCTTATTGATACTCTTAGAGACACACTTCATATTCACCCTCTTCTTCCTTTCACAGGACCTGGTTGAGAAAGTTGTAATCCTGAGGAAAGCCATCGAGCTCAAGCTCGGATACACCCCTGAAATTCAGTCGCCGATTCTGGCGACGCGGCTGACAGAGTACGCCCACCTATTAGCGTCGCAGGGTAACCTGGCCATAGCGATGAATTACCTTGGGCAGTCTCAAGAGGTGAATGTTAGCGTATGATCATATCTATTTCAGAGAAATGCTGTCTTGTTGCGGTGTAACAGAATAGTCCGTAGGTAAATTGTGACGGATATAATATATATCTTTAAAAGTTTCCATGATGGTAGAACAGTTAGTGGTGGATGGTTTCACGGTACACCATATGTATTCTTTCATGGATGCGAGTGTGTTCCTGAAAAGGACCTACGCATTCTTGATGTTTAGGAAAAGCATGTTCTTACATTCTCCTGAGGACGGTAAGATAGTGCTCACCAAAGCAACGAGATTGAGTAGGTCCTTTTCAGGACCACACTCCCAATGATTGTTCTGGAACATTACATTATATTGATATGTAGAAATTTATAACAAATTTACTGTGCTACATGTTTACCCTTCAAAATTGATATTATTTTAATGATTAAACATTTTTGCAAAATTTGATCACCAAAGTATTACTGCTATTGTACAAGGCAATAATTTCTAGAACATTCTAGATGAGTAGTCTTTAAAGTAAATGGTTTGAATAAATACAGAGGTAAGCCATGTATGCATATTAGCAATGGAATCTTTAGAGAATTCTATTTGCGTAGCCAATGCAAGGATCAGATAAAAGCACAAAGATAACTGGGAACGGAGTTAAACACTTTGACTTCATGACCATTGTTTCTCAGATATCATCAGACTGGGAGTCTTACACTTTTATATCTTGGCAATATACCCTTTGTTGTAATTTAACACCACTTCTGTTCCATGCAGTCAAAGATTCTTGAGCTGAGGGACAGACTGTATAAGGCACAGGGAAGTGATGCGACAACACAGTCACCATGGAAACAAATGGATGTTGCAGCTCAGCCTGCTCAACCAGCATCTACGCTGGTACATTTTTTTGTTCTTCATTTGTCTATTGTGTGTGCGTGTGTGTGTGTGTGTGTGTGTGTGTGTGTGTGTGCAGGGATGCCAGTTTTCCGACAATAGCCGGAATTCCGGCTTTTTCATATTTTGGTGTCCAATTTCCGGCTTCGTGATATTATTTCCGTCTGTGTGGGAAAGCCGGAAAACACGAGAAAGAAACAAAGAAAGAAAAAAGAAAAACGAAAAAATATGATCATCTAAACTTACGGGACATTCACTTTCACGATTTCCGTAGTATGTTTCGCATATACTTGGGCATGAGAATATCACAAAACGACTGTCATGCAAAACTAGCGCAATATTGCTGCTGATAGCTGGGACATGCAACACGTGCGATGATAGCGATCGAACAGTGTGTGGTGTTTCTATGCGATGTACTATGTGCGGTCGCGGTGCATGAATCATACTGCGCTCGCTATAGCTACAGCGCTGAGACGGTGTGGTGAGTCGATTGAGTCAGCTGAATAAAGCAAAACTACGGATTTTACGGCACTAGGACTTCTTTATTTTTGCTACAAATTCCTTTTTTTTTTCTAGAATACGACCACATTATTGTCTGGAAAGCGTTATACCAGCACGTGCGATCGCGATCGAACAACGTGTGGTGTTTCTAGGCGATGTACTATATGTGCGGTGCATGGATCATGCTGTGCTCTCGCTATAGCTACAGCGCTGAGAGAGTATGGTGAGTCGATCGAGTCAGCTGAACGAAGCAAAACTACGGAGTTTACGGCGCTAGGACTTCTTTATTTTTGCTACAAATTCGTTTCTCTGGATTAGATTTGAGGGAAGAAGAGCCCTCAGAAATGCTCAGATTGCACCAGAGAGCATCTAAGAACCCCAGAGCTTCCAGGGCCCTTGAGCGGGCCCTGGACCCCGGCCGAAGGGACTTCGCGCTTCGCGCTCGTGATGTGCACGAAACAATTTCGTTCACAAAAAAAATTTCCGGCCCAAGAGCAATTTGCCACTGGCATCCCTGTGTGTGTGTTAGTGTTATGACTTTGCTTGATGAAATTGAATCAGAACATAATGAAAGAAAAGCTTAAAGGGATAGTACAGTTTTGGTGGAGATGAGAATTGGGTTTTTAACTTTTTGTGAGATACAAAGAAAACACTTATGATATAGTACAGAACATACCATTTTAAGAGGAATTCAAAGTTTATTTGACGAAAATCGGGTTTGGAATGACTGAAACATCAAAAAACAAAGTAAAACAAAGCGATGGTAATAAAGTGTGGGTCCCACACTTTATTAGAATCGCTCTTTTTTGATATCTCGGCCATTTCAAAACCAATTTTCATCAAATAAACGTTGAATCCCTCATAGAATTACATGCTCTTTCACATTTTATAAGAGGTTTCTCATTATCTCACCAAAAAATGTTAGAAACCTGAAATTAGGTCTCAACCATAACTGTACAATCCCTTTAAAAGATAGGCCTTCATTATATCCTCCAGTGAAGCTACACAATCACTTCTATCAATCTTCAACCTTCCCTTTAAAGAGTTGCTTGAAGAGCTCTTGAATGTGTAAACATTTCTTCACATAAATAGCAGGTACTAACTGTAGTCAGCAACCTTTGTGACAAATTAAAGTGTAGAACTTGTTCAAAAATTCTTCGCTGCAAGTATACTTTCATGTGTTCATTGTCTATTCAAGATTTGTTTGCCATTTCATGTACAAGCTAGGAAATAAAAGATGATTGTAAAAAGATGCATTGCAGATGTTTCATAGAGTGAAGCTTACAAGAGAAATTTTCTCTTGTAGTCAGAAGAGTGTGTGATCTTGAACTTTTTTCCCTGACGGTGTTATCGCAACCTAATGGTGACAATTTGTAATATTTTGTGGACTTTGCATGTGTCCAACCATGTGATGCCTAACCCAACATTGACTGACTCATACACACATGCATCCAATGGTCCTCCTACCATGCCTGTATCTCCCAACTCTCCAGGGAACAAATTCCTTCCAAACGACCACAGTATCGAGCAGTTCCTTCTACAATTCACAGGTCAGTTCCAGAGCCCAGAAGACAGCCTATGGCAGCCAGGCCTATGCCCGCGGACAGCAGCAGCCGCAGCAGCCAGGGCAGGGGCAGCAGAGCCAGGCTGGCTACACGGCGACCCAGACCTCAGCAGCAGGAGGTGCATCCTCTGCACAGTCCCCTATGAGGGCCAGCATGGGAGGCCCGAGGCACTACCCGTCGTACCCCCAGACCGGCATGCAGCAGTATTATGCAGGCACCAGTGCCAACGCTGGGACTGCGGGCCAGTACGGGAGTCAGCAACCAGACCAGACCTCGTCGTCGTATGGCCAGCCACAACCGTTCTACGGTCAATCCAATGTCCCCACCACGGGCCAGCCGACGAGCAACTTCTATAACCCCTTGGACTACAGCGCGCAGAACCCAGCCATCTCCCAGGCAGCACCAACTCCGGGACTGAGTGGCTACTCTGCCCCGCAGCCCACCCAGCCAGTGTCCACTCCCTCTTCAATGTACAGTGCACCGCAGCCCTCAGGTGGCCAGGGAGTTGAAGTCAATGACCCCTCCAGGGCATGGAATGATCCTCCGGCCCTTAAACCCAAAGCAGTAAGTAACTGTGTTTACAGATGTTACTCTCTCTCTCTAAGGGATTTACAGTTCAGACTAAACATTGCCTGAGGATGATCATCTGTTCATCACAAGTTTGCTGCGTGTGCAGTGTGAATCATGTAAACCTCAAAACTTTATATCACAGTATGATAAACCATTATGAATTTGTCCTTCCTGTCTTTACTAGTTTTGTAAGCATTGCATACAGTTTTTATGTGACATGGCCTCAGACATCTTGTTGATTCTTTCCTCATTAGCAACCAACGGCGTACGTGCCACCCCAGCCCATCACAGCACCCATAGCAGGCGTGCCAGCAGAAGAGCAGCAACCCGCAGCCCAGCCATACGGGGGAGGACCACAGCCAGTAGGCTACCAGCAGCGTCCACCGCAGCAGCAGCCGCAGTATGCGCCACCGCAGCCCAAGGTACAGCAAGAAGTGAGTGGTGGCGTGTCATACTAACCTCTTCATGAGTTGAATGCTTTGGAATTATGTGCATGCTAACCCTTGGCTCAGAGCTTAACATCTTGTAGCAAATTATCGCGTCAGTCATTTGGTTGCAGCTTTGACATCTTTGGTGTTTCCTTGCTATCCGTTACATATCTGTATCTGTATTGAAAGCAGCAAGTAATGCTGTATGCTAACTAAAAGGGATTGGTAATGGTTACAACAAAATATTGTGCCTGCTTTCGGCAAATACACTCAAGAGTGACCAAGTCTCCCTGATTCTGCAGAAATCTCCTTGCAAACTGAAATACACCCCACATCCTGACAATAGAATACCAAAGCCCTCCTGATTTAACAATTAATTTTACCTGTCGAGATGCACATGGCATACAAGTATCTCCTGCAAGATTTCAGGAATTTCCCTGATTTTCCTTAGTTTGTTTCAAATCACGTGAAGTCCACAAAACTTTCAAATTGTCCCTTTGATGATGTTTCTTCTCTGTTAGCCAAAATTTAGTTTGACTACTGCTTCATGTACACTGCTGAAATTCACTTGTACACTATTGTTATGACAGTAATGAAAATGTTTGGAGTGTAAATGAGCACAGCTTGCTGTTGTTATGCAGTCATTGCATTGACACTTACGCTTACATGTCTGCCCTCGAGAGGTATTTGCAACTTTTTTTCGTTTCGGTGTAGAAAAACTTAGTCCAAGTAATCATTGATATTTTGTAGCATTTGTTGAATGGAAGGAAGTCATACACCCGTATTACTTTCCGTATTGTGGTTGAGAAGAGATACGAGATTGGTTTGTTTGTACATTATTTCACACTCAAGGCAGAGTGATCCACAAAAAGTGATGCAAGTGTGTGGGAGTGGTATGCTAACATCTTTATGCGATACTGTCTGTGCTGTGCCAAAAAAATATTTGACATGCTGTAACAAACTTGTATATAAACCATATGTGCCCACAAACAATGTAATGGACCAAAATAGTAATTTTGGTTGACTCATCCAAATCTTTAAAGTTTGTCTTACTTTGGAGAGTAATCCCTTCTCTACCAACTGTCAAAATTTGGCGGTGTAAAACAAAACCAAAATCAAGGTATTAGCAGTTTTTCTTGATCATATTTTTTTTTGGACAGATGCTGTGTTCACTGTGATTTTCATTGATACTTCTGCACAGAACGCCTGAGTGACCTGAAACTTTAAATCCTCCTTTCTCCCTTTTCTATGAAACTGCACCTCCTAACTCTCTCTTTTTCAATCATTTTTGAATGGGTTAGGATGGTCCAATTGTATCAAGTTATATATCATTTTAAAGATTAGACCTTACTCTTTGAAACTATATAAAAAAGTGAACATTCATTTTACTGTTTGTGGGTTTTGAGCCGGGCGATCACATATAGGACAGCATAGCAGTGACTCATTTAAATACTGAAGATTAGATATGAGACATTGTCCCTCAATGACAGTGACTAATGAATGGGTGTACAGTGCACCACATGACAGTCCTTCATTGCTTCTAATTCTTCCATGCATCTCTCATCATATGCCTGATACTTTACACTGTCCCCACCACAGACTGCCCCAGCCCAGCCTGCGAAGGAGAAGCCCAAAGCCCCAATCCCTGGGGAGCATCAGGTCCTCTGCGACACCTTTAACTCCCTGGCACAGAGGTGCAGCGCCTCGCCCTCTGTCAATGCGGTGAGTCACTCCCCTTCTCGGAATTTGAGAGTTCAGAGTTTAATCTGATTTCAGATTTAATTACTCTGCCCAAAATCCACTTCTCAGACTTTTGGCAATTAAAATGCATTGAAATGTTTCCAGTTTAATGCACTTCAGACATTTTTTTTCATGATTTTCAGATTTGTTTTCAGATTTTTTTTTCAGATTTTTTTTTCCCTGCAAGTACTCTCACACCCCTGCCCCTCCTTGGTGTGTGATATTCAGATATGTGCACATGTTTGAATCGATAGTTCATCATGGGGGCAGTGTGGTATAGTGGATGAGACTCTTGTTACTTTGAAATGGAAGGCCTGAATTTGAGTCCTGTATCTGGCAGTGATGGGGGTAATGATATAGGCAGGGCCCTCTGAAAGAACTTTTGAACAGTGCTAGCTAGCACTGAAGGAGTTGCCATGATTAGATGTAAAGACCAGTGCCCTGTTGCATAGAACCCTTACCGCTGGACTTACCGCTCCTTTCTAGAGGTAAGTCTTCAAATTAGCGGTAAATTTTGTAATCCTTGATGCTGATTGGCTGTGACGCCTAATTTTGATGGTAGTTACCATTGAAATTCAATGGTAAGTTTTATGCAACGGGCCCCAGATCATTATTGATAATTTATTTAGTGGCACCTGGGTGTGTTTTCTCAATAAACTTCAGTTTTCCAGGCGGATAAAAATCGAAGAAGTCATTGGGTTTCCTTTTGATGTCTCAGAGCTCCCAGAGTGAGTGAATTAGTCAAAGAGTCAAATCATTCAATAATGGTATGTCAAAAATGAGATTCAATGGGCGATCTTTGTATTCTGCAGACCCGCCCCCCAACCCACCCACCCCATCAAAATTCAGATTTTGCGTTAGCTATACATTATTTTCCTCATTGGGCTTAAGCTTCATGAAGTGATGAAAAGCAATAAATTCGTCCACGGTGAAATCTTGGGAAATATACAGTTTACTTGAAATTTTGCTACCACTACCCCCTCTTACCTTCACAAGTGGAACTTTCTAGTTTGTTTTTGTGAACTGATGGATTCTTCAGTTTATGAAAGGAATATTTGCACTGTTGTATTGAGCAATGGAGTATTGCATGCAAGTCTTGCCTTAAAACAGGAATGAAAATCAAAGCATTGCATTTGAAGAATCTAGCATCTGTACTTTCTATGTTTTCCCCTGTTGACTTCCAACACCCAGGACTTAAATTTGCTTGTTGTAAGATCATTTTGTATCTGTGTGTTTATTTAATTCTTTTACAGCAAATGAAGAGGAAACTGATGACGTTCACAAAAAGCTGGAAGTTCTGTATGATAAACTGAGGGAAGGGAAGGTGAGTCTTGGCAACATATGTCAAACAAATCTGAACTTTTGAAAAATCTATTCTGTACAATGAACATCATGTACTGTTAAAGAAGACAGTTTTGCATGAGTAATTTTTTTCGCACATTACCGAGTAGTATGAATTTTTGTGTGTTTTTCATTCCGCATGATCTAGACATTGCATTGTGGCACACATAACTTCAAAACAAAAATGTTTGCGTGCTTTTATTTTTGTGCTAGTTTCTGGTCATGCAAAATGCATGAAAAGTTCCACACCGCTAACATTTCCAATGTTACAGTATAATGTATAGACACTGTCACCACATGGGGATTTGATTTTTTTTCCAACATTGTCTTTCATTGGGAGCCAATTCTCTTTCTTCTTTTTTTTTGTGGGGGGGGGGGGGGGAATGATGGGGTTGATATTTAAGGGCAGATGAGGAGCATATCTGTGGACACTATTGATCTGTCCGACATTCAGATGTCCGGAGGTGATGTCATAAACCCATCAATTGAACTATAAACTTCTGCAACAGGAGGAGGAGCAGTAGTTTTTCTTACAAGTTTAGCTTCTCACAGAGATTTTAATTTTACCTTGAGCACAAGGGACAAAATCTTTTGAAAAACTCTGGAGTATATTGTTATGGCTGAGGCTTGCCAACACAAACGTATAGGACATGCTGACACAAAGTACACCTGTTCCAAGTGTCTATTTGCATGGTTGTTGATACAAAAAATAGTATTTTCACCAGTCTCACAAATGTAAACACTCCTACAATGTGCAGACACACCAAAAAAATTCACCCTTTTAATGAACTGGTAGATGTTCTTGTGGCCAGTAGATGGCATTATTCATAGATTGTCAGAATGTCACTGAGCTACCATTTATTTTGTCTTGTCTGTGTTTGCACCGGACTAGGTGTCTCCCATGATACTCAATGGCCTGCATGAGATCGCCCAGGCCATCTCGGCCTACAACTACCAGCACGGCCTGGCCGTCCACACCCGCCTCGTCACCAGCGGCAACTTCTCCGAGATCAGTGCCTTCATGCCGGGACTCAAGGTGCTCATGCAGCTGGCCACGCAGCTTCGAGTGTGATCGTGGCTAGGCACAACCCCTTCCCTTCCCCTCCCCTCCCCTCCCCTTCGGCCCCCTTTCTCCCCCTGGTTCCGTTCTCCTTCCGTGTGAACCACCACTGCCAGCTATCTGTGATGAATGAACCATCTGAAGGACATTTGTGTAGAGGTAGTTTGTTGGACATTACTTTGTTGAGTCTGCAACCATTATCCCCAAAGGAGAGCTCGACTCAGATGGGCTTTGACGGAAGCAGAAAGCCAAATGTGTGACATGGGAGTGACGGATTCAGTCAGTTTCAGCTCGCAGAGCATAGACAATGGCATCAGTGTCATCCTTTTTTTTTCTCTCTCTCTCTCTCATTGTGGCATATTTGCTCTTGTGCCATTTTCAGGGAAGAGTAATTCCAATTGTTTCAAGAGACAGTTTTGCTTTTCAGGAAAATGCTAGAATGATTTTTGAAATTCTTATCATTTCAAAGTGTATTATTTGACTGAAAGAGTGTGTCGATAGGATTATACATTTTTGTTCTTGTAGTTACCCATAGCGTCTTTTCGTAGGAATTTCTCATTCTGGAGTGTAGATGAGCCAATATGCCGTCTGCCATTAATTTTCCTTCATTTGCTACCAGATACTGGTGATTCTCCCCAAAGATACAGAGGATTTGATACTGCTTCCCAGGTCGAGGATGAAAAGAGTCGGTCACATTGCTGATAGATTGTTATTTATGTCTGGATGGGAGTAGAATCTCTGTGCATGATCTTTTTTTTTTAATGTGGTAGTTTGTGCTGTATCCATTTCTTTCCCCTCTTTTTTTTTTGTGGGCCTGCCTCAGTAGATGTTTTTATTTGCATTCCAAACTTTCCATAAGCTGTGTTCTGCTTTGATGTAGAAGGCTTACCAAGGTCTAAAACGGAGTTGCCATCTGACAGTGGCTATGTTTGAGGACACATTGCGGCTACACAGAGTGGCTATGTTTATTAGTTACCGTTAGTAGAATGTGAAGATGCCAAGTTGAAGTGATGGTTATTATGGACCGGCACATGAACATTGGCAGAGGTAATGCTGGGTTCAGGTGATGGGTGCATGGGTGGAAGGAAGTGTTGGCTTGGGGGTTCCACAGAATGGAGAGGACAAGGTCAAAAGTTCAGCAGCTTTTCACAAGTCAGATGAGATATTATCCATGGCAAAATTGAGTTTTCCCCAGCAAACATCGCTATCGCAAGCTGGTCGGGATTCCCAGTAGCAGAAATTGTAATGTGAGTGAAAACATCTAGATTTTTCTAGAGCAGCCAAAGAATCAGGCTTCACAGCATCTTTGGAATTCCTTGTGTCACAAATGAAGCTACTGGACAATTTTGCAGTAACAAGCAACTTGACAGTATGGAAGTTATGAGAATCTGATGTTGCATGTGGTGGCAGAGGAGAGATGGTCATTTTGTGTTCCTTTTCTCCCCTGTTTAGCCCCCATTGTCTTCTCAAATGTGCAGTGTCGATAAATACCCATCTACATTGGTAGTGCTGTTGGTTCTGATGCAGTAACAGCCATTCCTGAGATGGTGATGTTGATGTTTCCCAGAGTCTTGTGTCCCATAATGTCTCAATGGAACAGGTCAGGGGTTTACGGGATGTGCAGCTCTACCGTCAAAACACCTCTTTACCAAACGCGGGATGGTGTGATTCTTTGCCGTATCAAGAGTCGGTGGTTTACGAGGTTTTTGAAAGGATTTCCCGCAATTTCCTGGAGGCCTCATTCCAACAATATGCAACAAACCAAAAGACAAGGATGATATGTATATGGAATTCAAATGTATGATTGTGACATTGTTCAAGGAATTTTGAATACTTGCCAAATAGTATGCGCACATGCATCACATACTGTGTGTCAATGACTATGGTCTGTTAGCATTTAGAGTAGACATTGTTTTGTGTAGCTTATGTCGACTTGTGCATGTCATAGAACTATTGTCTTATACTATGTGGCATATCTTGGATGTTTTATTTTTTGTATGATTTTTTTTTTGCCTTCATATTGCATGAAAACTTTGTGATGAAGAAGTTAAAAGCAGTCAGAGACTGTGCCACTAACTAATTATTTGCCAACATTCGTAGATATGTCCAAGATAATGAAATTTAAAGGCAATTCTTAACAAAGTTTGAAATTAAAGAGTACATTATTGTAGAATATCTATATCAGATGTTCCTTGATAGATATTTCTTTACGTTGAAATGTAGAGGCAGGCTGTTTTGTTCTTTTTGTGTTCGTAGGACGTGCAGTAGGTCATGGAAATGTTATATTTATTTGGAGGCGATTAGTGTAAACTGTGTGAGACAGGATTGGTGAGTTCAGAATGTGGAGAGGTTCACTCACCATTTCACGGTGTGTGAGGTTTATATGACGTGACGTTAAGTGAGTTCTGTGTATCACTTATTTCTTTTTTTCATTCAACAGCAAAATAGCTTCTTCTTTGTTGTATCTGCAAAGTTGGCGGGGGGGGGGGGGGGGGGAAGTGAAATTTCTGTTGGGTTCAGGTGCGATGAACTTGATTCCAGCAACGAGCAGCATGACGGACGTAACATGCAGAGGTTTGACCAACGACAACAAATTTTGCATGATGATGTACGACTTGACGCGCAATTGGGCAGGGGTTGTAAATAATGTGAATAGCAGAGGCAGATTATCTGCGTCAATCAAGCCTATACACACATAGTATCGACTATCAACATGTGTGTCAGAAGCCTATTGTATCACAGTTCCTGTAACAATACTGTGTGTGTGTGTGTGTGTGTCTGTGTGTGTGGGTGGGTGTGGGTGAAGAGAGGAGAGTGGGAGAGAGAAAGAGAAAAAGAAAGTGAGAGGGAAAAAAACGCGTAAAAAATTATTGAAATGCGATCGCATGTGTAGAGCGACATATCATTAAATGAGAAGTTTGGTTGGCAGAAATAGTTTAATTCATGCTAGCAGAAGAAAGATGGACGCTATGTAAAATTCATCATTTTAATACATGCAGATATTTTATAACTGTGCTCATGTACATGTTCTGTGGATTGGAGCAGGGAGAGCACCTGATTCACTGTGACTTTATATACAAATATGAATAGAGTGACGAAAATAAACATGAACTCTTGGTAAAGTGTATGATATACTGTATATCAGTTGTATCTGTGTATTCTTGTTTTTTTTTTTTTCCATTTAAGTGTCCCAGTATCACAATGCTCTGTGTGTGTGTGTGTGTGTAAGTATGTGTAGGTATGTGTGTGTGTAAGTATGCTTAATCTGATATATTTATGTATATAGCGTGTGCTCTGCAAAAAAAAAAAGGAAGTTATGTTAAAAAAAGTGACTTAGTAGCACATTTTTTTTTTTTTGGGGGGGGGGAGGTGTTTGTGTGTAATAAGGCACATTTTGATTGGCTTGAAAAGGCTCATCAAAATAGCTTTTTCTGAGAGTTATGCAGAATTTAATGTCATTTTTCTTATAAAAACATGGTATGATTTGGAAAAAAATCCAAATATATCGTACTGCATGTTGGAAAAATGATTCAGCAGCACAAGAAAGAAGAATACAGCTGTTTTTTTTTTATTGGTAATATCAATTTCATTGTTAATATGGATTTGATATTGAATGAAATTCAAATAAAGAATATTATTTAAAAAAAATGTGTGTGTGTGTGTCTGTCTGTCTGTCTGTCTGCATGTCATAGGTGAACGGTAATTGAGAGAAAAGAGAGGGAGAGAAAAAGATCATGATGAATTATCATGTATATGTCTTACTGATAAAAGCAAATAGTGCTGCCTTCTACTTGAATAATCTGGTGTACTGGTGAACTCTTTCATTACAATGAATTGGTTTCATAACAACTACATGTTTGGCTAGGAATGTATGGCACGTGAAGATTATGGGTCACATGTGCTACCATCCAACCAGCTGAGAAGTTTACAGTTGTATCACTACCAGTACCTGTTAAGAACAGCGAATGGAACGAAACTGTTGCGGAAAAAGTGGAAATGTGCTAGAGATGTGTGTGTGCGTTGTGTACTAAGTATGTTGCTAGTTAGTAGAGTAACGTTTGTTTCTGCTGTTGTGAATGTCGGGGTTAGTGATTTGTTAACTGGGAGAGTCGTATAGGCATGTGTATCCTCTCTTTAGTTAAATTCGATGTGAGACACGCAGATGCTTTCACTGGAAGAACGATATTTTTGTAAACACATGTTTATCAAAATGTTTTACTAAGGTGTTTAATCGCATTTAACATCAAACAAGCATTTCATGACAATATTTCACTTACACAGTTGTTTCTTAACTTACTCAGGATAAACAATTTCATTAACAGCTCCTTGTAAATCGATGTTCTTATCGGTTTTACCAAATGCTTGCATCACATCGAAACACTTGACACTTTAGATTAAAGCCAATTTCAAATACCATCATCCTAATCATTGGATTTTATACAGCGTATCTGATATACCTTGCATACATGTATTGGTGTTTTGCTCGAACAATTTGGCGAGTCCCCCACCATTCACATTCCTGATATTTAAAAACACTTCACAGATTGTATAAAGAACAGAGGTTCAATGGGAACAGGAAAATGGTAATAACTTGGATTGAGATCAAACACTGTAAAATGTCGACATCTGTGCAGTCAAGCTCTTTCTTCCACACAAAATACACAACGAAAAAGTGAACCACGTTATAACGGGATAGTCGGGACAGTGAGATTTTCTTGTTACATGTATAACAAGATCTCGTTAAAATAGATGAAGTAAATACGGTATGAAATTACAGTAAAAAAAAAAGAAAGAAAAGAAAAAAAAAAAAAGATCAGTCAGACCCTGTAGCGCAAACGAAATCTCCTATCCGTGTTTGCTATGTCATGACGAGATTCGCTTGTAACATACACCCCCCCCCCAAAAAAAAATAAAATAAAAATTGATAAATAGATAAATGAAATAAAAATAAATAAATAAAAATTGTGATCATCTCGATCATGCTCGTGTGTGCACATGATTCAACCTGAGCGATTGGTCCATTGTAGGATAATATACAACCACCAACTACGGTATTTACAATTAAAAAAAAAAATGTATGGCCGCAACACGATGAATGTTGATAAAAATGTAATCAATTTTCAAGTGTATATGATAAGCTAATTTCGTCGTATACAGAGTAACCTGTTCCCGATACGGGACTCTCAGTGTGTGCTTACACTATGCACAGTACCCACCATGGGGGGGGGGGGGGGGGGGGGTAACATTGTGAACTTGTAAACATTCCTGAGGGAACATAACATTTAGCTTTGCTGTAAATGTAATCTAACACCTCATAAACATATTTACGACATTATAGTCTCTGAGACGCCAGCAATTATACAGTTCTTAACTGTTGCAGCATTTGAGGGGGATCAGAACGGTTGCTGTTACCAGCGTTTAGATTTGCTCTCCAGTGACAAAATTCTACTGTGTATGTTAGTTTCACAGGGGACAATAAATTTCTTGGTTCCGTATCCAATATTCAGTATCACAGGCCATGCCTCTTTCATTATTAAGTGTTTGAAGAATTTCTTCCGCCATTAAAGACTCGTTCAATCATTAAAAGATTTCTGAGAACTGAAATGGACAAAATCTAATCGTGTTGATATTAAACTTTTAAATTTATATAACAACATTGAGCTGTACAAAAAGAGGAATTGCTATGTACATTCCCATCAAAGAGGTCTTATTTCACCTACAGCTGACCCTGAGTACAGTCAATATTCCAGGTTTAGATTACAATGAGAATGAATGCGAATACTTCCACCATTCAAATCACCGTGTCATCGCCTCCTTTCAAATCCTTTATTTATTGTTGTCATATCGTAATGTACGAATTCTATGACAACCACAGTCTCCTCTTGGTGCAAATTTCCATTATCTGACCATGATCAGCCGCACAGGATATTTGAAGAAACTCCATTCCTTTCACTGTACAGAACTATCAGATCGAATAGCACATCATATTAGGTAAGTATAATAACACATTTACAGCCTTGGTTTTTGTATAAATGCCAGTAAAGCCACTTAGAGACCAATTCACGGTGCAATGAGCTTGTTCATTTTCCTCGTACAGGTCAAAGGAAGACGGGTGGCTGGTCCATGAACATGACACGTCTCGTATACTTCCATTATTCAGCGCCTTTTCCGCTTGTCGTCACACGTCCTACAACACACCTTGCTGTACCCGGGGAAATTGCAGAACGTCTCAAAGCTTGACTCTTCGCATAGTACACTGTCTTGTGGTACGCACTCATTTACTGCAAGAGGACAGTGAGATAGAAAACGGAGTTAGATTGTTTTGGTATTAGTCAAACCTTATTTTTGTATATCTAAAATTTAGCATATTTATTTTTTACATGGTTTTAAAGGTATACAGGGTAGTTAAGTCTTGAGGACAACTGACAAGCCAAAAAGGCAATTTTGAAAATAGAAAAACACCGAAAAGACATTTGAAACTGGAAATTACAAAAATCTGCCCATACAAAAAAGCAATGATACCATTCATGCTATTACTACCCATCCATATATACACACTCTGAAATACAGACCTACCAACCACCCCTCCCGCATACACAGGCACACACACACACACACACACACACACACACACACACACATACACACACACATACAGAGATAGCACAACTGACCCCCGCCCAGTGATATGTCACACATCAAAAAGTAGGTAAGGAGCGCCTAGGACAAGTGTGGATTGAGTGAATGCAGCAATATCAGTAGAACACATCCGTGAAAATTTGAGGAAAATCAGACAATTCTTTCAAAAGTTATGAATTTTTAAATATTTGCACAGTCACTGCTGGATGAGGAGACTACTACAGCGTATGATGTCACATGCGTAGAACGATATATAAGGAAAATATATATAGGCCTAAATGAATTTCATAAAATTTTACTTTTTGAAAAAAAAAGCACATTTCCTCGACTTGTCACTGACGTATTTTAAAGGTAATATTACCTCCCCCCCCCTGCCTTCTGAAAGAAGGAAGTCAAGTCTTCTTTTATTAGGCCTATGCGAGAAAAGTGAAAATATGTTGAATTTTCTTTACATTTTCTTTATATCTTTGTACACATGTGACATCACAAGCTGTAGTAATCTTCTCATCTAGCAGTGACTTAGCAGAAACTTCAAAAATTCATAATTTTTGAACGGATTGTCCGGTTTTCTTCAAACTCTCACTAATGTGTTCTACTTATATTGGTGCATTCACCACATGTCTATGAAAGTGAACTTGTCCTTTAATCATTTCGTTTGTCAATCATGTCTACTTACCGGGACATGCATCCTTCTGACACGACTTTGTACTGGGCGGCTGCAATCCTGTACATTCGTAGTCTACTGCGAGGGCGCCCTCGGGGACAAGACACGTGACATCCCGTTGTTTGACCCCCGGTCCACACGTTACGGAACACTGTCATTTGTAAATGTGAATGAATAAAGAAAAGTGCAAGTTACCCAGGTTTAAGCTCATTTTTGCTGTCCTCATGTATAATACGAACACGAATATAAAAATCGCATTCAAAATAATCATTAAAAGTTTGCCCTTGTTCGTTGTCTATATAAGTTGTAGTTTAAATCATGCGATACAATATCCTCTGTCATTGACAGTGAAGAAAGCAAAACATACAAACAAACAAATACTGGTAGTATATTACATATTTCTTAAATATACCTTTTGAGGTTTTTTTTTTCTGTGTAAGGAGTCTTTCGTTTCACTTAGACACTAAAACATGATATGGATAAAGATCTTGAAGCATTTTTCTCATAATCAACTTCCCATCAGGTCGTAATTCAAATCAATTTCTTGCATTCTTTTTCTACGAAGACAGGTGATGCTGTATGGAATTGATTCTACAGTTTTGAGAAGTAATCATATTTTTTTTTCTGTGAAGATGACTAGAGGAATGATGGAAGTAAGAGTGGTCCTAGGGGGATAGGTGGTTTTTTTTTTTTGTAACAAAGAGTTATTAGGCCTACATATACATGTTCTGAAGCGTATAAAATCGGTTCTGCATAATCACGGTGGTCGCTTTAAAGTAAGCTTTCCTGCTTATAGCATCCAAAAACATACTGGCATACAAACACACGGACACAGACGTAACAGATGAACAAATGATTGTGGGCACATACCTGAGACCACGCCCCTGTTTTCCACGTGGACGGACATTTCGGTAACCCACACTGTTCTGTCTCGGGCGGGCGGGGTTCTGTGCAGCTCGCAGGGTCTGCGAATTCTTTTTCTTCACCGATGAACTGGGGATTCAATAGAACGTGGGTTAAAAACTCTTAAGGTCAACTTTGAAGGAAGATTAGAAAGTTCTGACAGAAAGACAATGCGTCATTGTTAACATGAGTGAACAAAGTATGATAAAGAGCATGACCTTCTTTTTTTGTTTGTTGAAAGAACAATAACATTTTGGGGAAACAGCGAATTTCAAACCCACGGAAATGGCAGAGTTGACAGAAAAGTGTCACCAATAACCCCTTCCCCCGGAAAAAAAAAATGCATTCAAAAAAGAGTCAACTCTTCGTGAAAGAACAAAATATTGAGTTAGACAAACCCACATCGTGATGCCCTCTTGTTTTCTATAATAATTGTTTTGTTTTTTTCTCTGCTGAATACTATACGATAAGAATAAGTGTACTTAGTGATACAAGACAGCGTCGACAAAATTTGTCAAAAGACTAATGGGGAGGAGGTGAATAAGAGTGGGTTACCTGGAAGCAGGCGACAAGCCGCGTCCTGGAAGCACTACCCCCGCAGGTGGCGCTGCACTCACTCCAGTCCGTAGCTTGCCACTCGTACCTACACAGGTCGACAAATGCATTAGAAAACAAAACTGGTTTCGTGTTATCTTACTGTATGTATATTCAATTTGATTATGTATATACGAATGTATGCATGCATGCATGTTTTAATGTATAGGCCCTAGATATAAATACAGCATTATACAGCAAAACAAATATACAGACAACGCCTTTCACCTTCCTGAGCTATCTTTAGAAGATTGTGAAGAAGCGTTCAGTATAACTCGTAGACATCATATCAAAATAACAATTTCTCTGAAAGCAGCAAAATATCCTACCACTCACGAAAAAAAAAGGTTTTCTCTTCTCATATTCCTTAGACAAAAAAAAACCCTCTAATCATCGCAACTGCGGTACGCGAGTCTGTAAAAGAAAGGTCTTATGCTGCTCCTTTAGCTTGTCTTCTTCAGAATCAAGACTTATACTCTGTTAGAAATAGTACGAGTTCAAAGTTTTCGGTATCTCAGCAGACCCGTACTCACGTGATTATCAGAGGTTGGGTAGGGCACGGATGCTCGTTACATGCTCTTCGCACACCTTTCGGGTCGTAGTTCTTTTTCCCACATCGTTTGTTGTTCACTCGGCGGTTGTCTTCGATGCGCGTGCACTGAAAGCGATGGAATGAGTATCCTGTATCGATAGAGTGACAGTGATAACGTGTCCAGACATATCACAATCAATGATCGCACAAACAATGGGAGGAACCTAATTACATTCTATTCTTGTCTATATTGAAGATTTAAACATCCTCTGTAATGCCTCTTACAACATCAGGAACCTAATTACCCCCATCAGCCTCCAGTAATTAGCGAAATTTAGATTTGCGATGAGGACGTTAAGACGACGGTTGCCTTAACCGTTCTCCTCTCTCCCTGGGACCCTGGGTTGTGTTGCAAAGTAGCTTTAGATTTCGCAAAGACGCAGCCTATACAAAGTAAAATAGTGCCCTCATTTATGTGGTTCGTCAAAATGACATCAAGTAGCTCTCTGCGTCGTGAATTTGAGCGGACGCTAAAATGGCCCAGAACCGCGTGGCAGACCTAAAGCTCCCTAATAATTGAGAACGCAGACTCAAACGTCCCTTCACGTCATCGGAAAGACCACAGGGACAACAAGCCTTTACTTATTATTTTCTAATTAACGTCACATGGAGCTAAAGAACATGAGCTAATTAACAACCCGTTCTATGTGCTTGCCGCCTTTACTCGAAAACATAAGGTAATCTCTGAGATGATTTACAATTCCAGATTGTTTTCTTGCTTTAATCTGATCAGCTCTGAAATTATTTGAACCTTTTTTCCTCTACGAATTGTATTAGATAGTGTGGTCATTTCCATTCCTGCTTCATGTCGAATGTTGCATCCACTGTACCATTCCGGTGGTTTAGTGGTTTGCTTGCTTGACAGGTTATGGCTTCGAGACTCTGCCTGCATGAGCAGAAGTATACTTCTCTTTGGTACAACTGTACTTCTCTTGGTTGCTAGAGAGGTTATTACGAGACTGCAAGGGAATTCTAACCAAACTTCATAGAAGGTTAACGTTTGGACGAAGGTTTAAGGGATACATCTGAAGCGACAGAGATTCTTCTTTTTACCTCAAGGCTATGTCAAACGTTTGTAGAGGTCGTAGTTTCTCAAGTCTGTGAAACATCGCGCTCACTTACCGCCACCACATTCCCTGTTACAGTCGGTCCAACCCATATCATCCCACGAGTACTCCGGGTCTGGTGCCTGCGTCGCTGCGGGTGCCTGTGTCACTTCGGTCTGTTCTTCTTCCGACTGTCCAGCTATCAGCGTATCGGTTTGAATCCCCGCCTCCTCCGCAATAACGGGCCCGAAATCTTCGTAGTATTCGACGCTGTAATTCATTGGACGGGTGTCTCTAGCGGCGAATGCCTATACGGGGGAAATGAAAGATGGGGACAGTCGACGCTGATGAGTAATGTGTTCACTGTATCAACTCTTCCTGTCCCAATGAGACAAATGTGCACAAATTTCACACACAAACCTATGGAGAAGAAACTAATGTGGCACTCAGAAGCTTAACACAACTCTTCAGTAGTCTTGCCATTCATACATTCAGCTATTTTTTTTTTGATATCTAATATAGATATCAATGAAGCATGGCTACCTTTTTTAATATAATTTATCTTTAATATTACTTCAGTTGAAAGTGTGACGGAGTCTTAGTACAGCTGAGTTCCTTTCCTTAAAAACACAAACATTGCGAAACAATAACAATCACTGAGATGATTTCCCTCTATTCTATATGTTCAAAACACTCTACCTATGTATAATCTCTATCTATCTATCTATCTATCTATCTATCTATCTATCTCTCTATATATCTATCTATCCATTTATCAATCTATCTATCTATCTATTTATACATCTATCTATCCATCATTTATCTATCTATCTATCTATCTATTCATCTATTTATCTATCAATCAATCAGTCAATCAATCAATCATTCTATCTATCTATCTATCAATCTATCTATCTATCTATCTATCCAGCTAGCTAGCTAGCTAGCTAGCTATCGATGGATCTCTCCGCTTCAATTTGTGCAATTACCACTATACCTACTATATACTTACCATTAACAAGAGGGTGAAAGGAATGGGTCCCTTAGCCGTAAGCATCTCATATTCGCCGTCAGTGTTGTAGACAAAGCGGACCCCGGACTCGATGAATGCGTGCGAGTGAGACTGTTGCTTGCCCCTGTTTAAAATGTACTTGCCCGTCTCCTCAATCTTGAGAGCTACATGGACGAAAAATGGGTAATCAAAAATATTATCACATGCTGTTTTTTGAAAAGTTCTAGATGTCTTTGTCGTGTTTGTATTGTCAAAAAATGCTTTCTCTCGTAGAACCGACAAAAAAAGTGTGAAAACATTACAAAGAAAATCGAATTTCAAAACATCATCACATGCTGGTTTCTGAATAGTTGTATATGTCTCTGTATTGTAAAAAAAAAGTACTCGAGTGTCATAATCTCTCATTCATTCAAACACACACATAATATAAGCGCACCTCGCTGTTCGCTCTTTTCATTTTTTTTAATGAGAGATATGTTGTAATTTGCCTGTAGTACATGTTTGTGTGTGTCAATGTATGTGTCTTTTTGTTTGTCTGTTTGTGCATGTCTGTCTGTAGCCGTGCATATACTTAGTTGCCATTTGTAATTTGATCTGGTTCACATGCCCCCATTTGGTTATGAATCGTATAGATTTATGGTCGTGCTTGCTACAAACTGTGCAGGTACCCCCTTTCCTTCCTTTGCCCCGCAAACATATAATTATTGGCAAACATATCTTCTTTTTCAAAGTCTATGATATACTCATAGTATACGAGTCCATGTAGAAATGAATTATGTGCCTATCATAATCTAACTACATGTATATTCATATGCGGATACTTTACTTTGCAGATTATGATAGGAGAGTTCACACTCTGAAAGTAGGCTGATAGACGCTGATGAAAATTCTCTGGGATCTTTTTTTCTTTTTTCAACATGGTTTGATTGTTTTGTATTGCTTGTGGTTTTGTAGTTTGTTTTCTGTTTGTTTGTTCGCTCGTTTGTTCGTTTCTTACCGAGAAAGTGCGATGAAGGCACAAGCTTGGTGACCTGCAGGTTCCACATCCCCGGAGACAGGGTCATCAGTTTCTTGTATTCTGCAGAATGATGGATGGTTGAAAATTTATGAGAGTGACAAATACAAACAGATGATTACAGATTGAAACACGTATCACAGGCATGAAAAAATCGGGGTTGCAGTAGGAAAGGAAACAGTACGACAGACGCTACCAGCAAAACGTTATGTGTATAGTAGTTGGGAGTTTGTTGTACTCCCAAAATAACGAGAAACCAAGAAGGCAGAACTTGAAAAATCGGCTTAAGGTGAATGAAAATATGTTCATATAGGAAGAGAGTATGATTGATCTATAATTCCATTTTCCTCACGCACTAACTTTTCTGTTTCGGCTTTTTATCGGCGATGTTGTTGACGACGTCGTAACACGTGGCGTTGCGCCCGTCGCACACGCCACAGTTGTCCCACATCTTGGTGGAACCAAGCTGCACATCGCATCCGATATTCTGGAGGTAAGAATAGGACAGGAAGTGTGAGAAACAAAGAAAACAACAACAACAAAATCTCTAGGTAGAAAGCTATCCTTAACCCAGCAATAAACAATAAAGAGAAGCATAAAATTCCCGTTAAATTCATTAACGTGAATATTAATATTTTGATCTTACACCAGCAACAACATTGTGTCTGTCGAACATATGACTAATAGAAACGACCATATCAAAAGTAATGTCTGTTGCCTGGTCTACGTTATCAGAATAATGTCAAAATTGAGTGGCAGAAAAGAAGTGACGCACTAGGATCTTCACATATTTACATTAGGTCAAATTCATAGTCACTAAACAGTACTCGGCGAGGGTGACAAATGGAAGAATTTACGATACAACAAATAATTTCATGACGTGTCGCTGTCCCGAGCTTTTAGTTTATTTCATCACAATACGTTTATTTTGAACCACCCCCCCCCCCTTCGACTATGAAATATATATTATTGGTTCCCATTGATATTTAAACAACTGAAAATCAAAAACTCTCACCACCACTTCACCGTTGACGCAAATGTACTCTGGGTAGTCGTGAGAGACAGGCGTTCCGTCGATGACATAACTGTCGGACACGTAGACTTCTCCCGAGCTCTCCGAAATGCAGGATAATTTACACGTGGCGCGAGCTGTTACAATGATATCGTATGAGTATAAGAAAAGGAAATCGTTGGACAGATAAGGAATCAGGAATTGAGCGCGACTCTGAAAGTATTTTTTTTTCCGCATCAATAATTCTCTCTCTTTTAAGCACACCGCGCCGGCAGAACTTAATCAACTTTGAGAGCTTAAACTTCAGGGAGTTTCACCTGTGTGACAGTGGCTTGAGTTTGTTTTGCAAGTTGAGAATTTCCCGTGGAATTTGACAATGACTTCACGCATAAATATGAAAGAAAAAACGCTCTTATTTCATTTTCATTTAATTTCATTTAATTTATTTATTTTAGCACGGCATATGATTCAGCCAGACGGCTGTTCTTCCTCATGTCCGTGTATCATAACGTAAAAATGACATAAACTTATTTCAAAACATATACACACGTACATGAAACATAAAATATACAACATACAATTACATGAAACAAATCAGACCAAAAGTATCAAAAAAAAAGATTTTTTTTTTCTTATTCCATAGTCCCTACACGAGGGCCCGCGTGACAGTTGATAGAGTTTGAATACTCACGGTCAGTGTTTGGATAGGCCAGTAAAGTCTCGCCAGATGTTCTCTTCGAATGACGAATACACTGTGCTAAATGCTTGTCTGTTGGACCATCGGGACATACCTGTGAGTGGGAGAAAAAGAATACGGAACAGGGAATCATTAAAAGAATATTATTGCGATAAAAAAAAAAACAGTGAGTCCAAACACTGCAGGTATTCATCAGTATTCTGGTAACAAAATCACTATCAAGATTGACTTTCAAGTATGTTTCTTTTGTGAATAGAATAAAAAAAGAATTTACTATTAGAATTGTAATCTAAACAGACGTGCAGTGAGTCATTCTTCACAAATTTTCAGCAATTTGTTACGATATACATGAAAACAGAAGATATTTATTTTTGCTTTCTAGTACAAAAATGCCAAAGTTTACTGACATTCTGATTCATGTCAAATCTATCCAACCCATGACAGACGTTAGAAAATATTCCATGGGATGTTCTTAAAAGCGATTTGTGTATCTTAATACCTCGGTATTACAAAGCCGAATCTCTTCCGCGTCACCAACGCAGTCTCTCCCGCCGTTTTGGGGCCTGTGGGAACAAACACAGCCATTCGAAATCTGATTTATCAAAATATAAAACACTTACCCATCTTTCAAACAATATTCATGTTACTGGCACTAGTTGTGATGATCGAAAACTCGAGAGGTATTAGAACTAAACGTTTTTGTTTTTGTTTTTGTTTTTATGACAATATCTTTCCGTTTACTCCATGAAGAGCCAATTGTTTTCTTTCCCAGAAGAGTCATTTTTCTCTCTCTGAGTCATGGTTATGAAATAAAATGGATATGAAATTTTAAGCAGTTCTTCCCATACAAAAATCTTCACGGAAATTGAAAGAATAAAACAGGTCATGTGTGAATCAGGTTTTAGTATTGTAGCACTTCTCGAGCGACAGGCAAAATCCTATACTATTATTTTTTTGAACAGAGTGCAACTTCGCGACTCTACATGACATGCTAATAGTCAAACAAAAATAATAAAAAATGATGTCTTATTTTGCTCAGATTCTTATTCATGAAGTCTTTTTGATTAACAACTCTCGTGCAGATCGTTCCTGTAAGGTTCCCCAAATTGAAGGGGGGGGGGGGGGAGCCTTGACATAAGAGGCGATATTACATTGTGCGCTGTGATTTTCAGATAGGCGCACAGTATAGTATTCGAAATGTGGGGAAAACCCGCTTCCATAACTCTATGATGGGTCACGGTGAAAAGGTCACAATACAGACATCTCGTCGATAGCTGCTCGAATAGCCATTTTGTGAGTTCTACGTCATCTCTCGGTAGTCTGTTCGGATCTTTAAAGTAAGACCTTATTCAACCTCTTTATGCTCGCATCTTCCTACAGGCTGAACAGACTACACGGTCGTTGTGATCTCATGCCTAAATGTAGGCACTACTTCGGAACCAGACAGAATCCAACCAAACTAACCACGGAGGTACAGCATACTTGGTAAGCATACGAAACAATATACCCACACACGCATGTTACTTGTGCCTGACACGGAGTGTAGTTTACAAATGCATGATCCCTACATGCCTATAGAATTAATTCTTCCTTGTTCCTTTGGTGAGTACCTCTACTATGATTTAGCTGATTTTGTTTCACATGTTTAACTCTATGTGCAAGAAAAAATGGCATAGCCTGTTATAATAATGTTATTTCAATAAAGATATTCTTTTGGAAATAAATCACCGTCTACGGATTCTATCACACATTGGTGAGATGAAAGCCCTTTCCTCATGACAACACAATCGACTAAAAGGCTGAGTCTAGTATACTGTAGTATTCACACGCAAAACAAGGAAGAAGGTGCAAGTCATCTGAGGGTCGTGGGAGGATTCGCGAATGGCCTGGTTGTATTACCCACTTAAATATTAAATAATCAATATTGAATTACTTAAAATTCACGAATTTTATGCGTTTCTGTTTTAGTTGTCAATACTGCACTATATCACAATATTGGTTTCATGGGTTTGATTATTCATATAAAAAAAACAATTAACGTATAATCGCTTCCTTTAATCTTTTAAGAAGCTTTATGAAGAATAAACAATAAAAGAGAATTTTTTAAAGATTTTTCTTTTTTTAATTCTACTTTTAGATTTCTTAGGGGGCATTCCATACATCCGGTCCAGAATGTCTTGAGGATTTGTGAACCGATAGGACTTTCGGGTTATTCAAATAAATGTGATTGTGGGTACACGTTTGATATGAATGACTATTCTTCTTGAGTTTTTGTGTATTTGAACATGGATGTTGTTGTTTGAGAAACATTGATATCTAATATGAAAACGTTTAATTCGTGAAACAAAGGATCAGTAGTGAAAAATGTTGCAGCCTCGTTTTGTATAAATGAAAATACTGTTCATATTGGGAAAAGCCCTCAATTTTCTCATGTTAGATTCGAGTATGATACGCAGATATTACACAGAAGAATTTTTAAAGCACTCCGTGTTTGTTTGTTTGTTTTTGACAAAAAGTGTTTTACCCTATAGGCCCTATACAATATTCCTATTCCTTGCCTAACTGGGAAGATGTATACGTGTATTAGTTATAAATGTATACATTGTATGATTCCAGCTTAAATTGATTATCAGTATAGTTACTCCTAAAAACTTGTGTATATGATCCCTTTTGTCTAATAATAAACCATCATTCTTTATACCAGAATCAATCTGTGGATTAGCATTGCAGCGTGTTGTTTGAAAATGCACCAAACTTGTTTTACCGATATTCATAGATGATTTTTCCCAGTTCTGCATTTATTATCCGAAAACTAAAGTAATACTTAGATGGTTCTTATGAGAAGCAGTGATATCATCCGCAAACATGAAGAATCGACGAATAATTTATCATATCATTTATATCAAAAATAGTAAAGGAGTAGTATGGACCCTGGGGCCCGTATTCTACTGTAGACCAAGGTTTAAACCCATTTTAGACTCACCTATGGTTTAGCTAGACCCGAGGTTTAATTTTGTATTCTGCTAGCGAGGTTTAGTTAAACCCAAGTCTATTTCGGGTTTAAATTAAACCCGAAATAGTCTTGGGTCAAGCCACCATGGTGCCCTCTATGGAAGAAGAAATTCTCCCTCTCTGAGTACTTTTCTCTCCGCAAATCCACTTAAATTTATTATTGGCAGTGTATCAGCCACATGAGCGTGACTTTCTTGGATTTTGAATAGTTTTTACGGGTATTTATGTCGAATAAGGGCATGCTGTATTTTTGCTTGCGACGACTCGTGAAGCACTGTGATTATACTGTACAGTTTGTGTACGTGTGCGACGCACATCTCAGGATACATGGTAAGCGTCTAATAGCGTATCGCTATCATATTTTTGGCTAGCTAGCTTTGAATGCTCAGTACCAGCAGATCCATCGCGCCGCGCCGGCCGGCGGCACGGTTGCTGTGTGCGCTGGATGGGACATGGCTTTTTATGTTGATTGAATCGTGAATTCGGAATGGACAGGCAATTGATCAAACCAGGACTTTGAGGTAGGAAATTGAATAAAAGCTTTTCTCTTAAGATTGTCAGTTAATAAAAATGGAAACCATTCTAAAATTTAGAAATAAATCTAGACCTAGATCTACTATCAACCCTGTCTCGATATTAGAAGTAACTGTTAGGCCTAACGTTAGATTTTACCTACCGTACCACACTAACCTAACTTTTAATAGATCTAACGTTAGTCCTAACGTTACAATAATGTACTCTAGCTATTCGAATAGGTTCTACTATAAACGTTAGTAGGACCCTACTCCTACTAACTAGTCCGAACGTTAGTCCTACGATCGATCAAGGTTCTCGATCTAACAGAAACTAGATTCTATGCCAAATCGACCTCAGGCTCTACCCTCTAGTCCTACATTGAGTTCTTGGTCTAGTCTTCAGGTTATTTTCATCGTATTAAAGCTTATCTAGACTAACGTATTAGTACAGGTAGTACTAGGTAGTAGTATTGCTACCATTTAGATCTCGAGTCTCTTCTAAGTGTACAATTTGCTACAAGTATATACTATACTAGTACACGAGTAGTAGGTGTGTACTCGCGTACGTGTCAGCCAGCCACTCGTTTTGTGCCATTGGCATTGATCCGTGTGCTGGTACCCTTTGCACCAGTCATCGTTAGACTCGATTTAAACTCGAAATAAACCTCCTCCATGGTAGGTTTAATTTAAACCCAATTTAGACCACAGCTGGACTTAGTAGAATACAAATTAAACCTGGGTTTAAACCTGGGTCTAAACTGGTGGTTTAAACTCAGGTTTAAACCCCAAAAACCCACTTTAGACCCAGGCGTGGGTTTAAACTCGGGTCTAAGTTTTTAGCAGAATACGGGCCTGGGGGTTCCACATTGGATATTTGATATGGAAAAATCATATGACCTTGCACACACACAATTTGTTGCCAGTCAGACTGGTATCAATTTCGAAATCATTTGCAAGTTCGGGCAAATCCAAAACAGTAAAGGCGTTATTAGATATTGAAAGGAGATGCAATTGTAAAAAAAAATGCTGTTGAATCTTCATAATTAATCCATCTTATCTATTTGAAGTCTTCGGTTTCAATGATTGAACAACAAATATAATTTCATTTTGAGTTGTGGCATTAGAAAATATATTGTTTTATTTAATGGACGTGATACGAATTCAGTGTATCCTTCAAGCTAGATTGGGTCCGATGGAGAAAACTCATCCTATGACAGGCTCACCAGATAAATCAGCATTGTTGAGCCGGGAAATAAAACATATTTCTTGGGGTTTTTTTTTAATGATAAACGGTAGTCACATGCGTATCGATGCTAACTTGTGCCTCATTTTGCTTCAATGAATTTTACAAAATTCAAAGAATGCCAGAGCATGCCTGGCATTGACCCTCCAGTTTCTGTCTGGTAAAGAACTACGCTATTGAATCTGCTTGTATCAGTAACAAAATGCTATGTGTTTCTCTTCTCATAGACAAACAATCACCATGGCAACATTTCATCAAATCAGCAGCCAGAATTTAGAGTGTCCTATCTGCCTGACACTCTTTAACCAACCTAAATCACTGGTATGTTCTCACACTTTCTGCATTGACTGTGTAGAACGCATCGTTCAAACTCAGCAAAAGGAACAAATTCTAACCTGCCCTGTATGCAGGAAAGAAACGCCCCTACCAAGTGGAGATGTGAGTAAGTTACAAACAAACGTACCGCTGAGTTCTCTCGTGGATGAAGTCAAAACCAAGAATCCAACATGCACGGTTTGTGAGGTTGACGAAAAACCGCCAGCTGTATCCTACTGTCAGAACTGTGGGAAATATATGTGCGAATTGTGTGAGAAAGGCCATGCTACCTGGAAACCGTTGTCCAACCACGAATTGGTGCCCATTAACGAGGTGCTCGAGGGAAAAGTTCCTCTCAAGAGACGACAAAAGTGTAAGAAACATCCTAACGATGATGAAGAGTGTTTCTGTACCGGGTGTCGGGAGTACATTTGTTGTAAGTGTGGGATGCTGGAGCATCTGCAAGAGGGTCACAAGCTGGAACAGGCAGCCATCCACGAGGAAAAACTAATGACAAATATCAAGGTGTTACAAGAAAGGGCAAAATCAAAGAAAACAATTTTTGAGAATCATATCGATTGCATAGAGACACAACGAAATGAAATAACAAACATGATGAGAAAGCTCAACAATGACATCGACAAGACGTACGAGGAATGCATGCAGCTACTGTCAGCCAGAAGAGAGACCCTGAAAAGCCAAGTGAAACGATGGTCTGAAAAATTCACGAATAAATTACAAGTTATGAAGGAGGAGAGTCACCAAACAATTCGTCACATAAACGCTATGGAAGAGCTGGTAGCTTATGGTATGAAGGTACCGCTAGAGAAAGACGCCGTGTTTGCACATGACAAGCTATGCGAGAACTTAAAGAGCTTTCTGGGACGAGATGATCCTGACGACCAATCACCGAGAGGTGTGACAGAACGAGCTCAGAAGATTTCATTTCGTAAGGATGTAAAGGTCAATGAACCTTGTCTTGGAGAGCTGGAAGGTTACACATGGGAAGTCAAAGCAGACGTAGAGGTCCCTAGACAAGACAGCATGGGAGGTATCACTCGGGCGCCAGACGGTAAGATGGCTGTGGGGGCGTTCTTTGGCGGAATCCATCTCTACTCCCCTGATGTCGAGTTACTGCAGACCGTGCTGAAGGATGTCCGCATCCGTCAGTTTGGATTCCTATCTGATGGTCGAAGCGTTGTACGTGAAATAAACAACAAGATGTCACTCTACACTCCACAGTGGGAGAAGCTTGACGTCACGTTCGAGACGATGAGCGACGATGAAGGAGGGTATGGTGGTCTCACTGTGGATAAGGATAACAATATCTACGTGAGTTATATCAAACCCAAAAAGATTCAGGTATCTAGCCCACAGGGTGGTAGGGCAGTCAGGGAAATAATGTGTGATGGATATACACCTTACCAATTACTCTCTTTTCACACCATCGAGAAACTGATACTGACAGATTCCTTAACTGCCGTGTGCTTTGATGATAAGGGGAAGAAGAAGAATGTCTTGAAGAAGGAGGGTATGTCTGTCTACCCAGCTGTTTGTCGAGATGATTCGGTCATCGTAGCCTGGGTGAAGCACAAGGTGGGTATCGTCAGTATCGATCGATACACGAGAGATTTGGAGTACGTGTGCAACATCGTCACTAATTTCAAAATACAAAGACGAGAGAAAAAAAATTGGTACTTCCTAGAAGAGTTTGAGGGTGGTGAGATAGCTTTCTGCACTCCCGATAGACTCTACATCATTACTTGATGCGATATATTTTGTGCTGATGTTTGAAGTTTGGAAAAAGAAAAAAAAAATCATCTCTATGGGATATTCTTGGTAATTTTCATGCAATTTAAAAGAAGTCAATATTGTTACAGATTAATGTCTGCCAAGTCTACTTACATTAATATGCATACAACAGTAATGTTCCTATTATAGGCATGTCGGGAGGCACAAATACCTCATTATGATACGACGCTTGACAATAAGATGGCGTTGACTTGTACCACCTTCGTGAATTCGGGCCAACTTATCATTCAGCATCCGTTTCGAGTACGGACTCTCCATATTTGGATTTGACTTTCTGCCCTATTTCATTTCTTCTTCTTTTTTCACAAAGTAAATAGAATGTAATAAATAATTTTCCAAAAATCACACCTTGGATACACAGATATAGGTACGGTATGATAATGTAATATACAGTAATGCAAAAACATGTTGGGACCTCATCCTTCCCAAGGTTTGCTGACAATGTTGGTCTCTTGTAGTAGTTTCTGGGGTGTATTATGTTCTTTATAAGGGACAGTCTTGTTCCGAAATTAACAATTCGTATATTGATTTGTATCTTATTTTTGTGCATATTATGTATTACATGTATTTGGAAATAAGATACAGAAAGTGAAACTAAACCAATAAAAGACACCAAACAAACAAAACAAAGAAGTATGACAAGACAAGGAGTACAGTCAACACCCGCAGAAACTACGCTGAACAGCGCCCTCCATCCCACGAGTGGTGTTTGTACAAAAAGCCAACGGAACTTGTACAAAATAGTTCGAGTTGTGTTTCACAGAGAGAATGTCAGTGCATTTTACTGCATGGGCATTTCAGTCAGATGATTCCGTACCAAGGAAAAAACCCCAGTCGTTTAAAAGTGTTTCTCTTTGATATGCACCACTCTGCAGTAAAACTTTTTCTACAGGACGTATCCACTACGAGTGAAAATACATGTACTAGGTGTTACAAAAAAAAATCCCACTTTTGATCCTTTCTAGTTCAAAAATTATATATCATAGATATAACATTGATATTAACAATAGCTAAATAGTGTGCAATTTCGTTGGAGGTAATTTGAAAATGAAAGCATCATTCAGTTTCGTTAAATTCAACATTAATTTTTCAGTTAGGTTTCAGATTTTGCTCTATTTTCAACCCTCTGTACAAAACTTCAACTTTGCACAGGGGGTTATTGGTGTGTATAGGAGTGTGTTGTTGATACCCTGACAATGGTCCTGAACAATGACCAGGGTTAGAATGCTCTATTACATATTCATGAGGAATTCCACTGTCACAATTAGTCTTTATTCATTCTGAAATGCGGTGTATGCAAGCACGTGGAAACATGTGCTCACTTTTTTCATTTGCGTGCATTTCACCCTGTGTCATGAATTCAGACCAGCAGTGCTCAGGGCAATCCACATGAATAATTGATAAAGCATTCATGTGCCTTGCAGCAGAGCTCTGAACAGGTGGCAGCCATGTCCATTGTTCAGGGTCATTGTAAGCACACACTCACATACACATCATTGGTTCCTGTGTAAAGTTCAATTTTTGTACAGAGGGTTAAAATTTTCTCAAAATATGGAACCTTACATTGAAATAAATAATTGATTTTATGAAATTAATATAGGCTTTCATATTCAAATCACTTCCAACTAAATTGTACACTTTTCAGCTATTACTCTTATCAATGACAGTTTTATCTGACATATAATTTTTGAACTATTAATAATCAAAAGTGGGAAATGTTTTTTATAACACCTAGTACTTGTATGTTGCAAAGATAACCTCTGAATAATATCAGAGATATACTATTTTCTTCAAGCGGTTCACTTTCAGTTAATCGATCAAATCAATAATAATTCAAGAAAGATTAAGGTTCCCGTTCCGTTTAGCTGGATCTAACTTGTGGCCAAAACAGAGAACATTTTAGTTTACAATTTCATGGGGATATCATTGTCGATTATGAGCAGTGTTCGACTGTGTCTTATAAAATCACACCGATGACAGTTTGTTCTTCCGATGAAGGGACTGTAAAGCAACTAGTCATTACATGTATAATAGTCGGGGTCATCCCAAGAGACCGACACTGAAAATAGGTCCATGAGTCATACAGCCCACGAGTTATAAAGCCCATCAGTCACATACAGCCATGAGTTCGACACTACGCAAATAGAGCCCATGAGTTCGATACTACCAAAGGTACGTTTATAAGATTTTTCTTCTAGCCAGAAACAGTGTTTTGAAACACTGTTTCTGGCCAAACAGTGATTCTAGCTCGAAAAAAATTCTTATAAACGCTCGCCGTGATTTGAAACAGTGTTTTGAAACACTGTTTGTAAACGCACAAAATAGTGCGTTTACAAACAGTATTTCTGTAGAATCAGTGCTTCAAAAATCTTATAAACGCAACTGCGATCGCAAACACTGTTTATGTGACGTCACAATGCCTTGCGCGCGCCCTGTTTGACCTTTTGCCGAGGAAAAACTGCGCAGAGTGAGTTGCGCAATGGCACAGTCTGAGCGAGCGCCCCAACACGCTCGGAGAAAAAATCTTATAAACGCTCTCCTGACGAAAGTGTGATTTGAAACAGTGTTTCAAAACAGTGTTTCAAAACAGTGATTCTAGGCCCGCAAAATCTTATAAGCGCACCCTAATATTAGGCTCACGAGACCGACACTACGCAAACAAAGCCCATGAGACCGACACGATTCAAAAGAGGCTCACGAGACCGACGTGGCGTGTACCCTAATAGTCAACCTTGCCTATAACTCGAATCTATTTGGACTAAAGAAATAGCTGCGAATTAGAGAAAATTCGATTTAGGAGGGATTAGAATCAATAGAATATAAAAAGAAATGGACTTGAAAAGACCTCCGACTTGGGTGATGATAATTCAAAGTTACTTGTATGTAAAAAGAGTTTTCAACGTACTTGTTAAACGTTTACTGTAGACATATATATGATATGCTTTATTCACACATTGGTAAGTTCCACAAAAATATTTCATAGATTGATTGAATATGGCAATTGTTATATACAGCTGTAATGGTTTCATATTGCAAGCCAGAAGGGAATTATAAACTAAGTCTAAGGCGATTTTTACCTACCAGATTTAGTAGAGTTTCATTAAGCTTCTTGTCCCCGCATTTTACTGTTCTTATCATGATACTTTTTTTTCCAGTCATGTACACACTGCCAGTCATAACAAAAACTCCCAGTTGTTGAAATATTTGAGTAATTTTCGTTTTGTAGTTATCTTTCGTTCATTGCACTATTCTCTTTCATTGTGTTCATCATTGTAATGATGTACTACTTACGAGATTTCTAGGTTCCTGTCCTATTTGACAGGCAGCTGATACGTGACTGATTCAAAGCTCACGATCACGTGTATAGAGTAGTAGGTTTATGAACCGTGATTTCGCTTTCGACTTTGCCTTTTATGTTAAGATACACTGTATAAACTCAAGCAGAGTTTAAATGATTTCAAAGTACCCGAGAAGTTAGCGCGTGTATGATTTCCGTTATTGAAAGGAAGTATTCAGGTTCTTCAACCGAGGTGAAATCTACAGTAAGATCTAGGCCGCTCATGAGGTAAGAGAAAGCAAAATCAGAAAAGAATCGACATGTATTTTGGTAATGTTTTCACACTGGAGATGATAGAAACAAAACAATCTATTTTCCAGTTCTTTTTCTTTCTTTTTCACATATTTCTTTTCGAATGTCATTCCTTTAGTAGTCCTGTCGTATAAGCGTCAATGCAAAAATGAAGTATTGAGGCATACTACTGAAGTCGTTGCCTAGATTTTGATACTCAGTTGAACAAAATATTGTTTTATCTTCATACTCCGGTATAGGATAGGGTATGATTTAGGCTGAGAATTACATTGTATTATAATTATAATCAGAACAAAGATATTTTGTTACCTGAAGTGTTTCCCGTAAGAACTGGTACTAGACAGTCAGGAATACGTGGATTTATTTGTTATTATTGAAGTGGTATATAACTGACAGAAGTGGTATAACTGACAGTATGTTACCTACATACCATTTGTAAGTACTCATGAGCAAATGTATATGAATTCAATTATTCATCTGTCAAATGTTATAATAACATGAGCCTTTATACAGTCTCGTGTGAATTGCTATACATGATACAACGCCGTAATGAGAACTATTTTTCTTCGTGTTCACATTCGTTGGGAAATCGATGCTTACATGATTACGATGTAAATTGTCATTGACTGTGTATTTGTATTGTAATGATTGTTGTATGGCATGTGATCTGATACTTTGTCATGTAATTTCATAACATTATAACATTGAGAAAATAATGTTATAGTCATGTACCGCAGAGATTTCGTTATTCATACTGTACAGACACAGTTCCTTCGTCCCCTTCATCAACTCTATTTCCTTCCTATGTAGTTGTTGGTTTGGATTATACATATACATATACATACACACACACACACACACATATATATATATATATATATATACATATACATACACACACACACACACACACACACACATATATATATATATATATATATATATATATATATATAGTGAAAACTTTGAGCAAAGAAATGGCTTTTCATCGGGATTCGACCTCCGGATTACCAGACCGGTGCTCTACCGACTGAGCTATTGAAAGCCCTAGATCGGTGTTCGTCCCAAACCCTCAACTCTCTTTGCTCGTGTGGTCAGAAGCTATAGTGTGTGTATGTGTGCCACACACACACACACACACACACACACACATTAACCTGATATAAACCCGATGAAAACCCATTTTCTCTGCTCAAAGTTTTCACTATTTATCATTTGTTTCTGGCTAGTTTTCCCTTTCTTGTTTATATATATATATATATATATATATATATATATACTATGTATATATATACATGTACACATATAAAATATGTACAGTATATGCGTAAATAATGAAAATAAGGAGAAAAAGTAAAATGAGTAGAAAAAGAGAAATCATATTGATGGGCATGATGATATTACAGTTACAAATCGCAAAATATTAAGCACTTATCAATTTATCAATAAGTGCTTAACTTATTAGTATTTTAGTGCTAATGTTAGTATTAAGCACTAATTTTGACCACCCATAAGCTCACTGCATAACTCCCTGACATACACGCTTCTCCCTTAGAAAGCACTGAAAGTAAAATGTAACTACGCTTAAAATGACTCACTTTGGGTTATTGCATCGCCTGGTCCTGATCTGCACTCCGAGGCCGCAGCTGAAGGAGCACTCACCCCACGGGGTCCACTCGCTCCAGCCACCGTGCACGATCGTTACACGAACGCAGCGTTCCCTCACGCACTCCTGGAAGAGCGAGAAAGCATTTTATTTATAGTCTAGTCATACCAATTTGGTTATGCTGTTGCTGTTTCTGATAGATGTGGTGGTATCTAAAATGTTGCTGTTTTTTTGTACCTTGATTTGTCTATATACACACAGTTTGTTCTTCTATTTTTGACTCTTACACAAAAGAGGAAATCCTTCAAATGTAATAAACATTTATAGGGGGAAAATGTTTGTATGGAGAGTTATACATCAAATCAGTAAAGAGCGAAGAGAACTAGCAGAATCTGGATTGTCAGTCACTTCTACTAAGTCTCGACTTTTTTCACCGTCAGAAATGAGAACCATGGGGTGATCCACGAAGAATTTTAGTCGATGGTAAAAGTTAAAGGGGAATTCCTGTCTTGTTAAAAGTTAGTCCGATAACAAACGGTAAAATCTAATAATCACAACAGCGAAAATTTGATCAAATCGAATAAGAATTAAGGGTGTAATGAAATTGTGAAATTCGGTTGATTTTGACAAAATATTTTCCGAACAGATGATGTGAATAGTAATGAGTGAGTTAATGAATTTTCCATATTTTTTGGCCCAATACATTTATGCCCCACTCGCAAACTCTGATATACCTTTCATGAGCATCATTGTGAAGTTATTCACACAAAAATATACCATGTTCTACAACTTAATGGTCGAAAAATTGACAGGAAGTAACTAAAAATTTTCATTGTCACTCATCTTATTCTGTTTATTAATGGCTGCATTAAAAAAAGTCTCCAAAATTCTCATTTTCATTCAGAAGTTAGAATACCATGGAAGACACACATAACATATACCTTGATTTTAAGTTACTAAACCTTTAAGATCGACTTTGTGAAACGCCCTTTAGAATGTGTTTCATAATATACCGGAAGTACATGTATTCCCCGCAGTGGCGGATTCAGCGTTGTTGTTGTTGTTGTTGTTGTTGTTGTTGTTGTTGTTGTTTGTGTGTGTGTGTGTATGTGTGTGTGTATGTGTGCGTTTGTTGGCTGACTAAACCCGGAAGTGGCACCAGAAATATAAATTGCTTTTCGCCCCCCCCCCCCCCCCTCCTTTAAGAAATTCCTGGATCTGCCCCTGCACCGATACTAACCCTTTGTGGCCCGCAAGAGGAGCCATCCATCGGCGGCCCTTTCTTGAGACACCCGCCGTCAAGGTCCGGCCCAGTGCAGTAGAGTTCGACGCAGTAATCCACGTCGGTGTGCTGTTGGGACGAAGGTACAAGTGAACGATTAATTTTAATTCCGAGCTTCTCAACCAGTGGGCAGCGAAGCTCTCTCAGATGGGCCGCCGTGATATCAGCCAAAAATGACATAAAAATATCTATATTCGATCAAAACTGGGCCTCGAAAATATTTACTATAGCCAAAGTTGGCCTCAGGTTTAAAACAAAAAAAGTTGAGAAGCCTGGAATTTTAGTCGATATCATGGTTGTGGAGAGGAAGAATTCCAAACAAGAGGAAGGTTTCATGGAGATTGGAGTAAGAACACTTTAATAGGCCAGTGCCACTCTTCCATTTTTGACTGGACACTTAAATTGTAGAATTAATTCATCAAATCCTAACAAGCGCACAAAATTGCAAGCCAGACATAATTATGCATGCATGCACGCATGCATGCAAAAATAAATAAATAGATAAATAAATAAATGTTCATGCAATTGTTTCTAGAAATTAATGAACAAACACATATTATTTATTTATTTATTTATTCATTTATTTATTTGTTTATTTATCTATCTATCTATCTATCTATCTATTCATTTATTCATTACTTACATATCAACGCAAGGAGAGGAGGACTGTACCTGAAGATGCATGTATCAGCAACAGAAACAGAGGACTTACGTGGCATTTCCGGTAACCCTCTCCGAACTGGAACCGACACTGCTCGTCCATATGGTGTTAATTTGTCCAGGTCGCTCGATGCTGGTCGCTCGCGTTCCCCCAGTGGGCTCGTCCCATAGGCAGGTCATGTCTCTGATATCACAGTCAATATAGATGTTTAATGAACGGATAAGTATAGGTATGAACATTGAAAGAACAGGGCAAGTGCCATAATGTGTCTCGCCCATTCGCGTACGAGAAATTGTACGCGAATGGGATATAACAGATAAAAAGAGATATAAAAGGGTAAAAATTTATGGCAAAAAAGAAACGTGCCATAAAAACTTAACATTGGGCCCTTAAAGTTCGTTTACCCCTGCCTGTGACCTTTGACCTTGTGGTGACCATCCACTCCCCATTGGACATCTACCATATAAGTTTGGTCACAAACAGACCTATTGTTATGGATCAAAAGTTATAACCCATATTAGAAACGCGCCATAAAACCTTAACATTGGGCTCTAAAAGTTCGTTGACCCCTGCTTGTGACCTTTGACCTTGTGGTGATCATCCACTCCCAAAGAGACATCTGTCATCCAAGTTTAGTCGCAAACGGACCTATGGATCAAAAGTTATGACCCATAATAGAAACACACCATAAAAACTTAACATTGGGCTCTAAAAGTTCGTTGACCCATGCTTGTGACCATTGACCTTATGGTGACCATCCACTCCCGAAGGGATATCTACCATCCAAGTTTGGTCACAAATGGAGGTATGGATCAAAAGTTATGACCCATATTCATACAAACGCGCCATAAAAACTTAACATTGGGCCCTAAAGTTCATTGACCCCTGCCTGTGAGCTTTGACCTTGAGGTGACCTTCATATATGGTAGAATGTGAAACTTTGTCTGACCCCTCTTCCCTCAAAGTTTGATTGCAATTGAAGCCCAGAGTAAAGAGTTATTGAAGCTTTTGTAGCGTTACGGACAGACGACGGACGGACGGACGACGGACGGACGATGGACGGACAGACGCCGCAGGCGATCCCTTAGTCTCCCCTCACCTCCGGTGGGCTCGACAATAAACGATTTAGTATATTAATGAATACACAAATAACTAGGTAGATAAGTGAATGAATCAATACATAGATTGTGTCCCATAGTGGGCAAGGTGGGCAATTTATGAAAATTGAAGCTTCTTTTTTTTTGTGCAAATCTAAGAAAGGTATGCATTGTATCAAATAACATTACTGCCTGTAAAATCTTAGATTGTATGCCATCTCCAAGCGATATTGTTGTTTTCTTTTATTGTAGAGTTAAAAGATGACTGTCTATAATTAAGTGACTGGTACGAGCCGATGTAACTGATGTTGTTTCCAATTTTAGCACCAGCTACACTTACACGGCAAAGAAATGTAATTTTATGAAGCATTAGAGCACGTACGTCATTGTACGTTCTTTCTTCGCTCCCAGTGTACAACATACTTTAATTCCGATTTGTTTGCAGTTGCTGACATAACGACAAAGATCCTATAATAATTGATATCTACCGAGCCAAAGTATCACTCAACGAGTTGCCGGTGAGATCCCTTAATTTTAAACACATTATATTGATATAAATCTAGACTTTCATGTTGGAAATCCAAGCTAGAAATGATTTTCACAGCAACCATGGACCTTTATCACTCTTAATCTTTTACCCTCGCTTTTTCATCTAAAATGCTCATCTATCTAATCACATCCTTCTCACTGAATCATATCAACACTGCGTTTTCTTAGTTGAAGGTTTGGCTTGAAATCATATTTTAAGCAGAAGTGCAGTGACCAAGTTTACATTGATGTTTGACCTTCATCCCTGTTAATCCGTTGTTGTATTTTGCTGTTTCTTTCTCAAATTTTTGTCGTATTGTTTTACCACTGAATACTGATTCAATTTTTAAGCTATAAAGTCAAGGCTTGACGATGAAGTTTTGCATTTTTCTGAAATGACGAAGAAAGGGGAAAAGCTCACCCTAGTGTCGCGTGGAGCTCGTTTCGGCTACACTCCGACCAGTAGTGATCCCTGGGCGTGGACTGTACCACTGTGGCCATGATGGACATTCCGTGGGCGTCATCGAAACACGTGTTACCATCACCGTCATGCTCCATACCTAACCTGGATCATGACGTCACACAATGATTATCTGTTTAGCATCATTATATACAACCATTAACCTCATCATTTCGTCTGCCGAATTTGTGGCTTGGTGAACTTTTAGAAAATTAGAATTATGCTTTGTTTCAACATTTCCTGCATAACGTCGCAATGAAAGCGACATTTGCGAATGGACAATTGCGAACAGTCATTTTTATGTAACCAAAAGAGAGATGTGAGTGACGAAGATCAATTGAGCCTTTTTTTTTGGGAGGGGGGGGGGGGGGGGGGGGTTGAAAACTTGTAAGAAAATACTGATTTGAAAAAAAAAAAATAATTTCGTTTGTCAAGACATATAGCCGGTATGAACATTTCATTCTTCCCATATCAAACAAAACGTTTGACTATCAATGTTTTTGAAAAACTTCGAGATGTCATATCATCCTCATTTTATTCTTAAAATAATCTTATTTCAATAGAACTTTTACTGTAAGTTGTATGTGTTTGATATCACTCAACCCATCAAGGTTAACTTTTTGTACATTAAGTGTGGAGTGCTCCTTTAAGGAATCTCTGCTGAATGCAGCATATGACGATAACCCCCCCCCCCAAAAAAAAAATAAAATAAATAAATAAATAATAAAAAAAAAATTATATATATATATATATATATATATATATATATATATCCGGACCTCGGACAACTTACACGTGGCCCGCCTCGTGGGCTAGAACGAAAGACATCTGTAGCCCATCCTCCTTCACCAGTGAGCAGCTGTAGGTGACGTCACACATGATACCGACTGGGGCGTAGCCTGCACGGAGCCGCGATGAGTTGGGGTGGATGACAGAGTGATGATCCAGGAAAATGTTCCGAGAAGAAAATACAATGTATTTCAAAGCATGGCCGTTTAACAATGATGAAATGACTTCGCCTTTTCATTTATACATACAATTTTTGTTAAGAATGCTTATTGTTATAAGAATGCTAATGCCTGACGTCACTCGGACACAGACCCAGCAATATTTTGAACAGACTCATATCGTGTCGGCCACTGATCAGTTCTTCTTCCAACTCGACCCTACTTACTTTGAAGGCAAAGCTCGAGCCTGTTCACTTTTTTTTTCCTTCTTGAGGGGTATGGGTGGGGGTAGGGGATGACTGCATTCATAAGTGAGATTCCATTTCATTTAATAAACAAAAAAGCATGTTGAACGTTCAAATCAATCTTCAGATTGCTCAGCAAAACGGCGGCACCGAACCCCGATTATCTAACGCACAGTTAATGCACCGTAGAATTCTTTTGCACGTTATTTGTATGAGAAAACTGACAACTGTATAAATAATTACAGCTAGTTGGAACTCCATCTCTTAAACCTCCTTGCTTTGGCGAAAGTCTTGGAAGCGTTCATCGGCACTCACTAGAACCTTTCGAAGTCATGCAGTCTTCACTGGCCCCCTATGCAAATTTTTGACGGAATGCCGGTTTCTGTAACGTGTCATGTTAAACCTTATTGCCATTCATACGCAAAGATGCTAAAAAATGTGCCCAGTGTTGGTAGCATCAAATTTCAACATTAAAAAAAAATTATACATTAAACAAAATCAAAAGATTCATTGTCATTGTCATTTATGTCAGTACTCATAATTATAGCCATCGTTAGCTATCGCTATGACCAAAGCGTCAAGTTTTACATAAACCTCATAAACGATCATGCGCGATTTTGTTTCTTTGCATGAGATACAAATAGTTAGTGATGCATGTGGAGAGATGCACCTACCCAGTAAATATACGCCAATAAGTCTTCCCTTCTTGACTGCAGAAGGCTAATTACCAATACCGCCATTCAGGCAAGAAAGTGTTGTCATGACAACCTGGGGAATGCACTCAATAGATTGTCCTCAATCTGACCCTTAGTAGGGCCTACAATAATGTGCAATGACGCCAACTATTTAAAATGAAAATTAACTTCACGTTACCTGCCGGTCCAAAGCTGATCCGAGTGAAGAAGACGGAATGGTCGAAGTAGTCCTCGCTACCATCATCTTTGATTTGTCTCCCGCGCTGGACACGAGCGAAACGGCAGGTATTGGCGAGGCTGTCTACGGACTGGTTTGCCAGCACAAGGTTTGCAGACTATGAAAAAGAAATCCAGCTCTCCTTCATTAATGGTGGGTTTGTGAGAGGAACACTTTGCGTGTATATTTTCTTTCATGATGATTGTATTCAAGGATACACAACAGAAACAAGAAGGAGGAAAACGTGTAGGAACAAAATCAATATAAATATCTCTTCTTAAAGGTGAGTTTTCTCTCAGTTATACGCTTGTTTATTCGTTTGTCCATTTGTGGACTCTTGTCCTTTATTACTCCAGTAATTTCATTTTCCCGTAGAGTCGATCTTGGGCCCATTGTCATGTGCACACCAAACTTTATTAAAAGCAACCATTTATGTCTTCAAGGAGAAGGTTAATACGGGTCATTAGACCGATCCCAATTTTGGGACCTTCTTTGGTATTCTCGGGCCGACATTGGGCCGACCACAATGCAGTACCAAATTGGGTGAACGGCGCTCTATGTTGGCGGTATACATAAAGACGTCGTTACATAACGCGGTGTCGTTGATTAGTATGCCTTCCTCTGAAACAAAATACATGTATTGATTTATTAATGATGTAGTATGTTTCAGTGGAGCTCGTTTGGCCACCTAATATCTTGCAGTAATACTCTAAAAGCATATCTGTCCCGTGATGACCCGACAAACCATCTCTCTGGCCTAGGAGTGACCGTCGCAATCATATGGTGGCCCTGAAGTACGCTCGATGACAGGTCATGATTGTGTGCCGTGAATTTTGCGACCAGGTCGCGAAATTCGCGATTTGGGACGCCAAGTTCGTGACCAGGGTCTGGGACACAAACTTGGCGACCGGGGACACGAACTTGGCGACCGGGGACACGAATTTGGCGACCGGGGACGCAAAATTCGCGTCCTGTGGTCACGAAATTCGAGACTTCAAAATCGCTGAATTACTGAGATTCTGATAAGTATAGCACGCAAGAACTGATCACCAGTCGCACTTAAGTCCTTCTTAACTTTAAGAACGGCTTTGTGAAACACCCCCAGGTCCTTTGTGACACCTTCAACTCCCTGGCACAGAGGTGCAGCGCCTCGCCCTCTGTCAATGCGCGGAGTCACGCCCCCTCTTGGAATTTGAGAGTTCAGAGTTTAATCTGATTTCAGATTTTATTACTCTGCCCACAACCCACTTTTCAGACTTTTTGGCAATTCAAATGCATTGAAATGTTCCCAGATTAATGCATTTCAGATTTTTTTTTTGGTCAGATTTTTTTTTTCTGCAAGTACTCTCACACCTCTGCGGCTGCCCCTCCTTGATATGAGATATCCAGATTATGTGTACATGTTTGAATTGGTAATTCATCGTAGGGGCAGTGTGGTATAGTGGATAAGACTCTTGCTACTTTGAAATGGAGGGTCTGAATTCGAGTCCTGTTAAGTGCTGAAGTTCATGGACGAGATGTTTCTTTCCACAATGTCCCTCTCAACCCAGGTTGAGAAACTTGAGTATCTGGCAATGCTGGGATGATGATATAGGAAGGGCTGTCTGGACGAACAGTGCTAGCACTGAAGAAGCTACCCTGATTAGATTTATAGACCATGTTATCATTGAGAGTTTATTTAGAGGGTGTGTTTTCTCGATAAACTTCAGTTTTCCAGAAGGATAATATGTGAAGAAGTCACTGGGTAGTGGCTTTCTTCTTGATGTCTTTTTAAGTTTGGCAGTGTACATCATATCATGCTCTCCATGCCTGTTGAATATCAAGAGCTCCCTGTTTCAGTGATTCAGTCAAAGAGTCAAATCATTCAATAGTGGCATGTCAAAAATGAGATTCAATTCTTTCCCTTCTACAGACCCCCACCCCCAACAAAATTTAGATTTTGATTTAGCGTTTGTTGGGCTGAAACTTCATGAAGTGATGAACAGCAATAAATTCATCCACGGTATCCTTCTGTGAAATCTTGGGAAATACAATCTACTTGAAATTTTGCTACTACTACCCCTCTTACCTTCAACTAGTGGACCGTTCTAGTTTGTTTTCGTAAATTGATGGATTCTTCAGTTTAGGAAAGGAATATTTGCCCTGTTGTATTGAGCAATGGAGTATTGCATGAAAGTCTTGTCCTTAACAGGAACAACAATCAAAGCATGGCATTGGAAGAATCTAGCATCTATGCTTTCTATGTTTTCCCCTGTTGATTTCCAACACATTGGACTTTAGTTTGGTTGTTGTAAAATCATTTTATGTCAATGTGTTTATTTGATTCTTTTACAGCAAATGAAGAGGAAACTGGATGATGTTCACAAAAAGCTGGAAGTTTTGTATGATAAACTGAGGGAAGGGAAGGTGAGTCAAGGAGACATAATATATCAAACAAGTGTGATCTTTATATATCTTTTGTACAATGAACTTAGTGTACTGTAAAAGAAGATATTTTTGTTTGAGTAATTTTTCACGCATTGCTGAGTAATATGAATTTTTGTGTATTTTTAATTCTACGTGATCAAGACATTGCATAGTATCAACTAACAAAAATATTCACATACTTTTATTTTTGTGCTAGTTTCTGGTCATGCAAAAAGTTCCCCATGCGAAAAATACACTTTTTCGGTATAATGTACACACCCAGTCACCTTGTAGGGAGTCGATTTTTTCCAATGTCTTTCTTTGAAAGACAATTTTTGTTTGGGGGGATCATAGGGCTGATATTGCAGGACAGATGAGGAGCATATCCGTGAACACTATTGATCTGTCTGACATTCAGATGTCATTATTACAAAAACTCCTGTAACAAGGAGGGGGAGTAGTAGTTCTTCTCACCAGTTTAGCTTCTCGTGAGCATTAATCTTACCTTGAGCACAAGGGATGAGATCTTTTGAAAAGATTCTGGAATATATGATATGGGTAAGGCATGCCAATACAAGTGTATAAGACATGCTGACACAAACTACACCAGATCCCAGTGTCTATTTGCATGGTTGTTGATACAAAAAAATAGTATTTCCACCATTTTCTCACATATGTCGATACTTGTACAATGCCTGTAAACATTCTGTGCAGACACACCAAAAAATTCACCCCTTGAGTGAATTAGTAGACATTCTCATGGCCAGCAGATGGCATTGTGTAGGCTGTCAGAATGTCACTGAGCTATCATTAATTTCTTCTTTTCTGTGTTTGCGCTGGACCAGGTGTCTGCCATGATACTTCAGGGTCTGCATGAAATCGCCCAGGCCATCTCGGCCTACAACTACCAGCACGGCCTGGCCATCCACACCCGCCTCGTCACCAGCGGCAACTTCTCCGAGATCAGTGCTTTCATGCCGGGACTCAAGGTGCTCATGCAGCTGGCCATGCAGCTTCGAGTGTGATCGCGGCTAGGCACAACCCCTTCCTTCCCTTCCCTTCCCCTACCCTTCGGCCCCTTTTTGTTCCCCTGGTTCCTGTCTCCTCCCAAGTGAACCACCACTGCCAACCCCCTGCGATGAACGACCCATCTGAAGGACATTTGTGTAGAGGTAGTTTGTTGGACATTACTTTGTTGAGTCTGCAACCATTATCCCCAAAGGAGAGCTTGACTCAGTTGGGCTTTGACGAAAGCAAAAACCTGATGTGTGACATGGGGGCAGCGGAATCGCCCAGTTCCAGCTTCCAAAGCATGGACAATGGCATCAGTGTCATCTCTTTTTTTTTTGTTTCTTTCTCTCTCATTGTGGTATATTTGCTCTTGTGTCATTTTCAGGGAAGAATAATTCCAAGTGTTTTGAGAGACAGTTTTGCTTTTGAAAAAAATGCTAGAATGATTTTTGAAATTCTTCTCATTTCAAAGTGTATCATTTGACTGAAAGAGTGTGTCGATACGATTATACATTTTTGTTCTTGTAGTTACCCACAGCGTCTTTGCATAGGAATTTTCATTCTGGCGTGTAGATGAGCCAATGTGCCCTCTGCCGTTTGTTTTCCTTCATTTGCTACCAGATACTGGTGATTCTCCCCAAAGATACAGAGGATTTCATATTGCTTCCAAGGTCGAGGATGAAATGAGTCGATCACATTGCTGATAGATGATTATTCATGTCTGGGTGGGAGAAGAATTTCTGTGTACGATCTTGTTTTGTTTGTGGCATTTTGTGCTGTTTCTGTTTCTTCCCCTTTATTTGAGGGCCTGCCTCGGTAGATGTTTTTATTTGCATTCCAAACTTTCCATAAGCTGTGTTCTGCTTGATGTAGAAGGCTTACCAAGGTCTAAAACCGAGTTGCCTTCTGACAGTGGCTATGTTTGAGAACACATTGGGGCTACACAGAGTGGCTATGTTTATCAGTTACCGATAGAAGAAGGTGAAAATGCCAAGCTGAAGTGATGGTTATTATGGACCAGCACATAAACATTGAAAGAGGTAATGCCAGGTTCAGATGATAGGTGGAAGGATGGGTTGGCTCGGGAGTTCCACACAAGGTCAAAGTTCAGCAGTTTATCCACAAGGAAGATGAAACACTGTGCCAATGCGGTTTTCCCTAGCAAACATCACCATTGCAAACAAGCCTGGATTCCCAGTAGCAAGAATTGTAGTGTGAGTGAAAACACTGAGATTTTCTTGAGCAACCAAAGTATCAGGCTGCCCAGCATCTTGAGAATTCCGTGTACCATGAATGAAACTACTGGAAAAATTTGCAGTAACAACAAGCAATGGCAGTATTGAAGTTATGAGAATCTGATGTTGCATGTGGTGGCAGAGGAGAGACGGTCATGTTGTGTTTCATTTCTCCCCTATTTAACTCCCATTGTCTTCTCAAATGTGCAGTGTCGATAAATACCCATCTACATTGGTAGTGCTGTCGGTTCTGATGCAGTAACAACCACTCCTTAGATGGTGATGTTGATGTTTCCCAGAGTCGTGTGTCCCATAATGTTTCAGTGGAGCAGGTCAGGGGTTTACGGGACGTGCAGCTTTACCGTCAAAACACCTCTTTACCAAACGCGGGATGGTGTGATTCTTTGCCGTATCAAGAGTCGGTGGTTTACGAGGTTTTTGAAAGGATTTCCCGCAATTTCCTGGAGGCCTCATTCCAACAATATGCAACAAACCAAAAGACAAGGATGATATGTATATGGAATTCAAATGTATAATTGTGAGATTGTTCGAGGAATTTTGAATACTTGCCAAATAATATGCACACATGCATCACATACTGTGTGTCAATGACTATGGTCTGTTAGCATTTAGAGTAGACATTGTTTTGTGTAGCTTATGTCGACTTGTGCATGTCATAGAACTATTGTCTTATACTATGTGGCATATCTTTGATATTTTATTTTTTTCGTATGATTTTTTTTCGCCTTCATATTGCATTAAAACTTTATGATAAAGAAGTAAAAAAGCAGTCAGAGACTGTGCCACTAACTAATTATTTGCCAACATTCGTAGATATGTCCAAGATAATGAAATTCAAAGGCAATTCTTAACAAAGTTCGAAATTAAAAGAGTACATTATTGTAGAATATCTGTATCAGATGTTCCTGGATAGATCTTTCTTTACGTTGAAATGTAGAGGCAGGCTGTTTTCTTCTGTTTGTGTTCGTAGGACGTGCAGTAGGTCGTGGAAATGTTATATTTATTTGGAGGCGATTAGTGTAAACTGTGTGAGACAGGATTGGCGAGTTCAGAATGTGGAGAGGTTCACTCACCATTTCATGTTGGAGGTTTACATGACACGATGTTAAGTGAGTTCTGTGTATCACTATTTCTTTTTTTCATTCGACAGCAAAATAGCTTCTTCTTTGTTGTATCTGCAAAGTTGGGGGGGGGAGGGAGGGCAATTGAAGGAAGTGAAATTTCTGTTGGCTTGTTCAATTGTTGAAACATTATAACTTGATTTCAGCAACGAGCAGCATTACAGAAGTAACATGCAGAGGTTTGAACAACGACAACAAATTTTACGTGATGATGTACGACTTGACGCGCAATGGGGTAGGGGTTGTAAATAATGTGAATAGCAAAGGCAGATTATCTGCGTCAATCAAGCCTATACACACATAGTATCAACTATCAACATTTGTGTCAGAAGCCTATTGTATCACAGTTCCTGTAACAATACTGTGTGTGTGTGTGTGTGTGTGTCTGTGTGTGTGGGTGGGTGTGGGTGAAGAGAGGAGAGTGGGAGAGAGAAAGAGAAAAAGAAAGTGAGAGGGAAAAAAACGCGTAAAAAATTATTGAAATGCGATCGCATGTGTAGAGCGACATATCATTAAATGAGAAGTTTGGTTGGCAGAAATAGTTTAATTCATGCTAGCAGAAGAAAGATGGACGCTATGTAAAATTCATCATTTTAATACATGCAGATATTTTATAACTGTGCTCATGTACATGTTCTGTGGATTGGAGCAGGGAGAGCACCTGATTCACTGTGACTTTATATACAAATATGAATAGAGTGACGAAAATAAACATGAACTCTTGGTAAAGTGTATGATATACTGTATATCAGTTGTATCTGTGTATTCTTGTTTTTTTTTTTTTCCATTTAAGTGTCCCAGTATCACAATGCTCTGTGTGTGTGTGTGTGTAAGTATGTGTAGGTATGTGTGTGTGTAAGTATGCTTAATCTGATATATTTATGTATATAGCGTGTGCTCTACAAAAAAAAAGGAAGTTATGTTAAAAAAAGTGATTTAGTAGCACATTTTTTTTGGGGGGGTGTGTGTGTGTGTGTAATAAGGCACATTTTGATTGGCTTGATAAGGCTCATCAAAATAGCTTTTTCTGAGAGTTATGCAGAATTTAATGTCATTTTTCTTATAAAAACATGGTATGATTTGGAAAAAATCCAAATATATTGTACTGTATGTTGGAAAAATGATTCAGCAGCACAAGAAAGAAGAACACAGCTGTTTTTTTTATTGGTAATATCAATTTCATTGTTAATATGGATTTGATATTGAATGAAATTTAAATAAAGAATATTATTTAAAAAAAATGTGTGTGTGTGTGTCTGTCTGTCTGTCTGTTTGCATGTCATAGGTGAACGGTAATTGAGAGGAAAGAGAGGGAGAGAAAAAGATCATGATGAATTATCATGTATATGTCTTACTGATAAAAGCAAATAGTGCTGCCTTCTACTTGAATAATCTGGTGTACTGGTGAACTCTTTCATTACAATGAATTGGTTTCATAACAACTACATGTTTGGCTAGGAATGTATGGCACGTGAAGATTATGGGTCACATGTGCTACCATCCAACCAGCTGAGAAGTTTACAGTTGTATCACTACCAGTACCTGTTAAGAACAGCGAATGGAACGAAACTGTTGCGGAAAAAGTGGAAATGTGCTAGAGATGTGTGTGTGCGTTGTGTACTAAGTATGTTGCTAGTTAGTAGAGTAACGTTTGTTTCTGCTGTTGTGAATGTCGGGGTTAGTGATTTGTTAACTGGGAGAGTCGTATAGGCATGTGTATCCTCTCTTTAGTTAAATTCGATGTGAGACACGCAGATGCTTTCACTGGAAGAACGATATTTTTGTAAACACATGTTTATCAAAATGTTTTACTAAGGTGTTTAATCGCATTTAACATCAAACAAGCATTTCATGACAATATTTCACTTACACAGTTGTTTCTTAACTTACTCAGGATAAACAATTTCATTAACAGCTCCTTGTAAATCGATGTTCTTATCGGTTTTACCAAATGCTTGCATCACATCGAAACACTTGACACTTTAGATTAAAGCCAATTTCAAATACCATCATCCTAATCATTGGATTTTATACAGCGTATCTGATATACCTTGCATACATGTATTGGTGTTTTGCTCGAACAATTTGGCGAGTCCCCCACCATTCACATTCCTGATTTTTAAAAACACTTCACAGATTGTATAAAGAACAGAGGTTCAATGGGAACAGGAAAATGGTAATAACTTGGATTGAGATCAAACACTGTAAAATGTCGACATCTGTGCAGTCAAGCTCTTTCTTCCACACAAAATACACAACGAAAAAGTGAACCACGTTATAACGGGATAGTCGGGACAGTGAGATTTTCTTGTTACATGTATAACAAGATCTCGTTAAAATAGATGAAGTAAATACGGTATGAAATTACAGTAAAAAAAAAAGAAAGAAAAGAAAAAAAAAAAAAGATCAGTCAGACCCTGTAGCGCAAACGAAATCTCCTATCCGTGTTTGCTATGTCATGACGAGATTCGCTTGTAACATACACCCCCCCAAAAAAAAAATAAAATAAAAATTGATAAATAGATAAATGAAATAAAAATAAATAAATAAAAATTGTGATCATCTCGATCATGCTCGTGTGTGCACATGATTCAACCTGAGCGATTGGTCCATTGTAGGATAATATACAACCACCAACTACGGTATTTACAATTAAAAAAAAAAATGTATGGCCGCAACACGATGAATGTTGATAAAAATGTAATCAATTTTCAAGTGTATATGATAAGCTAATTTCGTCGTATACAGAGTAACCTGTTCCCGATACGGGACTCTCAGTGTGTGCTTACACTATGCACAGTACCCACCATGGGGGGGGGGGGGGGGGGGGGTAACATTGTGAACTTGTAAACATTCCTGAGGGAACATAACATTTAGCTTTGCTGTAAATGTAATCTAACACCTCATAAACATATTTACGACATTATAGTCTCTGAGACGCCAGCAATTATACAGTTCTTAACTGTTGCAGCATTTGAGGGGGATCAGAACGGTTGCTGTTACCAGCGTTTAGATTTGCTCTCCAGTGACAAAATTCTACTGTGTATGTTAGTTTCACAGGGGACAATAAATTTCTTGGTTCCGTATCCAATATTCAGTATCACAGGCCATGCCTCTTTCATTATTAAGTGTTTGAAGAATTTCTTCCGCCATTAAAGACTCGTTCAATCATTAAAAGATTTCTGAGAACTGAAATGGACAAAATCTAATCGTGTTGATATTAAACTTTTAAATTTATATAACAACATTGAGCTGTACAAAAAGAGGAATTGCTATGTACATTCCCATCAAAGAGGTCTTATTTCACCTACAGCTGACCCTGAGTACAGTCAATATTCCAGGTTTAGATTACAATGAGAATGAATGCGAATACTTCCACCATTCAAATCACCGTGTCATCGCCTCCTTTCAAATCCTTTATTTATTGTTGTCATATCGTAATGTACGAATTCTATGACAACCACAGTCTCCTCTTGGTGCAAATTTCCATTATCTGACCATGATCAGCCGCACAGGATATTTGAAGAAACTCCATTCCTTTCACTGTACAGAACTATCAGATCGAATAGCACATCATATTAGGTAAGTATAATAACACATTTACAGCCTTGGTTTTTGTATAAATGCCAGTAAAGCCACTTAGAGACCAATTCACGGTGCAATGAGCTTGTTCATTTTCCTCGTACAGGTCAAAGGAAGACGGGTGGCTGGTCCATGAACATGACACGTCTCGTATACTTCCATTATTCAGCGCCTTTTCCGCTTGTCGTCACACGTCCTACAACACACCTTGCTGTACCCGGGGAAATTGCAGAACGTCTCAAAGCTTGACTCTTCGCATAGTACACTGTCTTGTGGTACGCACTCATTTACTGCAAGAGGACAGTGAGATAGAAAACGGAGTTAGATTGTTTTGGTATTAGTCAAACCTTATTTTTGTATATCTAAAATTTAGCATATTTATTTTTTACATGGTTTTAAAGGTATACAGGGTAGTTAAGTCTTGAGGACAACTGACAAGCCAAAAAGGCAATTTTGAAAATAGAAAAACACCGAAAAGACATTTGAAACTGGAAATTACAAAAATCTGCCCATACAAAAAAGCAATGATACCATTCATGCTATTACTACCCATCCATATATACACACTCTGAAATACAGACCTACCAACCACCCCTCCCGCATACACAGGCACACACACACACACACACACACACACACACACACACACATACACACACACATACAGAGATAGCACAACTGACCCCCGCCCAGTGATATGTCACACATCAAAAAGTAGGTAAGGAGCGCCTAGGACAAGTGTGGATTGAGTGAATGCAGCAATATCAGTAGAACACATCCGTGAAAATTTGAGGAAAATCAGACAATTCTTTCAAAAGTTATGAATTTTTAAATATTTGCACAGTCACTGCTGGATGAGGAGACTACTACAGCGTATGATGTCACATGCGTAGAACGATATATAAGGAAAATATATATAGGCCTAAATGAATTTCATAAAATTTTACTTTTTGAAAAAAAAAGCACATTTCCTCGACTTGTCACTGACGTATTTTAAAGGTAATATTACCTCCCCCCCCCTGCCTTCTGAAAGAAGGAAGTCAAGTCTTCTTTTATTAGGCCTATGCGAGAAAAGTGAAAATATGTTGAATTTTCTTTACATTTTCTTTATATCTTTGTACACATGTGACATCACAAGCTGTAGTAATCTTCTCATCTAGCAGTGACTTAGCAGAAACTTCAAAAATTCATAATTTTTGAACGGATTGTCCGGTTTTCTTCAAACTCTCACTAATGTGTTCTACTTATATTGGTGCATTCACCACATGTCTATGAAAGTGAACTTGTCCTTTAATCATTTCGTTTGTCAATCATGTCTACTTACCGGGACATGCATCCTTCTGACACGACTTTGTACTGGGCGGCTGCAATCCTGTACATTCGTAGTCTACTGCGAGGGCGCCCTCGGGGACAAGACACGTGACATCCCGTTGTTTGACCCCCGGTCCACACGTTACGGAACACTGTCATTTGTAAATGTGAATGAATAAAGAAAAGTGCAAGTTACCCAGGTTTAAGCTCATTTTTGCTGTCCTCATGTATAATACGAACACGAATATAAAAATCGCATTCAAAATAATCATTAAAAGTTTGCCCTTGTTCGTTGTCTATATAAGTTGTAGTTTAAATCATGCGATACAATATCCTCTGTCATTGACAGTGAAGAAAGCAAAACATACAAACAAACAAATACTGGTAGTATATTACATATTTCTTAAATATACCTTTTGAGGTTTTTTTTTTCTGTGTAAGGAGTCTTTCGTTTCACTTAGACACTAAAACATGATATGGATAAAGATCTTGAAGCATTTTTCTCATAATCAACTTCCCATCAGGTCGTAATTCAAATCAATTTCTTGCATTCTTTTTCTACGAAGACAGGTGATGCTGTATGGAATTGATTCTACAGTTTTGAGAAGTAATCATATTTTTTTTTCTGTGAAGATGACTAGAGGAATGATGGAAGTAAGAGTGGTCCTAGGGGGATAGGTGGTTTTTTTTTTTGTAACAAAGAGTTATTAGGCCTACATATACATGTTCTGAAGCGTATAAAATCGGTTCTGCATAATCACGGTGGTCGCTTTAAAGTAAGCTTTCCTGCTTATAGCATCCAAAACATACTGGCATACAAACACACGGACACAGACGTAACAGATGAACAAATGATTGTGGGCACATACCTGAGACCACGCCCCTGTTTTCCACGTGGACGGACATTTCGGTAACCCACACTGTTCTGTCTCGGGCGGGCGGGGTTCTGTGCAGCTCGCAGGGTCTGCGAATTCTTTTTCTTCACCGATGAACTGGGGATTCAATAGAACGTGGGTTAAAAACTCTTAAGGTCAACTTTGAAGGAAGATTAGAAAGTTCTGACAGAAAGACAATGCGTCATTGTTAACATGAGTGAACAAAGTATGATAAAGAGCATGACCTTCTTTTTTTGTTTGTTGAAAGAACAATAACATTTTGGGGAACAGCGAATTTCAAACCCACGGAAATGGCAGAGTTGACAGAAAAGTGTCACCAATAACCCTTCCCCCGGAAAAAAAAAAATGCATTCAAAAAAGAGTCAACTCTTCGTGAAAGAACAAAATATTGAGTTAGACAAACCCACATCGTGATGCCCTCTTGTTTTCTATAATAATTGTTTTGTTTTTTTCTCTGCTGAATACTATACGATAAGAATAAGTGTACTTAGTGATACAAGACAGCGTCGACAAAATTTGTCAAAAGACTAATGGGGAGGAGGTGAATAAGAGTGGGTTACCTGGAAGCAGGCGACAAGCCGCGTCCTGGAAGCACTACCCCCGCAGGTGGCGCTGCACTCACTCCAGTCCGTAGCTTGCCACTCGTACCTACACAGGTCGACAAATGCATTAGAAAACAAAACTGGTTTCGTGTTATCTTACTGTATGTATATTCAATTTGATTATGTATATACGAATGTATGCATGCATGCATGTTTTAATGTATAGGCCCTAGATATAAATACAGCATTATACAGCAAAACAAATATACAGACAACGCCTTTCACCTTCCTGAGCTATCTTTAGAAGATTGTGAAGAAGCGTTCAGTATAACTCGTAGACATCATATCAAAATAACAATTTCTCTGAAAGCAGCAAAATATCCTACCACTCACGAAAAAAAAAGGTTTTCTCTTCTCATATTCCTTAGACAAAAAAAAACCCTCTAATCATCGCAACTGCGGTACGCGAGTCTGTAAAAGAAAGGTCTTATGCTGCTCCTTTAGCTTGTCTTCTTCAGAATCAAGACTTATACTCTGTTAGAAATAGTACGAGTTCAAAGTTTTCGGTATCTCAGCAGACCCGTACTCACGTGATTATCAGAGGTTGGGTAGGGCACGGATGCTCGTTACATGCTCTTCGCACACCTTTCGGTCGTAGTTCTTTTTCCCACATCGTTTGTTGTTCACTCGGCGGTTGTCTTCGATGCGCGTGCACTGAAAGCGATGGAATGAGTATCCTGTATCGATAGAGTGACAGTGATAACGTGTCCAGACATATCACAATCAATGATCGCACAAACAATGGGAGGAACCTAATTACATTCTATTCTTGTCTATATTGAAGATTTAAACATCCTCTGTAATGCCTCTTACAACATCAGGAACCTAATTACCCCATCAGCCTCCAGTAATTAGCGAAATTTAGATTTGCGATGAGGACGTTAAGACGACGGTTGCCTTAACCGTTCTCCTCTCTCCTGGGACCCTGGGTTGTGTTGCAAAGTAGCTTTAGATTTCGCAAAGACGCAGCCTATACAAAGTAAAATAGTGCCCTCATTTATGTGGTTCGTCAAATGACATCAAGTAGCTCTCTGCGTCGTGAATTTGAGCGGACGCTAAATGGCCCAGAACCGCGTGGCAGACCTAAAGCTCCCTAATAATTGAGAACGCAGACTCAAACGTCCCTTCACGTCATCGGAAAGACCACAGGGACAACAAGCCTTTACTTATTATTTTCTAATTAACGTCACATGGAGCTAAAGAACATGAGCTAATTAACAACCCGTTCTATGTGCTTGCCGCCTTTACTCGAAAACATAAGGTAATCTCTGAGATGATTTACAATTCCAGATTGTTTTCTTGCTTTAATCTGATCAGCTCTGAAATTATTTGAACCTTTTTTCCTCTACGAATTGTATTAGATAGTGTGGTCATTTCCATTCCTGCTTCATGTCGAATGTTGCATCCACTGTACCATTCCGGTGGTTTAGTGGTTTGCTTGCTTGACAGGTTATGGCTTCGAGACTCTGCCTGCATGAGCAGAAGTATACTTCTCTTTGGTACAACTGTACTCTCTTGGTTGCTAGAGAGGTTATTACGAGACTGCAAGGGAATTCTAACCAAACTTCATAGAAGGTTAACGTTTGGACGAAGGTTTAAGGGATACATCTGAAGCGACAGAGATTCTTCTTTTTACCTCAAGGCTATGTCAAACGTTTGTAGAGGTCGTAGTTTCTCAAGTCTGTGAAACATCGCGCTCACTTACCGCCACCACATTCCCTGTTACAGTCGGTCCAACCCATATCATCCCACGAGTACTCCGGGTCTGGTGCCTGCGTCGCTGCGGGTGCCTGTGTCACTTCGGTCTGTTCTTCTTCCGACTGTCCAGCTATCAGCGTATCGGTTTGAATCCCCGCCTCCTCCGCAATAACGGGCCCGAAATCTTCGTAGTATTCGACGCTGTAATTCATTGGACGGGTGTCTCTAGCGGCGAATGCCTATACGGGGGAAATGAAAGATGGGGACAGTCGACGCTGATGAGTAATGTGTTCACTGTATCAACTCTTCCTGTCCCAATGAGACAAATGTGCACAAATTTCACACACAAACCTATGGAGAAGAAACTAATGTGGCACTCAGAAGCTTAACACAACTCTTCAGTAGTCTTGCCATTCATACATTCAGCTATTTTTTTTTTGATATCTAATATAGATATCAATGAAGCATGGCTACCTTTTTTAATATAATTTATCTTTAATATTACTTCAGTTGAAAGTGTGACGGAGTCTTAGTACAGCTGAGTTCCTTTCCTTAAAAACACAAACATTGCGAAACAATAACAATCACTGAGATGATTTCCCTCTATTCTATATGTTCAAAACACTCTACCTATGTATAATCTCTATCTATCTATCTATCTATCTATCTATCTATCTATCTCTCTATATATCTATCTATCCATTTATCAATCTATCTATCTATCTATTTATACATCTATCTATCCATCATTTATCTATCTATCTATCTATCTATTCATCTATTTATCTATCAATCAATCAGTCAATCAATCAATCATTCTATCTATCTATCTATCAATCTATCTATCTATCTATCTATCCAGCTAGCTAGCTAGCTAGCTAGCTATCGATGGATCTCTCCGCTTCAATTTGTGCAATTACCACTATACCTACTATATACTTACCATTAACAAGAGGGTGAAAGGAATGGGTCCCTTAGCCGTAAGCATCTCATATTCGCCGTCAGTGTTGTAGACAAAGCGGACCCCGGACTCGATGAATGCGTGCGAGTGAGACTGTTGCTTGCCCCTGTTTAAAATGTACTTGCCCGTCTCCTCAATCTTGAGAGCTACATGGACGAAAAATGGGTAATCAAAAATATTATCACATGCTGTTTTTTGAAAAGTTCTAGATGTCTTTGTCGTGTTTGTATTGTCAAAAAATGCTTTCTCTCGTAGAACCGACAAAAAAAGTGTGAAAACATTACAAAGAAAATCGAATTTCAAAACATCATCACATGCTGGTTTCTGAATAGTTGTATATGTCTCTGTATTGTAAAAAAAAAGTACTCGAGTGTCATAATCTCTCATTCATTCAAACACACACATATATAAGCGCACCTCGCTGTTCGCTCTTTTCATTTTTTTTAATGAGAGATATGTTGTAATTTGCCTGTAGTACATGTTTGTGTGTGTCAATGTATGTGTCTTTTTGTTTGTCTGTTTGTGCATGTCTGTCTGTAGCCGTGCATATACTTAGTTGCCATTTGTAATTTGATCTGGTTCACATGCCCCCATTTGGTTATGAATCGTATAGATTTATGGTCGTGCTTGCTACAAACTGTGCAGGTACCCCCTTTCCTTCCTTTGCCCCGCAAACATATAATTATTGGCAAACATATCTTCTTTTTCAAAGTCTATGATATACTCATAGTATACGAGTCCATGTAGAAATGAATTATGTGCCTATCATAATCTAACTACATGTATATTCATATGCGGATACTTTACTTTGCAGATTATGATAGGAGAGTTCACACTCTGAAAGTAGGCTGATAGACGCTGATGAAAATTCTCTGGGATCTTTTTTCTTTTTTCAACATGGTTTGATTGTTTTGTATTGCTTGTGGTTTTGTAGTTTGTTTTCTGTTTGTTTGTTCGCTCGTTTGTTCGTTTCTTACCGAGAAAGTGCGATGAAGGCACAAGCTTGGTGACCTGCAGGTTCCACATCCCCGGAGACAGGGTCATCAGTTTCTTGTATTCTGCAGAATGATGGATGGTTGAAAATTTATGAGAGTGACAAATACAAACAGATGATTACAGATTGAAACACGTATCACAGGCATGAAAAAATCGGGGTTGCAGTAGGAAAGGAAACAGTACGACAGACGCTACCAGCAAAACGTTATGTGTATAGTAGTTGGGAGTTTGTTGTACTCCCAAAATAACGAGAAACCAAGAAGGCAGAACTTGAAAAATCGGCTTAAGGTGAATGAAAATATGTTCATATAGGAAGAGAGTATGATTGATCTATAATTCCATTTTCCTCACGCACTAACTTTTCTGTTTCGGCTTTTTATCGGCGATGTTGTTGACGACGTCGTAACACGTGGCGTTGCGCCCGTCGCACACGCCACAGTTGTCCCACATCTTGGTGGAACCAAGCTGCACATCGCATCCGATATTCTGGAGGTAAGAATAGGACAGGAAGTGTGAGAAACAAAGAAAACAACAACAACAAAATCTCTAGGTAGAAAGCTATCCTTAACCCAGCAATAAACAATAAAGAGAAGCATAAAATTCCCGTTAAATTCATTAACGTGAATATTAATATTTTGATCTTACACCAGCAACAACATTGTGTCTGTCGAACATATGACTAATAGAAACGACCATATCAAAAGTAATGTCTGTTGCCTGGTCTACGTTATCAGAATAATGTCAAAATTGAGTGGCAGAAAAGAAGTGACGCACTAGGATCTTCACATATTTACATTAGGTCAAATTCATAGTCACTAAACAGTACTCGGCGAGGGTGACAAATGGAAGAATTTACGATACAACAAATAATTTCATGACGTGTCGCTGTCCCGAGCTTTTAGTTTATTTCATCACAATACGTTTATTTTGAACCACCCCCCCCTCCTTCGACTATGAAATATATATTATTGGTTCCCATTGATATTTAAACAACTGAAAATCAAAAACTCTCACCACCACTTCACCGTTGACGCAAATGTACTCTGGGTAGTCGTGAGAGACAGGCGTTCCGTCGATGACATAACTGTCGGACACGTAGACTTCTCCCGAGCTCTCCGAAATGCAGGATAATTTACACGTGGCGCGAGCTGTTACAATGATATCGTATGAGTATAAGAAAAGGAAATCGTTGGACAGATAAGGAATCAGGAATTGAGCGCGACTCTGAAAGTATTTTTTTTTCCGCATCAATAATTCTCTCTCTTTTAAGCACACCGCGCCGGCAGAACTTAATCAACTTTGAGAGCTTAAACTTCAGGGAGTTTCACCTGTGTGACAGTGGCTTGAGTTTGTTTTGCAAGTTGAGAATTTCCCGTGGAATTTGACAATGACTTCACGCATAAATATGAAAGAAAAAACGCTCTTATTTCATTTTCATTTAATTTAATTTAATTTATTTATTTTAGCACGGCATATGATTCAGCCAGACGGCTGTTCTTCCTCATGTCCGTGTATCATAACGTAAAAATGACATAAACTTATTTCAAAACATATACACACGTACATGAAACATAAAATATACAACATACAATTACATGAAACAAATCAGACCAAAAGTATAAAAAAAAAAGATTTTTTTTTCTTATTCCATAGTCCCTACACGAGGGCCCGCGTGACAGTTGATAGAGTTTGAATACTCACGGTCAGTGTTTGGATAGGCCAGTAAAGTCTCGCCAGATGTTCTCTTCGAATGACGAATACACTGTGCTAAATGCTTGTCTGTTGGACCATCGGGACATACCTGTGAGTGGGAGAAAAAGAATACGGAACAGGGAATCATTAAAAGAATATTATTGCGATAAAAAAAAACAGTGAGTCCAAACACTGCAGGTATTCATCAGTATTCTGGTAACAAAATCACTATCAAGATTGACTTTCAAGTATGTTTCTTTTGTGAATAGAATAAAAAAAGAATTTACTATTAGAATTGTAATCTAAACAGACGTGCAGTGAGTCATTCTTCACAAATTTTCAGCAATTTGTTACGATATACATGAAAACAGAAGATATTTATTTTTGCTTTCTAGTACAAAAATGCCAAAGTTTACTGACATTCTGATTCATGTCAAATCTATCCAACCCATGACAGACGTTAGAAAATATTCCATGGGATGTTCTTAAAAGCGATTTGTGTATCTTACCTCGGTATTACAAAGCCGAATCTCTTCCGCGTCACCAACGCAGTCTCTCCCGCCATTTTGGGGCCTGTGGGAACAAACACAGCCATTCGAAATCTGATTTATCAAAATATAAAACACTTACCCATCTTTCAAACAATATTCATGTTACTGGCACTAGTTGTGATGATCGAAAACTCGAGAGGTATTAGAACTAAACGTTTTTGTTTTTGTTTTTGTTTTTATGACAATATCTTTCCGTTTACTCCATGAAGAGCCAATTGTTTTCTTTCCCAGAAGAGTCATTTTTCTCTCTCTGAGTCATGGTTATGAAATAAAATGGATATGAAATTTTAAGCAGTTCTTCCCATACAAAAATCTTCACGGAAATTGAAAGAATAAAACAGGTCATGTGTGAATCAGGTTTTAGTATTGTAGCACTTCTCGAGCGACAGGCAAAATCCTATACTATTATTTTTTTGAACAGAGTGCAACTTCGCGACTCTACATGACATGCTAATAGTCAAACAAAAATAATAAAAAAATGATGTCTTATTTTGCTCATATTCTTATTCATGAAGTCTTTTTGATTAACAACTCTCGTGCAGATCGTTCCTATAAGGTTCCCCAAATTGAAGGGGGGGGGGAGCCTTGACATAAGAGGCGATATTACATTGTGCGCTGTGATTTTCAGATAGGCGCACAGTATAGTATTCGAAATGTGGGGAAAACCCGCTTCCATAACTCTATATGATGGGTCACGGTGAAAAGGTCACAATACAGACATCTCGTCGATAGCTGCTCGAATAGCCATTTTGTGAGTTCTACGTCATCTCTCGGTAGTCTGTTCGGATCTTTAAAGTAAGACCTTATTCAACCTCTTTATGCTCGCATCTTCCTACAGGCTGAACAGACTACACGGTCGTTGTGATCTCATGCCTAAATGTAGGCACTACTTCGGAACCAGACAGAATCCAACCAAACTAACCACGGAGGTACAGCATACTTGGTAAGCATACGAAACAATATACCCACACACGCATGTTACTTGTGCCTGACACGGAGTGTAGTTTACAAATGCATGATCCCTACATGCCTATAGAATTAATTCTTCCTTGTTCCTTTGGTGAGTACCTCTACTATGATTTAGCTGATTTTGTTTCACATATTTAACTCCATGTGCAAGAAAAAATGGCATAGCCTGTTATGATAATGTTATTTCAATAAAGATATTCTTTTTGAAATAAATCACCGTCTACGGATTCTATCACAAATTGGTGAGATGAAAGCCCTTTCCTCATGACAACACAATCGACTAAAAGGCTGAGTCTAGTATACTGTAGTATTCACACGCAAAACAAGGAAGAAGGTGCAAGTCATCTGAGGGTCGTGGGAGGATTCGCGAATGGCCTGGTTGTATTACCCACTTAAATATTAAATAATCAATATTGAATTACTTAAAATTCACGAATTTTATGCGTTTCTGTTGTCAATACTGCACTATATCACAATATTGGTTTCATGGGTTTGATTATTCATATAAAAAAAAAACAATTAACGTATAATCGCTTCCTTTAATTTCTTAAGAAGCTTTATGAAGAATAAACAATAAAAGAGAATTTTTTAAAGATTTTTCTTTTTTTAATTCTACTTTTAGATTTCTTAGGGGGCATTCCATACATCCGGTCCAGAATGTCTTGAGGATTTGTGAACCGATAGGACTTTCGGGTTATTCAAATAAATGTGATTGTGGGTACACGTTTGATATGAATGACTATTCTTCTTGAGTTTTTGTGTATTTGAACATGGATGTTGTTGTTTGAGAAACATTGATATCTAATATGAAAACGTTTAATTCGTGAAACAAAGGATCAGTAGTGAAAAATGTTGCAGCCTCGTTTTGTATAAATGAAAATACTGTTCATATTGGGAAAAGCCCTCAATTTTCTCATGTTAGATTCGAGTATGATACGCAGATATTACACAGAAGAATTTTTAAAGCACTCCGTGTTTGTTTGTTTGTTTTTGACAAAAAGTGTTTTACCCTATAGGCCCTATACAATATTCCTATTCCTTGCCTAACTGGGAAGATGTATACGTGTATTAGTTATAAATGTATACATTGTATGATTCCAGCTTAAATTGATTATCAGTATAGTTACTCCTAAAAACTTGTGTATATGATCCCTTTTGTCTAATAATAAACCATCATTCTTTATACCAGAATCAATCTGTGGATTAGCATTGCAGCGTGTTGTTTGAAAATGCACCAAACTTGTTTTACCGATATTCATAGATGATTTTTCCCAGTTCTGCATTTATTATCCGAAAACTAAAGTAATACTTAGATGGTTCTTATGAGAAGCAGTGATATCATCCGCAAACATGAAGAATCGACGATGAATTTATCATATCATTTATATCAAAAATAGTAAAGGAGTAGTATGGACCCTGGGGGTTCCACATTGGATATTTGATATGGAAAAATCATATGACCTTGCACACACACAATTTGTTGCCAGTCAGACTGGTATCAATTTCGAAATCATTTGCAAGTTCGGGCAAATCCAAAACAGTAAAGGCGTTATTAGATATTGAAAGGAGATGCAATTGTAAAAAAAAAATGCTGTTGAATCTTCATAATCAATCCATCTTATCTATTTGAAGTCTTCGGTTTCAATGATTGAACAACAAATATAATTTCATTTTGAGTTGTGGCATTAGAAAATATATTGTTTTATTTAATGGACGTGATACGAATTCAGTGTATCCTTCAAGCTAGATTGGGTCCGATGGAGAAAACGCATCCTATGACAGGCTCACCGGATAAATCAGCATTGTTGAGCCGGGAAATAAAACATATTTCTTGGGGGGTTTTTTTTAATGATAAACGGTAGTCACATGCGTATCGATGCTAACTTGTGCCTCATTTTGCTTCAATGAATTTTACAAAATTCAAAGAATGCCAGAGCATGCCTGGCATTGACCCTCCAGTTTCTGTCTGGTAAAGAACTACGCTATTGAATCTGCTTGTATCAGTAACAAAATGCTATGTGTTTCTCTTCTCATAGACAAACAATCACCATGGCAACATTTCATCAAATCAGCAGCCATAATTTAGAGTGTCCTATCTGCCTGACACTCTTTAACCAACCTAAATCACTGGCATGTTCTCACACTTTCTGCATTGACTGTGTAGAACGCATCGTTCACACTCAGCAAAAGGAACAAATTCTAACCTGCCCTGTATGCAGGAAAGAAACGCCCCTACCCAGTGGAGATGTGAGTAAGTTACAAACATATGTCCCACTGAGTTCTCTCGTGGATGAAGTCAAAACCAAGAATCCAACATGCACGGTTTGTGAGGTTGACGAAAAACCGCCAGCTGTATCCTACTGTCAGGACTGTGGGAAATATATGTGCGAATTGTGTGAGAAAGGCCATGCTACCTGGAAACCGTTGTCCAACCACGAATTGGTGCCCATTAACGAGGTGCTCGAGGGAAAAGTTCCGCTTAAGAGGCGACAAAAGTGTAAGAAACATCCTAACGATGATGAAGAGTGTTTCTGTACCGGGTGTCGGGAGTATATTTGTTGTAAGTGTGGGATGCTGGAGCATCTACAAGAGGGTCACAAGCTGGAGCATGCAGCTATCCATGAAGAAAAATTAATGAAAAATATCAAGGAGTTACAAGAAAGGGCAAAATCAAAGAAAACAATTTTTGAGAATCATATCGATTGCATAGAGACACAACGAAATGAAATAACAAACATGATAAAAAAGCTCAACAATGACATCGACAAGGTGTACGAGGAATACCTGCAGCTATTGTCAGCCAGGAGAGAGGCCCTGAAAAGCCAAGTTAATCGATGGTCTGAAAAATTCACGAATAAATTACAAGCCATGGAGGAGGAGAGTCACCAAATAATTCGTCACATAAACGCAATGGAAGAGCTGGTAACTTATGGTATGAAGGTACCGCTAGAGAAAGACGCCGTGTTTGCACACGACAAGCTATGCGAGACCTTAAAGAGCTTTCTGGGACGAGGCGATCCCGACGACCAATCACCGAGAGGTGTAACAGAACGAGCTAAAAAGATTTCATTTCGTAAGGATGTAAAGGTCAATGAACCTTGTCTTGGAGAGCTGGAATGTTACACATGGGAAGTCAAAGCAGACGTAGAGCTCCCTAGACAAGACAGCATGGAAGGTATCACTCGGGCGCCAGACGGTAAGATGGCGGTGGGGTCGTTCTTTGGCGGAATCCATCTCTACTCCTCTGGTGGCGAGTTACAGCAGACCTTGCTGAAGGATGTCAGTATCAGGAATATTGGATTCTTCTCCGATGGTCGAAGTGTTGTACGTGATACAAATAACAAGATGTCACTCTACACTCCACAGTGGGAGAAACTTGACGTCACGTTTGAGACGATGAGTGCTAATGAAGGAGGTCAAGGTAGTCTCACTGTGGATAAAGATAACAATATCTACGTGAGTTATATCAAACCCAAAGAGATTCAGGTATCTAGCCCACAAGGTGGTAAGGCAGTCAGGGAAATAATGTGTGATGGGTATACACCCTCCCAATTATTTTCCTTTCGCACCACGGGAAATCTGATACTGAAAGACGAATCAGTTGTCGTCTGCCTTGATGGTAAGGGGAAGAAGGAGAATGTCTTAAAGAAGGAGGGTATGTCTGCCTACCCAGCTGTTTGTCGAGATGATTCGGTCATTGTAGCCTGGGTGAAGCTTAAGGAGGGTCTCGTCAGTATCGATCGATACACGAGAAATTTGGAGCACGTGTGCAACATCGTCACTAATTTCAAAATACAAAAACCAGAGAAAAGAAGTTGGTACTACCTACAAGAGTTTGAGAGTGGTGAGATAGCTTTCTGCACTGCCGATAGACTCTACATATTATATGATGCGATATAATATGAAAATGTAAATATGCTGCTGTTTGAAGTTAAGGAAAAAAAATTATCTCAATGGGATATTCTTGGTAATATGCATGCAATGTAAATGAAGTTTATATTGTTATACAACAATAATGTTCCTATTATAAGTATGTCGGGAGGCACAAGTATACCTCACAATGATACGAGGCTTGACAATTCCAGTCGTCACGATCTATCAACGTTAGGTGTTTTCAGATGGCGTTGCCTTGTACCACCTTCGTGAATTCGGGCCAACGTGTCACTCAGCATCCGTTTCGAGTATAGACTCTCCATATTTGGATTTAATATTTTTACCCTATTTCATTTTTTTTTCACAAAGTAAATAAAATGTAATAAACAATTTTCAAGCATCATATCTTGGATACATAGATATAAATATGGTATGATAATGTAATATATAGTAATGTAAATGTATGTTGGGGCCCCATCCCTGCCAAGCTCTGCTTACAATGTCTGTCTCCTGTAGTAGTTTATGGAGTGTATTACGTTCTTTATAAGGGACAGTCTTGTTACGAAATTAACAATTCGTATATTGATTTGTATCTTATTTTTGTGCATATTATGTATTACTTGGAAATACGATACAGAAAGTGAAACTAAACCAATAAAACACACCAAACAAACAAAACAAAGAAGTATGACAAGACAAGGAGTACAGTCAACACCCGCTGGATCTACGCTGAATAGCGCCATCCATCCCACGAGTGGTGTTTGTACAAAAAACCAACGGAACTTGTACAAAATAGTTCGAGTTGTGTTTCAAAGAGAGAATGTCATTGTCGTTTAGGCATTCCAGTCATGCAGACGATTTCGTTCCAAAGAAAAACCCCCAGTCTTTAAGTGTTTCTCTTTGACATGCATTACTCTGCATTACACCTGTACACATGACATACACGTGTGAGCACATACACCCATTGTGAAGGATCCATCCCACCCCTTACGTGTACAGCTGTACATGGGGAGGTGGTTTTCAATAGGTCTGGTCGGACAAGGTTACCTATAGGCTGCAGACTGATAGGTTGAGACGGTCATTCTTACCAATAGTCCATGGGCCAGGCCAGATGTTGGTACTAGGTGTTTCAAAAAACATTTCCCACTTTAGATTCTTAATAATTCAAAAAATATGTATCAGATAACACTGTCATTGATATGAGTGATAGCTGAATAGTGTACAATTTGGTTGAAGGTGGTTTAGATATGAGAGCATAAATCAATTTCATAAAATCCATGATTAATTTCACGGTTAGGTTCCAGACTTTGCTCTATTTTCAACCCTCTGTACAAAATTTCACTTTGCACAGGGGTCAATGGGTGTGTATGTGAGTGTGTGGTTAACACCCTGACAATGGTCCTGAACAATGGCCAGGGTTTGAATGCTTCATTATTCATTCATGAGAAATTCCACTATCACAACTAGTCTTTTATTCAGCCTCTGGCAGTATCTGTGTAAAGTCAAACGCCTGTCTTAAGTCGCGAAATTACAATGAATACCTTCTGTTCTATCGTAAACGTGGAGACAGGAAGCAAACAAAATCAATTAGAGTATATATACACTTGTGTATGAGCCTTAAATAAATCTACTGTGAAACAAATCGCCCCAATGATAAATGCTGCTGAACTCTTTACCAAAAATGATCTCATTTTATCGAAAAAGCGAAAAATTTGTCAGACTATCTAATTAGTAGACAGTTGTATTAAAATAAGGAACTGAAGATCATTTATGCTTATTTAGTGATATGTGAAGCAAAATTTGAAAATGAGTGCCAGCTGGAATGAAATGTGGTGTTTGCAAGCACTTTACCGTGCATGAATTTAGACTAGCAGTGCCCAGGGCAATCCACATGAATTATTGATTAAGCATTCATGTGCCTGGGAGCGGGAGACTGACGCCTATTCAACAGGTGGTTCAGGCATGTCCACTGTTCAGGGCCATTGTCAGCACACACTCACATACACATCATTGGTTCCTGTGCGAAGTTCAATTTTTGTACAGAGGGTTAAAATTTGACCAAAATCTGAAACCTTACTTCAAAATCAATCTTAGATTTAATGAAACTGCTTTATGCTTTCACGTCCAAATCACCTCCAACCAAATTGTATACTATCCAGCTATTACTCATATCAATGACAGTTTTATTGGATGAATAGTTATTGAACTATTAATGATCAAAAGTGGGAAATGTTTTTTGAATCACCTAGTATTTATTTTCCTTTACATGTGAAATTTTTAATGGAGACTGTTGTAAAGACTTTTATGCCGTAGTGCATGACAATAAATGATCTGAATCTGAATCTGAACATATTCTACAAGACGTTTCCACTACATACTTGCATGTCACAACGATAACCTTTGATTTATATCATAGATACACTTTTTTCTTCGCGCGTTTCACATTTTCAGTTGATCGATCAATAAGCCAGTTCGGATATAGCTCATGTGCACATGGGTACAAATGACCTTTCATTTTTTTCAGTTGGTTAGGCACTTCACTCAATTCAAAGCGACATAATGCAGCAGCTTGCCCAACAAAGCAATTTATGGAACTCGTATTAGCAAAGAATGAACCTGTGTAGATGGAGTGACCAGAATGGTTCGTCAATAGGCGCGGTCAGATTGACAAAAGATCGCGAAGTTTAAGATCGCGATCTATAAGATCTCGAAGTTTTGCCAGTGTGACCGCAAACTTCCCGCGAAACTTCCCGCGAAACTTCTCGATCTGTTTGCAGGCGGTGTCTCCGAAGCGCGAGGCCATTGTCATGTACAGATGTGCTTTGTTACGTCACAATCACTAACCATCGGAAGGCGCATTCTTTCTTGCGCGCGTACCAATGGCCCAAACTTCGCGATCTTAAACTTCTCGATCTTTTGCCAGTCTGAACGCGCCTAATCAACACTTTGGGAAGCATCCATTTCATTGTGCTGTTTTGAATACATTAACAAACTTTTTCTGTTAACATTGCCAAATACCATAGTCCATGGGCAAGGCCAGATATTGGTACCACCTGAGGTGGCAAATCCTTTTTGGTGTCATTTTGTTTGTCGGGCATAGATATGCTTATCAAGCAATGATAGCATTTCCAAATGAGTAGCTTAGTCATGATAAATGAATTTTTAACCAATTTGGTCTCGTTGCTATATCCCTATACTTCTGAATCGAGACTAACCGCTATACAAAGAAGAGCACTGTCTTCTGTATGTCCACATGTGTTCTGTTTTAAACGCGGTGCCCTTAGTCTTTATTCAAGGCAGCGAAGCTAATATCCAAAGGTTATGATGTCCACAGCGCTTAGTCTTTATTCAAGACGGCGAAGGGAATATCCAAAGCTTATGATACAGTGTATATCCCTTTATTTAAAAAAAAAAAGCAATTCCTCGTGGATTTTGCCTTATTTTTCAATTATTCATCATTTTCCGGTGAAAACGCTCCGGTGAAAACTCTAATGCCACGCCAGTGTCGCTTCATTTCTATCCAACAATGAAATATAATGCATAAACAATGTACCGGTACACTTCAATACATTATAATAAATAATATTGTAAATGAACAGAGTGATTTTTGCTTTGAACTGATGTATTTGTTGAGAGGGTAGTATAAAAACAGTAAAGATAATCCCTTTTATTAGGAAGTTTAGATATGACAATGATATACATTGTTTTGTTTGTTTTTCTTTTTAGCAGTGTTTACCAGAATATCGTTGTTAATCAGGCAAAAAACAACAACACACACACAGACACGGAAACAATTGTCACATAATGTAAAGACACAGTATTGTAGCAGAAATTAAGAACACATTGACAGGACAATGAAGGTCAAAGAGACAAAAGAAGGGGGCGAGAGAAAGAAAGAGAGATCTGATGCCACGCAACTCCATCACCAGCTGGAAGTACGAATGGAAGTCGTCCCGGAGATCAAGGTGAGTTGTTACATTTCACTGTGCTTCTGTTTTGATATAACCGGTGAAATTTTGATGGTGTCATTTTTTTTTAGAGCATCATATGCTGAATATATGTGCCAAATTTCAGAGGAATTGGTTTAAAAAACCTTGAAATTATCAAAGGTCACACTCTTCCTGTCTTTGGTCAAAGAGCGTCAAAAATATTTGGTCTTAGTCGGGTTAATGGCTGAAATCTGTGACTAAGCTACTACTCTGGAAATGCTTTATAGCAAAATATAATCCCTAGATAAATGCCATTTCAAAATGCACAACTAGAACTTGCCACCTCAGGTGGTACCAATAACCCATTTTTCGGGTCTTGGCCTATGGACTAATTATATGACAATTGTTTCCGTGTCTGTTTTGTTGTTGTTGTTGTTGTTGCCTGATTAACAACAATATTCTGGTAAACACTGCTAAAAAGAAAGAAACAAAACAATGTACCGTTATCATATCTAAAGTTCCTAATAAAAGGGATTATCTATACTGTTTTTATTCTACCCTCTCAACAAATACATCAGTTTTAAACTAAAATCACTCTGTTCATTTACAATATTATGTATTATAATGTATTGTAGTGTAACGGAACATTGTTTTTGCATTATCTTTCATTGTTGGATGGAAATAAAGCGACATTGGCGTGGTATTAGCGTTTTCACCGTAGCGTTTTCACCGGAAAATGATGAATAATTGAAAAATACGGCAATATTCACGCGGAATTGCCTTTTTTGTTGTTGTTTTTAGATAAAGAAATATACACTGTATCATAAGCTTTGGATATTCCCTTCGCCGTCTTGAATAAAGTCTAAGCGCACCGCGTGACAGCTGTGGACATCATAACCCTTTGGATATTCCCTTCGCTGCCTTGAATAAAGACTAAGCGCACCGCGTTTACAACAGAACACCTGTGGACATACAGAAGACAGTGCTCTTCTTTGTATATAGCGGTTAGTTTCGATTCAGAAGTACGAATGTATAGGGATATGAAAACGAGACAAAATTAGTTAAAAATTCATTTATTATGACTAAGCTACTCATTTGGAAATTCTATCATAGCTTGATAAGCAAGCATATCTATGCCCGACAAACAAAATGACACCAAAAAGGTTTTGCCACCTCAGGTGGCACCAATAACCTATGTTTCGGGTCTTGGCCCATGGACTACCAGGGTTGCTGTCAGGGGGATGTACTGGCAGGCACCATTTATAAGGATCCATGAATAATCATAGCGTTACAGATACTTATCTCAGTGAAATTAAAAACCAACCTGTCTCTCGGTACAAATTACCTTTTTTTCTGCTCATGCTCAAACTGGAGCCCCGAACTGGGTTATTCACTTATAAATCAAGAGAGGTTAAGGTTCCCGTTACGTTTAGCTGAATCTAAATTGTGGCAACGCCAGACAACATGTACATTTACAACTTAAAGTTGATTTTATTGTCGATTACGAGCATTGTTCGACTGTGTCTTATGAAATCACGCCGATGACAGTTTGTTCTTCAGATTAAGTGACTGTAATACAACCAGTTATTACATGTACAGTGTATAATAGTTGGGGTCATCCCAAGAGACCGACATTGAAAATAGGTCTATGAGTCATACAGCCCATACACGAGTTATTACAACCCAGGAGTCACACACAGCCCATGAGTTCGACACTACGTAAATAGAACCCATGAGTTCGATACTACGCAAAGAAGGCTCACGAGACCGACACTACGCAAACACGTGGCAAACACAGCCTGAGACCGATACTACGCAAAAGAGGCTAACGTGAGCGACACGATGCAATAGAGGCTCACGAGACCGATGTGACGTACACCCTAATAGTCAACCTAGTCGAATCTATTTGGACTAAAGAAATAGCTTCGACTTAGCGAAAATTCGATTGATGAGGGATTAGAATCAATAGACTATAAAAAGAAGAGGACTTGAAAAGACCTCCGACTTGGGATAAATTAAAGGGTGTCGGATCCTTGAGGCTAGTTGAAGTTACTTGTATTTAAATCATGTACAAAATTTTGTCAACGAACATGGTCACGTTTGCTGTAGACATAATTATGGTATGCTTTATTCACATATTGATACGTTCCACAAAAGTATTTTATAAAGTGATTGAATATGGCAATTGTTATATAGTGGTTTTATATTGCAAGCCAGATCGAGGGAAATCATAACCTAAGTCTAAGGCTAAGTCTACCTACCAGTTTCAGTAGATTTTCATTAAACTTCTTGTCCCCGCAATTTACTGTTCGTATCATGATACATTATTTTTATTCCAGTCATAACAAAAACTCCCAGTTGTTGAAATATTTCAGTAATGTTCATGTTGCAGTTATCTTTCGTTCATTGCACTGTCCCCTTTCATTGTGTTAATCATCGTAATGATGTACTCATGAGATTATTAGGTTCCTGTTCTGTTTAACAGGCAGTTGATATGTGACTGATTCAAAGCTCACAATCACGTATGTAGTAGGTTTCTGAGTCGTGATTTCACTTTCGACTTTGCCTTTTATGTTAAGATACTCTGTATAAGACCAAGCAGAGTTTAAATCATTTCAAAGTACCCGAGAAGTTAGCGCGTGTATGATTTCTGTTGTTGAAAGGAAGTATTCAGGTTCTTCAACCTATAGGTGACATTTTCTTTCTGCAGTAAGTATAATTAATCTAGACCGCTCATTAGGTAAGAGAAAGCAATATCAGAAAAGGATCGACATGTATTTTGGTAATGTGTTCACATGGAGATGATGGAAACAAAATAATCTATTTTCCATCTCTTTTTCTTTCTTTTTCACATATTTCTTTTCGAATGACATTCCTTATTAATCTTTTTGTATTCTGTAGGCTTAAATGCAAAATAATGAAGTATTGAGCCATACTACTGAAGTTGTTGCCTAGATTTTGATATTCAATTGAACAAAATCTTGTTTTATCTTCATACTCTGGTATGAGGTAAGATTTAGGCTGAGAATTACACTGTATTATATAATCAGAACAAAGATGTTTTGTTACCTGAAGTGTTTCCCGCAAGAACTGGTGTCTATACACCATACAGTCAGGAATACGTGGTTTTATTTGTGATTGTCGAAGTGGTATAACTGCCAGGATAATGTTACCTACATACTCATTTGTAAGTGGTCATGAGCAAATGTATATGAATTCAACTATTCATCTGTCAAAATGTTATATCAATATGAGCCGCTATACAGTCCCGTGTGAATTGCTAAACATGATATAACGCCATACGAGAGTAAGGAGAACTGTTCTGCTTCGTTTTCACATTAGTTGGAAAATCGATGCTTACATGATTACGAGATAAACTGTCATTGACTGTGTATTTGTATTGTAATGATTGTTGCATGGCATGTGATCTGATAATTCAATAACATTAATAACATAATAACATTGAGATAATAATGTTATAGTCATGTACCACATGAAGTTTTGTTATTCACTCTACATACACAGTTCTTTAATCTCCTCCATCAACTCTTTTTTCCTTCCTAGTTGTTGGTTTGGATTACTATTATGTGAACACAAACCAATCAAGCGAGTATGCCCAGATGGTATCCCATATCTGCTCTGGCTTTTCTCTAGCATGTAACATGATAAAATATGACTGCCTGCTGTTCTTCCATGGATTCAAATGAAGTCCAAACGGGAATGTCACCACTTGTTTGTATGAGGTACAAGGAAAATATTGTGTTTATTGATAATACATGCATGCCGTCACTGCTCTGTATTATTAAACAACAGCTTGAATGCCATTGAAATCCCTGGCCATTCATTCGTTTGCTTCCTTGCACTCGTATTTGTGTTAGTGTGTGTGTGTGTGTGTGTGTGTGTGTTTACTTGCCTTCATGAAAGGTTTATCAAATACATGTAGAGGTTTGAATTTCTATATGCAAACATGAAAGAGAAACTCGGAAAGGTCGTGACTCTCAGGCAGCATTGCAGCAAAATAAGGGTTTAACACACACACACACAAACACACACACATATACATAATCATATATACATGTACATGTATATATACATATATATATATATATATATATGTACATATGCATACATAATGAAAATAAGGGGAAAAGGCAAAATGAGTAGAAAAAGAGAGAAATGATAGTAAAGGGCATGCGATATTACAATTACAAATCGCCAAGAGTTTTAAGCACTTATTTGACCATCCACAAAACTCATTGAAAAATATCATGCAGACCCCCTGACATACACACTTCTCCCTAAAGCACTGAAAGTAAAATGTCACTACGCTTAAAATGACTCACTTCGGATTATTGCATCGCCTGGTCCTGAGCTGTACTCCAAGGCCACAACTGAAGGAGCACTCACCCCACGGGGTCCACTCGCTCCATCCACCGTGCACGATCGTTACACGAACGCAGCGTTCCCTCACGCATTCCTGAAAGAGCATGTAAGCAAGATTTTAATTAGTCTTGTCGTACCAAATTGTGTGGTGGTATCTAAAATGTTGCTGTTTTTTCATACCTTGATTTGTCTATACACACAGAGTTCGTTCTTTCTTTCATCTTTGACTCTTCCACAAAAGAGGACATCCGGCATATCATAAACATTTATCGGGAAAAAGTGTCTGTATGGAGAGTTATACATCAAATCAGTAAAGAGCGAAGAGAACTAGCAGAATCTGGATTGTCAGTCACTTTTAGCCTTGACTTTCTTAATCTGTCAGATACGAAATCACTGTCAGAAACGAGAACCTTAGGGTGATCCACGGAGAATTTCAGTCGATGTTAAAGTTAAAGGGGAATTCCTGTCTGTTAAAAGTTGGTCCGATAACAAACGGTAAAATCTAATAATCACAACAGCAAAAATTTGATCAAATCGAATAAGAATTAAGGGAGTAATGAAATTTGATCAAATCGAATAAGAATTAAGGGAGTAATGAAATTGTGAAATTCGGTTGATTTTGACAAAACATTTTTTTCGAACAGACTATGTGAATAGTAATGAGTGAGTTAATGATGTTATTTCCACGCAATTTTCCATATAGTTTGTACATAAAATCTTGAATTTTCCATATTTTTTGGCCAAATGCATTTATGCCCCACTCGCAAACTCTGATATACCTGACTGATCATTATTGTGAAGTTATTCACACAGAAATCATACCATGTTTTACAACTTAATGGTCGAAAAATTGACAGAAAGTAACTGAAAATTTTCATTGTCACTTATCTTATTTTGTTTATTAATGGCTGCATCCAAAAAGGTCTCAAAAGTCCCATCTTTATTTAAAAGTAAGAATACCATAGAAGACACACACAGCTATACCTTGATTTTAATTAACAAATATTTAAGATCGACTTTGTGAAACATCCTATACAGAATCTGTTTCATAATATACCGGAAGTATCCACCGCAGTGGCGGATTCAGCGTTTTCGAGGTTTGTGTGTGTGTGTGTGTGTGTGGGTTTGTGTGTGTGTGTGTGTGTGTGTGTGTGTGTGTGTGTGTCAGCTGACTAAACTCGGAAGTGGCACCAGAAATATAAACTGCTTTGGGCCCCCCTCCTCCCCCCCCCCCCCCCTCCTTTAAGGAATTCCTGGATCCGCCCCTGCACCGATACTAACCCTTTGTGGCCCGCAAGAGGAGCCATCCATCGGCGGCCCTTTCTTGAGACACCCGCCGTCAAGGTCCGGCCCAGTGCAGTAGAGTTCGACGCAGTAATCCACGTCGGTGTGCTGTAAGGTGGGACGAAGGTACAAAAGTGACCGATTGATTTTAATTCCGAGCTTCTCAACCGGTGGGCAGCGAAGCTCTCTGAGATTGGCGCCGTGATCAGCCAAAAATGACAGAAATATCTATATTCGATAAGAACTGGGCCTCGAAAATGTTTACTAGAGCCAAAGTGGGCTTCAGGTTAAAAAAAAAAAAAAAAAAGGTTGATAAGCATGGAATTTTAATCAATATCATGGCTGTGGAGAGGAAGAATTCCAAACAAGAGGAAGGTTTCATGGAGATTGGAGTAAAAACATTTTAATAGGCCTGTGCCACTCGTCCATCTTCGACTGGATACTTAAATTGTAGAATCAATTCATCTAATTATAACAAGCGCGCAAAATTGCAAGCCAGACATAATTATGCATGCATGCATGCATGCATGCATAAATAAATAAATGTTGATCTAACTGTTTATACAAATTAATACACAAACATGTATTTATTTATTTATTTATTTATCAATTTATTCATTTATTTATTTATTTACTTACTTACTTACTTACTTGCACATAAGTATGTAAATGGACGCAAGGGTAGGAGGACTGTACATAAAGATATCGGCAACAGAAACAGAGGACTTACATGGCATTTCCGGTAACCCTCTCCAAACTGGAACCGACACTGCTCGTCCATAGTGTAAATTTGTCCCGGTCGCTCGATACTAGTCGCTCGCGTCCCGCCAGTGGGCTCGTCCCAAAGGCAGGTCATGTCTCTGATATCACAGTCAATATAGATGGTTAAATGAATGGATAAGTTTATGAGCAATGAAAGAATAAACGATTAAGTAAATTAATGATACACAAATAACTACATAGATAAGTGAATGAATCAATATATGGATTGTGTCACAGGTGGGCAAGGTGGGCAATCTATGAAAAGCTTCTTTTCTTGCAAATCTAAGAAAGGTATGCATTGTATCAGATAACATTAATGCCTGTAAAATCATAGATTATGTGCCATCTGCAAGCAATGATATTGTTGTTTTCTTTTACTGTAGAGTGAAAAAATGACTGTCTATTGACTGGTACGAGCTGATGTAACTGATGTTGTTTCCAATTTTAGCACCAGCTACACTTATGCGGCAAAGAAATATGATTTTATGAAGCATTAGAGCACGTACGTCATTGTACGTTCTTTCTTCGCTCCCAGTGTACAACATACTTTAATTCTGATTTGTTTGCAGTTGTATGACATAACGACAAAGATCCTATAATAATTGATATCGCTCAACGAGTTGCCGGTGAGATCCTGTAATTTTAAACACAATATATGTTGATATAAATTTTTCCCAGTAGACTTTCATGTTGGAAATCCAAGCTAGAAATGACTTTCACAGCAACCATGGACCTTGATCACTGTTAATCTTTTACCCTCGCTTTTTTATCTAAAATACTCATCTATCTAATCACATCCTTCTCACTGAATCATATGAACACTGCATTTTCTTAGTTGAAGGTTTGGCTTGAAATTATATTTTAAGCAGAAGTGCAGTGACGTTTTATATTGATGTTTGACCTTCACCCCTGTTAATCCATTATTGTATTTTGCTGTTTCTTTCTCAAATTTTTTGTTGTATTGTTTTACCACTGAATACTGATCCAATTTTTAAGCTATAAAGTCAAGGCTTGACGATGAAGTTTTATATTTTTCTGAAATGACGAAGAAAGGGGAAAAGCTCACCCTAGTGTCGCGTGGAGTTCGTTTCGGCTACACTCCGACCAGTAGTGATCCCTGGGCGTGGACTGTACCACTGTGGCCATGATGGACATTCCGTGGGCGTCATCAAAACACGTGTTACCATCACCGTCGTGCTCCATACCTAACCTGGATCATGACGTCACACAATGATTATCTGTTTAGCATCATTATATACAACCATTAACCTCATCATTTCGTCTGCCGAATTTGTCGCTTGGTGAAGTTTTAGAAAATTAGAATTATGCTTTGTTTCAACATTTCCTGCATAACGTCGCAATCAAATCGTCATTTGCGAAGCCCTTTTTTTTTTCTGGTTGAAAGCTTGGAGGAAAATATTGATTTGAAAAAAAAAAAGAATTCGTTTGTCAAGGCATATAGGGTGTATGAACATTTTAGAGGACATTGTTTTCTTCCCATATCAAACAAAACGTTTGAATATCAATGTTTTTGAAAAACTTTGAGATGTCATATCATCCTCATTTTATTCTTAAAATAATCTTATTTCAATAGAACTTTTACTGTACGTTGTATGTGTTTGATATCACTCAACCCATCAAGGTTAACTTTTTGTACATTAAGCGTGGAGTGCTCCTTTAAGGAATCTCTGTTGAATGCAGCATATGACGATAACCCCCCCCCCCCCAAAAAAAAAAAAATATATATATATATATACATATATATATACATTGTATATATATATATATATATATATATATATATATATATATATATAAAAACGAAGAATCAAGAAATAAACCAGTAATGCATTATTTCGCCAATATATAAGAAAGAATGAGTTTATTGAGCAACTCAAATTTTCGGTGGCCTCCACCTTCTTCAGGAGTCTCGACGGGGAAACTCCTGAAGAAGGTGGAGGCCACCGAAAATTTGAGTTGCTCAATAAACTCATTCTTTCTTATATATTGGCGAAATAGAAATGCATTACTGGTTTATTTCTTGATTCTTCGTTATATTGGAGCCAATACGTGAATTCGCAACACACATATATATATATATATATATCCGGACCTCGGACAACTTACACGTGGCCCGCCTCGTGGGCTAGAACGAAAGACATCTGTAGCCCATCCTCCTTCACCAGTGAGCAACTGTAGGTGACGTCACACATGGTACCGACTGGGGCGTAGCCTGCACGGAGCCGCGATGAGTTGGGGTAGATGACAGAGTGATGATCCAGGAAAATGTTCCGAGAAGAAAATACGATGTATTTCGAAGTATGGCCGTTTAGCAATGACGGACATAACTTCGCCTTTTCATTTATAAATATATACAATTGTTGTTACCATAATTCAATGGCAAATCATAAGAATGCTAATGCCTGACGTCACTCGGACACAGATCCAGCAATATTTTGAACAGACCCATATCGTGTCGGCCACTGATCAGTTCTTCCTCCAACTCGACGCTATTCACTTTGAAGGCAAAGCTCGAGCATGTTCCTTTTTTTTCTTTTCCTTCTTGAGGGGTCGGGGTGGGATGGGGGTGGGGTGACTGCATTCATAGGTGAGATTCCATTTCATTTAATAAACAAACAAGCAAAAATAGCCAACATTTATGTTAACGTTCAAAATCAATCTTCAGATTGCTCAGCAAAACGGCGGCACCGAACCCCGATTATCGAAGGCACAGTTAATGCACCGTAGAATTCTTTTGCACGTTATTAGAAAACTGACAACTGTTGAAATAATTACAGCTAGTTGGAACTCCTTGCTTTGGCGAAAGTCTTGGAAGCGTTCATCGGCACTCACTAGAACCTTTCGAAGTCATGCAGTCTTCACTGGCCCCCTATGCAAATTTTTGACGGAATGCCGGTTTCTGTAACGTGTCATGTTAAACCTTATTGCCATTCAAACGCAAAGGTGCTAAAAAATGTGCCCAGTGTTGGTAGCATCAAATTTCAACATTAGAAGAAGAATCAACACTAAACAAAATCAAAAGATTCATTGTAACCTTTAGAAACATTCCGAAAAGTGATACTCGATCACCCCACGACAGCTGCCTAAGATCGACTTCCTGTGTATGCCTATCCTGATGTCAGTACTCATAATCATAGCCATCGTTAGCTATCGCTTTTCGCGTTTTACATAAACCTCATAAACGATCATGCGCAATTTGTTTCTTTGCACGAGATACAAATAGTTAGTGATGCATGTGAAGAGATGCACCTACCCAGTAAATATACGCCAATAAGCCTTTCCTTCTTGACTGCAGAAGGCTAATTACCAATACCGCCATTCAGGCAAGAAAGTGTTGTCATGACAACCTGGGGAATGCACTCAATAGATTGTCCTCAATCTGACCCTTAGTATGGTCTACAATCATGTGCAATGACGCCAACTTTTTTTAATGAAAATTAACTTCACGTTACCTGCCGGTCCAAAGCTGATCCGAGTGAAGAAGACGGAATGGTCGAAGTAATCCTCGCTGCCATCATCTTTGATTTGTCTCCCGCGTTCCACACGAGCGAAACGGCACGTATTGGCGAGGCTGTCTACGGACTGGTTTGCCAGCACAAGGTTTGCAGACTATGAAAAAAAAAATAATGCAGCTCTTCTTCATTAATGATGGGTTCAAAAGAGAAACCCTTTGCGTGTATATTTTCTTTCGTGATGATTGTATTCAAGGATACACAACAGAAACAAGAAGGAAAACGTGTAGGAACAAAATCAATGTAAATATCTCATCTTAAAGGTGAGTTTTTCTCTCAGTTACGGCTGTTTATTCGTTTGTCCATTTGTGGACTCTTGGCCTTTATTACCTCAGTAATTTCATTTTCCCGTGGAGTCGATCTTGGGCCCATTGTCATGTGCACACCAAACTTTACTAAACGCAACCTTTTATGTCTTCAAGGAGAAGGTTAATACAGGCCACAGACCGATCCCAATTTGGGACCTTCTATGGTATTCTCGGGCCGACATTGGGCCGACCACAATGCAGTATCAAACTGGGTGAACGGCGCTCGCTGTTGCGGTACATAAAGACGTCATCACATAATGCAGTGTCGTTGAATAGTATATGCCTTCCTCTAAAACAAAATACAGTACATGTTCTGATTTATTATTTATGCAAAATAATTTAGCGGACTCAGCTCGTTTGGCCACCTAATATCTAGCGGTAATAATCTATAAAATTCTGCTTCAGATGACCCGACAAACCATCTCTCTGCCCTAAGCGTGACCGTCGTTATCATCTCCAAATCATGATTGAAATGAAGAATTTGAGGCATTGTTCGGAGTAATCAAGAATTATCAAGCCAGTGTGAAATGATGGCGCCGTCACATGAATTAGCAAAGCCTCCCCACACTGGTGGTATAGAGATATACCAAACCAAAACATGCGTGACACTGTGGTATATAGGGACTATTGCACAGGACTTACTTGGTCTCCATCCAATATGTTCATCCTCGTCAGCACAAACTCGATATGAGCTTCCAAGCTTGGGTGGGTGTAAACCATATTTACCTGGTTTAAGTAGAAAAAAAATATGTCGGTCACATAATGAAATCTGGTATTCTATGCAATGAGTACAATATTTCCCTCAGAAAACGATGACGCGGATGAAGCTATATACATCTTGCAAAAACAAAATAAAGACTACAATGTTACTACTTCTAGTGCTGCCACTACTAACTGTAGTTCTTCTCCATCAAGCCGTAATATTATGTATCTTAAGACTTTACTTATCTCGTTTAAAACAAGTTCATTGTATTTAACTTCAATCGAGAATTATCTTCTCTTTCTCTTCTCTTCTTTTGAGTGATTGCACTGAGGTATGTTTAAATGAAATTTAATCTATTTCACCTTACTTTCACTGACACATGATATCAAAGCTTATGATTTCGGGCAGATAACAATCATGGACACAAGAGATGCTTATAGTTTCGTATCTTTCTGTAATGAAGTAATGCTACTAACTTCATTCTTCACTTAATTTTTGCCAAACTTCAGATGGGTGTTAAAATTATATCCTCATTTTAAGATAACTTAATTTCTCATTTTGCGATTTATCCTATAGGTAGAATGACTCAAGCTACCTTTACATAACACCTTATAATAAATTGAGATAGTTAATACCTTTATTTTCATCACCTCAGTACATCTCTAAGCACAAGGAGTGAGTGAATTACTTAGAGTGATGGATATCTATGCATAAATACAAAATATTGACCCAAAAATCAATTCGGGGAGATATTATAGTAAACAATGTTCTTACGATATTAAAAATGGTGATCACGTATTTGACAACGTTTTCATCGCCGTGGAAACTGCGCAGGCTGTCATCCACTGTTGCCATGGTTTCCACAAAGTGATGACGCCTACGAGTCGACTGCCTCTTCGCCCGCTGTTTGAAGTAGTTGGCTTCTCGACCGACTCGAGGACGACGACCAGGCAGTGGCATGATGTCCTGACTGAAGTCCACGAGACCTAGAGGTGGTGGTGTGTCGCCTTCGAAGTCGTTTCTCGCCTGCGCTATCACATCTCGGCGACGGTACATGATGTGGACGAAGCCCTCGCTGAAGTTGTATGTCTCTGACCGCACCTCGTCGACTTCGAGAGGCTCAATGAAGTATTCGTCATCGTCGGTCTTGATCCAGCCACTCTGTCGAAAATGAATGCAGACATCGGTCAATGTTCGTCATGTTCGTTCTCGCGTAATGGTTAATTGCGTGAAAGAATCAAATGTGTATCAGATTTACGGTTTAGGGATAACGCAACTATATACATTGTATAGTATAATTACCCCTTCTCCAACTGATCAGGTCCCAATGTTATTAACCATAGTTTGCTTCTGATGACCAGTTCGAGAAAATGAAGGATTCATATTTATACCAGTTTACCTTGACGTGCCTCCCTAATCAGCAGAATCTGATCTTACCAGAAAGAAAGGAGAGACATTTTATCAATGTGCATTTTCCTGACAATTCCAATAGGGCCTGCTTAAATTTTACATTTAAAAACTGTGTTGAAATTCCAATAACTATCAAAACGTAATTAAAATCTAACAAGACCTTTTTTATCTGACATTGACAATCAAAATAAATGGTTGAAATATGACCAGAACAACCATGTTTACTCATGATTACAGTATCATCGGGCGTAGATTGATGTCATTCAACTTATCGTGTTGCTGAGATTTCATTTGCCAATGTGATCCTTGTTATCACATTCGCTGCGGCTTATCCACGCAAGATTGATAATTACATTTTATGCACACACAAAAAAAGAGTATCTCTGTACAGTTCTTTGGCTCTGGCTGGTCTTTTTTAATTTCCCGGTATCTTCTTACAACAGTCTTTTCGTTGCATTTGGCAGCTACTATAATGCCTTAGCAACATACTAGGAGTAAACGTCTCTGTTTTTCATGTAAACAGGAAGATGCTTGTTGATAGTTCGTCTTCACGCTGCTAGCATCCAGGGGGACTTGAATTGACAAGTGGCGGGAAATTGCTCCTGCGCTCAGACGGAACATGCTAATATCATTGTCGAGGGGGCGCTGTCACTCTCCGGTAATTTACATGAGAGGGTGCGTCGTGAAAGGTGGGTGGGGGTTTGAGGTGTCACTGAATGTCAGAATCACTTTGCCTGCAGACTTTCTATTGAAACATAGCCAGAAATTCGAGCGGTTGTCGAGCCAATTTTACGTTTCTTTGAACTTTCTGATCTCAATCCGAATGTGTGAACTTATGTTTTAGTATTTGAACACACTTCTGTAGCCTGCGATCTATTGAAGTTCAAGGACCTTCGCCACTGCTCGGTAATGTGCAATGGTGTGGAAACAAATTGAGACGGAAAATCTAATGTGCTGCTTGTCATCTTATTAGACGGGTTGAATGATGGAAAATATCATCTCACCATTCCCTTGCAGTTGCTGACCGCCACCGCTGAGTTGTTAGCCCCGAGTACGTTCCCTCGGTAGAAGCAGTTCATCCGCGGTCTTTCGGTAACCACCGATCCATCGGAGAAGTGGCGATGTACTGCAGGAGGACAAACCAAATAGATCGCGTCATACATTTAAATACATCGAGCTGTCAGGTCTAGCTGAAACCTTTGTACACGGTGTTTTGCAAAGTAGAAGTATTTCACTCAGGCACACGACGAAACATGTTAAAACCCCTTGTCACCGAGAAACCATGGTTCTTGCTATAATTATATCCCGAGCATGACGCAGCAGGAACTCTTTGGCAATGGATTCTTTCTCAAACATATTGGGAGAATAGTCCAACGAGTCTATACCCGTACGTACGGGGCAGATTCCGGCAACATATAAAAAACAAATTGAAGTCATATATTACTTGCTATAGTGCTCTGATCAGTAAGTCATGATACATGTTCAAATTGAAGAAACATATTTGCAACAGGTGTAGATCAAGAAGTCATAACAGAAATTCAAATTCAAGTTACATCTTTAGTACTCACCTTTGAACGTTGGCGATGTAAGGCCTGTGCTTCTCGTAACATTAATGGTAATCTTCGTGCCGAATGCATTCATCGAAAAATGGAACACCTTCTGCACCCCTTCATCGTAGTCCTCATCGTTCCCGACATCTCGCCGTGATCGTCTCCGAACGCGGTGGAATTCAAACTGGTCTTCTTCGAACTGGGTCGAGAGGTCATAGGTCCCCCAGTCACAATCCGGCGAACACCGCTTTGGCCGGACTATATGGTAATCTCTGAGTGACGAAATGAGGCGTTCTGCGTACGATCGATAACAAAATTGAGGAAAGTGCAATCGTGGTCGTTAATTCAAAACTTCAAACAAAACATCATTATCTAGAGGAAATATTGACTAAATTACAATGATATAGTAAACGTTATCGACTTAGGCGTGTCATGTGATTATGATCGTAGAGAAACCGAATTTACTAGGTGTAGGATACTTAGTAACTGTTCATGTCTATACCATCGACCCAGGGAGGTGGGATCCTCTGATTTATCATTGTCTGGTCTACTTGAATTAATTTGACCAAATTCCAACCTCTTTAGTTTCCTTGCACATTTATCAATTCTTCCTTTTTGTTGAATCATAATAGCTGATCGGATCATCTCACTATGAGAAACTGACTTGAAATGTGACATGTCTTACGGATAAGATCTACAATGTTGGCCTACAAAAAAAAAAGAAAACACGGAGATGTTATAACTGGCTTAATTCGTTTGTCGTTGGTTGACCTGATGGTCTGAGAAAAAGTGGTAGAGGGTAATCACTCACTCTAAAAATACTTTTTTTTTTCTTAAACTCACCATGTTTTTCACTGAATACAAGGCCATCAGTGTCTCTGTTTGCCTTGGGAAACGAGGGAGAGAAAGAGAAGAAATATCATGAAGGAGGTAAACCTTGAAATAACTTATCATATTCTATTTCGGCTGGGGTAACATCCACTCCATACCAATCTATCCACCGGTCATCTACAACTGTTACTTCTAATCGACTACCACGTACTACCCCCCCCCCCCCCCGCAACCAGTTGCAAAGGGGGTGAATGTCTCTCCATGTTTTCGCCGTGAATCTTCCACTTCATGTGACCTCAAGGATATGAATAGGACGTGATTTCTTCCTCTTAAAAAAAAAGAGTATAACATAACGATAAGTAAGAGTGTATGTGTGCGTGTTTGTGTTTGAGTGTGTGTGTGTGTATGTGTGGGAGTGGGTGTGGGTGTGAGTGTGTGTGTGTGTGTGTGTGTGCGTGTGTGTGCGTGTGTGTGTGTGTGTGTGTGTGTGTGAGTAACAGAGAGAGGAAAGAAATTTTTTTGACTTGACTCAGATGCTACCTGACCCATAAATAATCTCTTTCTGAGCCTCAACTATGTCTGACATCTGCTCCTTCCCTTTCAGCCACATTTTGTCTGATCTCCAGCTCTTGGAACAGGGAAAGGAATTCTTTAATAAATCCCTATATGTGTTTTGACTGCGATGTTGATAAGGCACTAAGTGGGTGTCCTTTGTACTGAAACGTGGGGTTCAGATTCGCAAAGTGTAAGTCTGAGTTCAGGTGCGGTATACAAATCGACGACATCATGTTTGCACCCTGCCGCCTGTGATTAACACCTCGACAGAAATCCACCCACGCGCCGGTACAACGTCCCACTAAGTAACATGTGACCCTTCTAACTAAATGTCAGGTGACCCGTTAATGTCACTTTTGGCCCGTCTATTCATGGTCTAAGTGTTTCCAGCTGTGATATGTCTCGAATGCGCCATAGAGGACAAGGTCGTATAGTTTTACCACACCTTACCTCAGTTCTCCCAATCATAGCTCATAGCTGCAGTTTCGATGATACGGTCATGACAGTAGTCAGAAATTTCCGTCTGTTTAGGATATTTTTTTTTTCTTTTGACTCTGATGGTTTTCCTCCCAATGCAATTATGACATAGGAGAGTAATTCCGTGAAGCCAGATAGCGTCCCCGAGGAACATATCCGCATTGGCATAGACTGCTTTTTCGGTCAAGTTCAATGAAGTAATTGATGTAACACATTGTCTCTTCTTTGACCTTCATAATAGCCAGATAGGATCCATCCCTTTGGACAAATATTCCCTAAAACACAGTTCAAAAGACCAGTGAGCTTCAAATTTACAACCTGTCGCGTACAAAATTTAGTATTGCAAAAGGACCACTTCCCTCGTATTTATGCATTCGGAATGGAAAAGTGTCTACAGAAAAAGGTTTCGTCTCTCCTTCCTGGTCTACACTTTTCCCTTAACGTCAGCTAATGATCTCAAAAATTGTCGCTCATATTACTTTTTGTATCGTATTGATGTGTGTGTGTGTGTGTGTGTGTGTGTGTGTGTGAGTGTGTGTATGTGTGTGTGTGTGTGTGTGTGCGTGTGTGTGTGTGTGTGTGTGTGTGTGTGTGTGTGTGTGTGTGTGTGTGTGTGTGTGATACGAGGACAATTCTTCATTTACTGTACTAATTTTTGGTTGACGGCCAAACATACCGAATTCTTTAAAAGGTGTTGATGACTTTCCTTCTTACGCTGCATAACAATTTCTTCCTGCATTATTCCAGAGATCAGACTATAATCAGGGAGGTTTCTTCCACCTCCCTCTGGTAAAAAGGACAGCGTTAGACAATCCCCGGTAATGGATGAAGCTTGCATATCTCGGGGGCCTCTATCTTGAACAGAGCTGTGGACGAACTGGTGGGCTGAAGCAGGGAGGTCTCTCTCCCACCTCCCTGGTTGAAGCAAAATATTTAGAAATGAGCATAGTGTACGTGGAAGCACGTTGGAATTGCTCCATCATTCCTGTTTAAAAAAAGTCCTGTTGAAAGTTGCCATGGAGATTAAGCCCAACGCTCCCTCTCTGCCTGTTGGTTGACGAGGCGTGGACGTTGACGATAGTCACAGCTGGGTTGGTTAGAAAAGTTAACGTTAGTTCTATTTTTTTTGTGAAAAAAACCCGATAATGATAATGTTCAAAAGGACGACAGCCAGCCCCCTAAAACAGATTGTGAAATTGTAAAAAGGGTATAACATCTCACTTCAAACGTTTCAAGTTTACGTGATTACTCACTCAAAGAGCGCATGTTGATCTCCTTTAATCCAGACTGCACCCTTCAGCTTATCAATGGCAAACTTAGCAGACTGGTGGAGGTGAATGTCCAAGACCTGTTCAATCTAGATCTTCATAGTGACGGACAAGACATGTATGATAGTGGATCTGAATCCTTCTCCGCATATTTTGCAGTACACTCCCCCCCCCCTCATTCTCATGGAACCTTGACACAGATTTTACATATAACCATCGAGCTCACGCTGTGATCAAAAGGACAAGGGCATTTTTTAAGCATTCCAGTGGAGACGTATAGGCCTACATGTGGATGAATTGATAGGTGAATATACAGGCCAAGTGATATAATAACGAATGCATGGATGAATGCAAATGTGTCATGACTCACAATGGCTAAATCCACACTCATAGTAAGGTGTGAATATTCTTTTTGGAGCGATACTTTTTTAGGGATTCTATCGTGTTCGGGAATAGTCGCAACAAGACCATTACAAAGCTAATGTTATCATTTTACACCGAGGTATTCACATTCTTCATTTCCTTACAGTAGGCCTATATGTGTCAACAGCATGTAGGCGTAATGACTGCTGAGAAACTTTTTGTTTTCATTCCCTGAAGTTGGCTCACATATGGACCTACTCAACATGTCTGAGTGCATGAGCTGAATTCGCCTCTCTGGCTGATTTGGTAGGGAAAGATCTTGAGAGATGTCAACAACGCTACAAGCGTATGTATAGGTATGCTCATACATGGCTCGAGATATGATATATTATTCGTAAGATTTACACGGCTTCATGGATCCACGCGACCCTCATAAATGTCACTCACATATTCAGAGGCCAGCAAAGTTCTGCGAAGAAGTTTTTTTTTTCTGCGCAAGGCGGCGATTGCATCTCTGTTTGTTACCTCTTTGATGTAATTCCAATAAAATGGCGTTCCTCGAATTTCTCCAGTTTTATAGTGGTCGCTGACTATCCTCGTGAAGGGGCTTCTCGGAGGTTGGAATCGAAGTCAGATATCCCTCCCACCTAATAAAGACGACAAATTGCCATCTCTGACACACTTTCCCCTTTCCTCCTTAATTTTCCTCCCATTTTGCGACATTTTCTCCTCCATTCGATTCTTCTTTTGTTTGTTATTCATCAATGTTACATTTCCTTGCTTCGTTGCTTTCTATTGACTTCATCCTGCTTGAAAAATCACATTCCCGTTCTCAGTTATCCTCCTTATATCGTTACTCTTCTTCTCCATCTCTCACTATACCCTTTCCCTCTTACCAAGGAGCTTCAAACTGTTTGAAGCTCCTTGCTCTTACTGTCTGTCCGTCATGTGCTCCTTGACGTCACTTTGATTCAAATCCCTTTCTCTTTTTTTTCTCCTCCGATTCATCTCTTTCTTCTTCCTCTTGTTTTTTTTTTATGTTGTCTTTCATCCTGACAACGAATTCTGCCACGTTCGTGACGTACACAAGATCCAGGCCATGTCGTCACGGCCAAACGATCCCGACGTCACAGGGCGAGGTATCGCATTCCTGAAGAGGACCCCTTTGCGTGCCCTTAACATGAGGTAAAGGGGTTAAAGGGAAGTTCTTCATGAATTCCCTCAAAGATGTGGGACAACTACTGGACCTTACTCCACCTTTCTCTTTCAAGCCTCTTTCATCCTCTACGTTCATTTTTCTTTCGTTATCATCTGCTCTTTTTACAGTTAATTCCTTTCTTTTTCTCTATATTTTCTCTCTCTGTATCCAAATTTTTCTGTAATGTGCAAAATCATTCCCTCTACGTGTAAAGGCACGTATTCTATCGTCCTCATACATTAGTACATCATATCGTGTTTGAATACAAATGCAACAACAAATTTGGCATTATCTTCTCAAATACCTCTTTGGGTTTTGCATTCTTTAAGTGGTCGGTACTTGACACTAGAATTTTTTTTCTTTGAACTAAACGTTTTCCTTTGTCTTTTGGGAGAACTTAATAACGGCTAATGATTTCCTCCCATGAGATGTAAAGGGTATCACAACAGCTGCTCGCGGCCCGGTGGATGGATATACGACAATATTGGTATGGCAAGGACCCATATATTTTCCATCAAACTTTGACCTCACGTGCAGTCGAGATAAAAAAAAAATTACACTGAAATGGAGATGGATAATGTCCGTTTCCTGACCTGGGACATTTTTATGGAACACTGCGAGTCTCTACTAACGGTTTTCTATGTTCATCTGGGTATGACCGAACAACAAAAGACACAAACAAACAAGAGTGTATTTCCAGGAAACTGGGTGTGGCGTTAAGCCAGGTTTGAAAACCATCTTTAAATTGTTAGGACGCTTACTGCTGGTCTGAACCCCATCCTGTATCTCTATGCATGTACCGAGAAAAATTTGCACAATATATGAGTATATTGCACTCACTGTCATTGTCATTTCTTTTCTTTTTACATTTGATCTCCTCCTGCTGTTAATGGACCTTATGTTGTAAAATGTTGTAAAACCTTGGTTATTATTGACTGAAAGTTTAGAAATAAAGTCCTTCCTAAAGTAAAGAAGCAACTCCCCCCCCCAAAAAAAAAAGAATGGTAAGAATTCTAATGGTAATACATAGATTAAAGTCAGACAAACAAACATAGAAGAAGAGTAACATCGAAATCTCATACGAAAGAGGCTACAAGGAATGATACAATAATAATAATAATAATAATAATAATAATAATAATAATAATAATAATAATAATAATAATAATAATAATAATAATAATTCACAAAATTTATATAGCGCGTTATTACATGAAATGTCTCTAAGCGCTATGGGAAAAAGAAAACAGTAGACAGGGAAGAAGATATATATACAGTATATATATATATATATATATATATATATATATATATATATATAATCATCATCATCATCATCAAATTTTTTTAGCAAATGCTGACCCCTTCCTCCTATAAGTCATCGCTATCAGGTTATTAAACGGCCACAGTAATGACGTCAATGATGCAATCCCTTTACTGATACCATGTCAAGAGGGAAATCGTTATGTTTGTACAGGTCAACAGGAGACATTTAAGGTGATGACATCTTAGGAAAAAAGGAACCACGGGACTCGAACCTGTCATCTACTGCTTTTTTTCCCCGTCATGTTTGTTAAATTACAGATCAGCAGTTGCGATCTTGCAAATGAAATTTGCAGAGGGAGACAAATTGAAGGAAATTCGCATCTCGACCTTCATCCCTCTGATTGATATTTTCTTTCTTTCAAAAATAATTTAATACCCTTACAACTTTCTTATTTAGGCCCGATTTAGTTGATGAAACCGCTATTATTCTGTTCGTTCCACTTTGACAGTCAATTCATTCATTTTTAGCCCGCTTGAATACGGTGATGTGGATCACCCTCATCCGTCTCTCCTCCCGGGCATGCACTCGGCTATGCAGCTGGTAAGTGGCTGCCAACGTGATGCCTGATGATGGATCTCAAGATCCCATGCAGCGTATACAATATAACCGAAATAAGAAAACCAAAAGGCGGATAGATAGATAAGATCCCCGTATTCTTGACGAAGATCAGCGTTACAATGGGCTATAGTTTGTTTGTTTTTTGTTTGTTTTGTTGTATTTTGTTTTGCTTTGTTTTTGTTTGGTTCTTCTTCTTTTTAAACATGTACGTTCTCAGTGGTACAAGTCGTATTAAAGTTGTTTTGATCGTTGAAGTAAGCAAGGAATTAAAGTCACATGTGCACTTGGAGACAGGTAGTTAGGAAAGCTACTGCTGATGGTTGCGTAAAATGGAATTTACAAACCTCTATATTTTTAACAGTCAGTGCGATTTCATTGAGATTGCTTCATTACGTCGATCAGGGCATAAGGAAAAAAAATGCAATTTCAGGGCCGATGTAAGAGCCAATTGTTCCAAATGATTCACCCTGCAAAATTCATAATTTATCAATATGAAGCGTGTACAAAGAAATAAGTGGTTCTTTGTCACATCTATCGATGGTGCTACAAGACAAACTCATACAACAATTAAGTCTTCGTGTCTATTAAATGAACAGGATATTGTAGGTAGTTCTGAAACAAGAAAACAAACAGGAATATCAAGCACTTGAAACCACCTGTAGGCATACGCCCACAAAATAACAGATAAACTTGGAAATATCATGGGGAATCACGCTTTCTTGGAATGACCAAAGCTATAAAGGCAAATATAGTGAACACTTGTCTATTATCATCAAATGAAAGGAAATAAGTGGGTGATCTGCACCCCCTTCTGATACGCCAATTCAAAATCCCACGTCATAACATCAGGGAGGTGAGTTGATGACACGTAGAATACAGTGACAGAATCTTCACAGCGATGAATTAACTATGCAAGCTTTGCTCGTGAGCGACAATTTAAGGCAGACATACAGAGGAGCTGGATAAAAAGAAATAAGATGCCTGACATGTAGTTCAAACTAAAACATATTTGATTGATTAAAACCGGCATGTAACGTATATTGATAGAAAAATGATAGCAGAGTGTGCAGGACACAAATGTCCAAATCTTTCACACCGTCTGCACCTGTGTTTATCTACGAGCGAACTTTGTCCCAAAACAGGCCTGCTATGTCGTATGTAGGCTGTCTGACCAATCATAATTTCTCTGTTTGCCTCAGCGGTAGTCCCACAGGTCACTACGTTATTTGTCACTGCCCTGAAATGAACAAATGTTTTACACATAGCCATTATTTCAATATCGTCTAGAGAATCCAGCTGAAAGTAGGCCTACATGTGTGTGTGAGTGGAGTAGGAAGGAAAATAGTATTGCTTGATAAACATCCAGTTTTTTCCAGAATTCTTCAGTGACGAACAGGTGTATATTTTTCTCACGATCACAGGAAATACACAGATTGAATCATTCGCCTTAGTTTTGGTTGAGATCTTTAGAGAAATGAATGACTTAAGTGCGATGTCTGTCCATGAGGTAGTTGAACTTATCGAGCACAGTATCTAAGAGAATTAAAAATCTCATGGAAATAAAGATAGCTGCAGGACTTTGAAGCCAAAAATATGTTTTCGCAACGCAGCGATATTTGTTGTAACAGCACAATATGTAAATCAAATGAGGTGAAAATTTCGCCCATCTCATTCTCATTCTCGAGTTTATCACAAGCATTTGCTCAAATTTTCACTAATTTTTCTTCTCTTTTAAAGTAAAGAGCTAAAAATATCTGTATCCTTCGTATCAAGTTAGTGCAGTGCTATAAAGACCTAGTTATGATAACCTTTAAGGATGTATAGGACTCGTTGATGAAGTACCGACCACAGCATGATTTGTATGATATTTTTGTGTAAAATCCAAGGGAAAATTGTAAGTTGATGACATTATCACTTTGTCTAATTTTGCGACCGATATATCATTGTTTAAAGGAAAAAAAACTTCAAAATTCCATAACTTTTCGTAAATGCATGTTTAAACTTAATAAACCTATATTCTGTTTTTGTTTGTTTGTTTGTTTGCTTGCTTGATTTATTTTCTTCAATATAATTTCATACATAAATCAAATTCGTTTTCAGTAATAACACAGAAAGAATGAAAGAAAAAAAAAAGAAAAAGGAGAAGAAGAAGAAGAAAGAAAGAAAATAAATGTGTACATTAATTCCGTTATCAAAATTTATATGGTATCACTCAATTTTCAAATGACTAACTAATTTCTGCGATGAATTTACACAAGAATTGGCGCGTCGCTCCACTGTAGAACAGTCCGTCCTTTATCTCAGGTGTACGAGCTTCAGCGTTGTTGTTGATCATCGTGATGAGTAGTATATCCCCACTCTTTGTTTCGAGGCACGGGTTCTCTGAAGAGTTCTCATACAGACTGAAACCTTGTAAGATGGCTGTTATGAGCATCACAGCCGACGAGAAGTATAGATTTGACATCTACGGGGTATAAAGGTTGGCAATAAATCGTCTGCAGCATGACTGCTTGACGCGCGAAAGACGATGAAGCGAAATGAGATTCTGATTCTGGAGTCGCAAAAACTATCTGTGAATCCTATTGTCTCTTCGCCCAGAGTAATGCGTTTAACCTGAAGAAGTGCTCTCACCACACTAACTGAGGTCAAGATCACAAGGTACAAAAGGTCACAGTTGCTGAAATCAAGCAAAGGGGACACGAAGACAGAAAAACAAAATAGTTTACGAACTCGGTTTACGAAAAGAGTATTCCATTTTTTTCCCCAAAAGTTTGTATGTTGCTCATTTGCTTGTCTGCTTGTGTGTTTCTGCTTCTGCCTCTTGCTTCTGGAAAAAAAAAATGAACTGAATGTCACGGTCAGAAGACTGGAAAAAAGGACATACCAGTATGGAATATATTCCCGAGAATATTTGTTTTTCTAACCCCTCTGAATGTGACGCAAATCAGTCAAGTAGGCCTGTATATCAAATCCGAAGAGATGATGTTCATGATGTTAGTGCAGGCGAAATACTTCAAGTTTCCAGATCTTTGAGTTCAAAATAGGCCCTTATATTATATGATATACTGTAGACAGCTTCACAAACCTTCTCTTTCACTCTTCTTTCTCTCACCCCCCCCCCCCCCCCCCCATCCCTCTCTAGCGTTGATTGGGAAGGTTAAAAGCAATCGTAATCAAAATCATTTGTAAAGCATTCGCCTTTGGCCTTCATTATGGATGTGATGTTTGCATTGATACTTCTTTGAACGAGAAATATGCACATGTGTTATATTTGATGTGCCTACAAGTAAATTGTGGTGTGATTTATAAACAGGCTGCATCTGAAATTCAAGTTAAGAGACTGTACTCAGAGAGAGAGAGAGAGAGGGGGGGGGGGAGAAAAGGAAATTTACTAATTTCCACGTCCAAGAGTCAAACATTTATTAATTCCACAGAAATCAATCAATATGCCCTGTGAACCATTATACAGGATTCCATGATATTTATGTCTAAAGAGCTATACAATTAAACTTATAGTCACTTAAACAATAACTTCTGCAATTAAACAAATCGTTGTTTTTGTTTGTTTGTTGTTGTTGTTTTGCTTTAAAAAAAACGGGGTATAACTGTCTTATAGAGAAATGCTGAGAATTTGTACACCGCAGTTACAGACGAATACAAACAAGGGAAATTGATTCACTATCCAACTAGAACTTCGGAAATTGTCCTATATGTGATGTAATGCAACGGAAACAGTTTAACACAATGAGAAACGACCGCAAAATTGACATATGCCATTTATGGCTGTATGGTGGAAAGTTTTTGTACCACACAGCAGGAACTCCGTGACTGACAAAATGATTATATCGCCATTCTGACTGCAATTATATGTTTTGACATTCAAATCTGCACCTGTAAAACCAATCAATTTTGATTCATATCGGCCATGTTGTGGGTACATCCTTATTTGCAGTCGTTGGGAATTTTTGCTGCTGATTCACTATCGTGATGAAGCCTGATTTCAATGCCATTGAGCATTGTTGTGGCAAAATGTTTCCTGTTATCTTTTCTCACACCGGCTTGTACCTGATAACATCCTAGAAAAGTTGATCAATTCCTGTAAAAATGTATATTATCGTGTAACTCCTAAGTATTCGGCTGAGAAAGAATGAACACATTGCATTATTCATGATTTCCATAATTACTTTCAAAATCATTATTGCCATTATCTTTCCAATAACCATTAGTGCAGTAAAGTTCATCACACAATTATATTCATTATTCATCGAACTGGGATCGGACTGATCAAAGTGATTCAACATGCAATTTCAATTCTCGACGCGACTCAAAGAATGAAAGGCGGTAATTCCACTTTGGGACATACAAGAACGTAACTCGCAAAGCAATGTGTTAGCAGCTGATTACATTACCCTATAGAGAGAAAAAAAGAATATGTAGCAAGTACTTTTTGTTGGGACTATGAGGCGGTGAGCTCAAACATAAGAGACTCGTGTAACAAGTTTGCAAAACGTGACGTGAAGAATGGCACTACGACGGAGACAATACGACGGAACAACTCTTCGTCGTATTACTTACCACCGTGCTTACCAACAAAAGGAACTTGCAGGCGCTCATGTATGTTACGATCGAGAGGAGTTGTTGTCGTTGTTGTTGATTTTTAATCCCCGAATTCATAGCACATGAAACACAAGCGGGTACAGGTAAATACAGTCGCTTATAGCCAGCCTATACCTACAGCACAGACATCCTGTAAATGTATGCCTGTTAATGAAATTTGTATTTTTTACATTGTAAAATGACTGTTTTGGGTGCACCAAGTGGGTTGGGGAGGATGGCCTGAGGGACCAAGTCATTCAGTTGGCTCATTCCAGACCCGGGCTGCCCAACCTGGTACACTCTTACCACTCCAGCGTATGTTCTGATTTCGAAATATGTATTATGATATTTGTGAATGAAAGCCGAATAAATAATAATAATAATAATAATAATAATGATAATAATAATAATAATAATAGTAATAATAATAATAATAATAATAATAATAATAATAATAATAACAATAATAACAATAATAGTAATAATAATAATAATGATAATAATAATAATAATAATAATAATAATAATCTGTGATATTCATGTGGAGAAAGTGAGACAAAACTGGGAACCGGCACTCCCCTACAGGATCACGAAGAATTCTAATTCCATTATGATAGATGCATTTCCTTATACTCGTACCTTACAGGCATAATTTACCAATTGCAGATGAAACAAAAACTCAGCATTAGTGCTTTAAAATAGTTCTAAATTAGACATGAGTTAGGGATAGAAACAACCACTGTAAAAAATTTGAATCAATAAAATCGATGCTAAGTATTGATAAATATACAAAATGTGAACACTAGATATAATAAAAATGCTTCCAGACTTAACCGTCTACAGTTATGGTTTATTGAGAAAAATACTGATATCTCCCTATATTCAATTCAATTCAATTCAATTCAATTCCATTCAATTCAATTCATTTCAATTCAATTCAAAGTTTATTTCATATTCTTAGGCTTTATTGCAAAAATTTATATGGTAGGGTGTTTTGTGGAACAACAGACCTACACATAAGCATCAAATGTGATATCTTATTCTTTTTTTCTGCTCCCAAAGGTAAACAGGACATTTAACATCCTCTCTCGTCTCAATTTGAAACGGGGAAAATATCCTCAAGACCTTCCACGTTAAGCCAGGTGTAATAATATTTAGTGTACGTCTTCATGAACTCATCGTATGCCACAAAGGCTGATGCTCTATAGAGCTTTTTATTAATGGTGTGATATTGTATATCTGGCATGCAAAGAGGTAACATTAAACAATCGGTGAATAAGTCAATAATAATGACAATGAAAACAAAAATGATAACAGGGACTACGATAAAATCATTAAAAGCAGTTCTTATTGCCATGATAATAACTCTCATTTATCATAATTGTTGGTCCTTGGCATAAAAATCTATGTGATGTAAACAAGGGAGTGAGGTTATCTTTCTAAAGCCGATGAATAACTTTACTCTTTAACTTTTTCCTCATATAGCACCAAATATAACATTCAAAATCCTCCTGCGTGCCCCCCCCCCCCCCCCCAAAAAAAAAAAATGTTGATTGTCAATTAAACTAACGAACACACAAAACAAAGCACGCGCGATGCTGTATATGGCATACCACAGACCAGAGATTTCAAGCAAGACCTTTTTTTTTTCTTCTTCTTCTTCTTGGTTTGGAGTACTTCTTTGTTAGGCTCCAGGGGTCGTGCAATGACAATCAGAAATGTTTGTGCATTGATTTGTGTTTTGTGAGCTCCTTGTTTGCTCATAACAATTCTTCTGAAGCCATGAGCAATGACTGAAAAATTTTGCGAAATATTTGTTCCGTATCTATACGCATTGTTAAAGGGGATGGCTAGTAACTGATCAGTGGGAATCAGTGGGAATGCTAGGGGATGATTGTTCCAATTATTGTGGGATTCATTTACGAGTACATTACATATCTATTGTTGTGTGAAAATTACTTGCTTCAGAGTGGTCTCATATTCAAGTAATGTGCAGTTTAATGCCCCGTCATTGTACAGGCATGCTAACCTGGAAACATTAAACTGCACATTACTTGAATATGAGACCATTCTGAAGCAAATAATTTTCACATAACAATAGATGTATAATGTACTCTTAAATGAATCCCGCAAGGATTGGAACAATCATCCCCAGCATTTCCACTGATTCCCACTGATCAGTTATACTAGTCATCCCCTTTAAATCTGATTCCATCACTATTTGCATTTATTCATTTCTTCATTTTTATTTTATCATTCTTATCACTATTATCATTATCATCTGGGTATTTTTTTTCCAGCTGTGAGGTCATCTCTTCTTCCAGAGCAATACAAAGTTTGGCCTTCGCTTCCTCATAAATACCATCTTTCTATAGTTTGTACAGCGCACTGTACGGACTCAGGTCATTGCCACCCAATCATTAACAAAAACCTATATCCCGCAGTAGAAGTATGGGTGGTATAATCTATTTAACCCTTTCAATACCACATACTCAATAGGATCATTAATATGTAAACCAAATGGTTGTCGATGATCATGACAGACCTAAGCCTTGACAGACCCAGGACATTGCAGCCAATGTAGCCTACCCCAAAGCTAAACTTGTATAATGTTAGCAGTGAGACCAGCTCTTCTTTCAGTCCAAAACGAACCGAGCTGCGTGGGGGGTACTGACACTAGAAGGAGCTTAGCCTATCCATCAAACCAATATTGGGGAAGATTTACCTTAGAACTTTTGTTGACACAATGCACAACTATCTTCTTCTTTTTTTTTATACAGTTGTTTTGCTTTTGTATACGCTGGCAACGCTCCTTGGTATTGTGTTGCCGTGTGTTGGTAGCAATAATCCACAGTCATTATATCAGTTCCCATTCTTATCTTACAGTGGACAGTGTTTGCAAAGGATTTGAGCTGTTTTTCGTCTAAGTAATGAAAGATGGGTGTGTGAGTGTTATGGCGCGAATGCCGGTTGTGAATTCATTTCCTTCAATAAGCCTGCATGGCTGACAACCCGTCGAAGAAATTTAGGTTCTGCGACATTAAAACGACGTGCGAAACTATTATACGACAGATACAAAAGGTGTTAAAAAACCGAGTTACTCTGAAGATTTTGTTTGCTTGCTCCAGACAGTTCGAATTCCTTGGCTTTTTCTTTTTCTTTTTTTTTTTCAACGGCTTATACGGTTGTTTTGTACATAAACCAGTTCTCACCTTCAATCCAACCCTGTTAGACCACCATCATATCATTCATCATCCTCGGTTTCTCTTTGTATTTCTTTTTTTTTTCAATGTTTTTCAAAAGCTGGTTTTGTAGCTTGTTTTGAGACTTATAGCGTTTTGATAATACGCTCTTTCCTTCTGCAGATAAAAAGGTGCTATATTCTCCTTCACTACTAAGTTGGATTCCAATTTAACCATGCAAGAGAGAGAGAGAGAGGGAGAGGGGGGTAGATAAAGGGAGAGAGAGAGAGATGAAAAAATTCTTGGATTTAAGATACGATGAAAATCATATCTAATGCACTTGAAGCTATTCTCACTTTCATGCAGACGGTTTCGTCGCAGTTTATCATCTAGGATATCGTCTTATCTCAGTCTGACAACGAAAAAGATGAGACAATGTCATTTTCTACCAAATCATTTTTTTAAAATCAAATCAATCCTGAAAGAATGTGTGCTTCTATGCCATTTCCCAGATAACCAAAAGAGAAATTATACTCTATCCGAGTGATATCACAGATAAGATGTTGCGGAATTGCAGTGATCCGCTAGTATTGAATCCAAACGTTATCCTCTCTCGAAATCTCAAGACAAACTGAAACACTCAGCGCGCATGAGGAAAGTCCGTTTTCCTACAAATGATAAGGGATTGTTGTTCCATTCCATCATTAAAATAAAAGCGCCCATTAAGAACGATTAAATCTGCCTGGTTTGAAGTAAAAACTACGTTAAGGAAGTTTTTTTTTATGTCATAACATCGAGTTTAAAGCGAGAAATAAGAGTGCTTTTTATCATGCAAGCAGAGTCTGCGTCGTCCCAATTCTTTAATCATCCTTCTATCAAACATAACACTCCATCAAAAACTAAATACAAAGAATTACACCTTCGAACTTGTTTTATACTGTCGTATATGTTTAGTGTCTCTTGATATGCAATGCCTTGATCAACAAAACAATTGCATACAAGACGGGAGTCAGTTTCGTTTACTTTGTGTTCTTATTACCTCCTCTCCTTTAACGGTTGACCGTTTTGTAGATCCGTTTTATAAAGAGCAAACACTGTTGTTGTTTTTTTCTCTATCTCTCTCCTTTCTTATGGGAAGCCTGAAGTGTGTATTTTGCTTCAATAAACAATCGGACGTGAAAACCTTTGATACATCCGCCCTAGTGAAGTCTGTCTCGTCAAACATTACTGTCGCCTGAGATAAAATGGCACAACTGGCAAAGAGCAACCTTTTGGTATGAACCATGCGACAATAATATCTGGATGGGATGAATGCAAGATGAATGAGCCGTTACGACAGACTAGCTTTGTAATTGTCCATGATTACAAAATGGCTTGGTGCCAGCCGCGCGGGAGCTAGCGCATTATAAAAAGAGTCTAAGGAATGTCTTAATATGGGGCTGTTCGCATGTTACTTTCCACTTGAATAGAATTCGTCATATCTTCGTGACATCATAGTAGGGAGTCTATACAGTATGTCCCAAAATGTGTGTACTTACTTGGTGAAAAGAACAAATCAGGCGACACTAAACTGATCCATTCTCGATATAAAGACCTTCTATTGAACGTGTGTCAACATTGATAAGAATTCTCGGTAGTTCAATGTTACAAACCAACAAAAGAAAGAATAGAATAGAATAGAAAAGAAAAGCGTTCTCGCAGCACCAACGTTCCAGGAATTTCTTTGGAATAGACATACACAAAACATTTATGCAAATGATTGAGGGACAAGCAAAATCACGATATATCTCATATTCCATATATCTCATTTCGTAATACAGTCAACCTTTAAAACCGGAGAGATGGATTCCACAACATATCTTCCAACATATTATTTTCCTACTGCTGTTTTTCGTGTAATCCATATTCAAAATTTTATTATTGAGCATCTGATTGCATCAGATGTGAATGACCAAAGAAAACTGTCATCCTGTTTGTTACTAAAGGTTTACATTATCGATGAAATTATCAACGATAGGCCTGTATACTACCACACAGGGGGAAACCGTGGAATTATTTAAAAAAAAAAAGATTATCAGAAAATATTTATAATTTTCAAGTGCCACTTATTCATTAATTGATTTCATCTCATCCATGTTTCAGATTTATCAAAATTATGAAGCAACAGGATCACACCTTTCTTACATATTATCTAAAGTGAAGGAGAAGAGCGGTCACGCATTACATCCTGATATAGAGGGCTGGCCGAAACGGATGATACATTTCAAAGAGCTGACTGACATTGTGTCAATATTTAGCCATTGCTCACTCCTCTTCCTCCACCCCCTTTCTGCCTCTTTTGTTTTCTCTTGGGATATTCAACTACCATCCTTCCTGTGGTTATCATTGTTATCTTAACCAATTGTTGCCATTGTCATTATCGATATGTATCACCTCAATACACTACTTCTTGTTTCTCCTCCTCCACCTACCGTACTTTCCTTTATCATCCTCATCCTCATCCTCATCATCGTCATCATCATCGCTATCATCAGTGGCAGCGTCTCTCCTTCTTGTCTTCGAGTGCGTGGGTTTGGCACCGAAGTACCTATCATGGTATCAGACTCTGTTTATTGCTTCGTGTGACAATTGCTTTCATGGCATAACCGATGTATTTGTTTTATAATATTATGTACTTTATACAGTTGTTATCAAGTTCAGCATGGTTTCAGTTCATACAATGGTCATCAACGAGTCATGGAGTCACGCAGTACGATACGGTTATTCTTTCTCAGTGCCCTTGTGATATGTGACTTATCTCATCATACAGAGCAATCTTACCAGAAGTTAAAGGGATGGTACAGTATCGGTGGAGATGAGAATTGGGCTTTTAACTTTTTGCGAGATACCAAGAAAACACTTATGAAATAGTACAGAGCATACCATTTTAAGAAGAATTCAAAGTTTATTTGATGAAAACCGGGTTTGGAATGACTGAAACATCCAAAACAAAGTAAAACAAAGTGATCGTAATAAAATGTGGGTCCCACACTTTATTGGGATCGCTCTATTTTGGGATCGCTCTATTTTGGATATATCAGCCATTTCAAAAACCAATTTTCATCAAATAAACGTTGAATTCCTCATGGAATTACACGCTCTTTCATATTTCAAAAGAGGTTTCTCATTATCTCATCTAAAAATGTTAGAAACCTGAAATTAGGTCTCAACTAAAACTATACAATCCCTTTAACACACTGTACTAGGTAGAGCTTTAAAGATGTCTCGAAACCCATTGAAGGGGCATATTCTACATTTCTAGAATTGTTGCACCTGAGACGGTATAATGATGATGGTGGTGATGATGATGATGATGATGATGATAATAATAATGATAATAATAATAATAATAATAATAATAATAATAATAATAATAACGATGATGATAATAATACTAATGATGGTAATAATAATAATAATAATAACAATAATAATGATGATGATGATAATAATAATAATAATAATAATAATAATAATAATAATAATAATAATAATAAAAGCAACAAAAACAACAAGTAAATGTTGCTATACCGTCTCCTTTGAAAGGAATTTTCTTGCGATGTGGTATGGAAGGATGCGCTAAGTAGTTATGACTGGAACCTTTCGAGAGGAAGTCTATGCCACTTGGCCTGCCAATGTCACATTGCATTCATGAATGTCACATTGAATCGAACGAATTCCCGGTCACGTATACTTTCAAGGCGCGAGCCTCACAGTGTGATGTAAGCACACACATGCCAATGTTTTGCATTCAGAGATGTTGTGCCATCAGAAAAAAAAAACCAAGGTTGATGAAAGCACGGAGCAACTATATGTAGCTTCATGATGAAAGTCAGCCGAGTGCATACACCCATGAGAACATAAATGAAAAATAGAATAAACTAAACACAATGGAAAAGTAGTAGGCTCCTATATACCCAAAGCCAATAACTCAGCAATTGTGAACTTTTTTCAATCCGATGTGTTGTTGACAGATGACGGACCAGAGCAATAAATATGCTCATTAAAAGGTTTGACGAGATCGACAATACTCTTTTCCCTTTGTGCTATACGAATAGTAGTCAGGGCTTTGTGATATGAAGACATAATCATAAGCTCATTCAATGCCATTGATGGTCAGTCTCTTCTATAGTCACACCCCCGACACTTCTACTGCCTCACGTCTGGCCAGACATAGGTCGCGTCGGGAGCGATTGAAACACCTCCTCTCACCTGCCCAGCGAAGGCAAAAAGGGCATGGTAGATAGGTCTAGAATGCCATTAACTGACAACATTCAAGGTCATCGTATCAATCCATGACAGATAATGGATCAGCGATCATTTTACACTCTTTGTGGGTTTGAATACCATGGTAAAAGCACTGCGCACAGATCAGAAGATATTGCTCCTTGATCCACTCGGCGCGAATGATGTAGGCCTAAGACGTCGTTGTAAACTGTATTTTCCTTATCATATCAGGGAGGTGGAGTGTCCTTGTGTCTGCTCATACCTGGAAGAACATTCTCACATAGTGGTATGTGATACATATTATGTATTGATTACGTATCAACAACAGTTACAGATTAGGCGAGAACCGGGGTGAGAACTAGATATATGGCAGGTGTATTGTTTGAACTCTCCACGCTATTTTTCCATTAGAATGCAATTATACATGTGTAACAATTAAGATCAACCTCAATCAAACCAGGGAGGTCTCTTCACACCTCCCTGATCAAACCGTGGAGCTACTATAGCTCCCATGATCAAAAATCAGGTACACTTACTCGCTCGTCGCCTAACACCACCGCTAGAAATGTCCACAAGATGGCAATCAACAGATGAGCGTTCAAAATCATTGTGTTTTTCTACTCGAATAAACAAACGGAATACTTATTGAAGAACTGGACGCGATGTATCTCCGAATTGCTTCCTCACGATCAATGCAAACTTCCACTCTTCGACTTTAATAATGCCAGAGTATGACAGAACGAAGTTTATATAGACAGTATAAGCCAATTGCGTAAACGAATACACGAAGTTCCGACTGTGTCCGTGAGTGTAGCTCTTCTGGTAGGCCCTTTATGACCAGTCCCATTCGCAGAAACGCACATCCCTATATAATCCTGCACATCACAGCATTTCCGCTGATACAATTATTGTCTGGTGCGGTATCATTTTGACTGAAGAGTTCGAATGAGGAGGAGAATCGTATACTATAGTTCGAAGGGAGAAGTGATTGAGAGACAGAAGAGAGAAATACGTCTATCTGTTTAGTGCGGTGTCCTTGGAGTAAATGACATGAAATCTCTGGAGACAGACCGACAGCACGGATTCAAGAGTCACCTCTTTTTCGTCAACTCGCATTTGATTTTGTTTGCCCGGTTATTTATTTACTTTTCTTGTCTTTTTTTTTTTTTTGCCTTTATGAGGTCGTTTTCCTCACTCTATATCACGCACAAGCTGGGCTCAGCGGTGTGTTATTGTCAGCTTGTCTGCTGCACGGGTAGCGACGTAGCAGCGAATTTCCTTCGCAAACTTGTCATATTGTAAAAGAAAAGTTTATCGGCTCATGAAGCTCGCTAGCTAGCCTCATTTACGGTTCAAAGAATGGACACATCATTTCTTTTCTTTGCTCTTCTTTTTTTTAATGTATATAAATATATATATTAGGTTGGCTATTCCAAGAGAAACGCAACTGCATTTTCAAGTTAACTTGGATAATGACAGCAAAGTGACACACAAACAGAGAAGGAAAACTTTGCCACAGAACTGAAAGTTTTGGAAAGTTTGATGTCCATTGAAACAAGGTGTGTGTGGGGGGGGGGGGAGGGGGTGTGCGCGCACGGGTTTGTGTGCGTGCGTGTGTGTGTGTGTGTGTGTGTGTGTGTGTGTGTGTGTGTGTGTGTGTGCGTGTGTGTCAATAATACAGCAACTATGACCTCGTGAACGTAAAACTTTTTATCATTGCTGATAGCAGAAACTCTTCAAGATTGATGCATTTTATAAACACTGAACTCTTCTTCGTGAATTTGTCTACAAATATGAAAAGTGATTCAACAACATTTTGCACACACACACACACACAAAAAAAACCTGAATGATGATTGTTATTTCCAGAGAACAGCATGAAGTTTTCCATACACTTTTTTATCCAATCTGAATGAAGTTCTCATTTATCTGCTCATTGTTTAGTTATGCTTAATCAAAATTGGTCTTGAATTAAACAAGAGAGGAACAGCTAGCACAAACATGAATGCACCGACACAGGAAAGCGCGTTTTTTGTTTTAGTTTGTCTGTTTGTTTGTTTGTTTGTTTCGATTTTGGGGAGGTAGACTTTTTCCATCTCTATCATGTTTATGTTGGCACGTCTTATAATAATCACTACGTTAAACCCTGACACACCGTTTCCGCTGATACTAACACTGTGATACCTTCTTGACTTTTGTCCAAGAGTCGCTGTGAAACCCACTTTTTGGGCACTGTACAATAATGACGCAAAAAAGTACATAAAAGAACTAAAATGAATGAGATTCTTAAACCTTCACTTCTAGATCCCGAATTCCGCAATGTTTGTTTTGAATAAAAGTATGGTGTCAGAGAGTTTAAAGGAGAACTCAGGATGATTTTCAGATTTTTACATTTGAAAAACTTTAATTTAGTTATACTAAGGACAGAGTTTCAAAATTTGTGATAATTGGGATGAAGAATAAGAATATTTCAAAATTTAGAACAAATTGCAATGAACAAGGATGATGACATGGCAGAGTCACCATAAGAATGCATGAGTAGGGGCTCAAGGAAGCAGAACAAAAGAAGAAGACATGCATAGATTATACACAGGCGAACTCGCAAGCAAGCGGCATTGTAATGGAATTACACTGCTACATTTCTGAAATATGTGAACCTCCTATGTCATCATCCTTGTTCAGTGTAATTTGTTTTAAGGTTTTTCAAAATATTATTACTCTGCTCAAGAACCACAATAAATTCCACGAATCTATACACGGAGTTGTCGATTTATGCACTACATGATGTGAAATTATGAAAATCGTCTGGAATGTCCCTTTAATTATACCTGAAACACTCTGGCAGTGAATTACGGAAGCATTATTGAGTGTTTTGTTTTATGGTCTGCTTTCGTATTAAAACGTATCATGAATTAGGCCTACATGAGTCTACATCATACAGTGAATGTCACACTGATATTCATAAATGTTTTCTTGAATGACAATGATGTAATCGTCATCTTTGTTGTCGCGTTTAAAATCTTTACAAGCCCACTAGAACAAACCTGCCATTTGTTTTTTCCCGGGTTTCCTCATAATTGTCCTCATATGAATTTTCATCAGTGTTTGAAATATCTATATCGATTCCGTCCAAGTTATTTATCATCATACGACAGTTCTTGTATATACAATAGTTATACTTGAAGGAGTAATGAAAATAGTAATCATAATGATGATAGTATCAGTGCATAATGAAAAAAATAATATTACTTAAATGTCTTCTATTGGTTTTCTTCAATCGTTGAGGGCGTATTTTAATCGCCTTGAACATAACCGTGTACCTGGAGAATTCTCTTTAACACGGCTTTGGCTAGGAGGTACAGGAAGAGTTCGTTACGCCCGGGAACTTTGTATTGCCAATATTCCTTGATGTCACAAGTCTACCCACGCTACTAGCAGTTAATTTTTCTATTGATACAACTTTGTATGTGCCTATAAACTCTACATTGCATATCTTACTAAAAGATCAGAGGAGCAAAGATGCTTAGAAATTCAAAATTACTGTTGTTGTTATTGTTTTAAAGAAGAAAGAGAAAGAGGAAAATTGGGGCCCTATACATCAAATAATTTGCCCCAGACAATACAAATGTAAAACAAATAAATCTTAGCAATATTAAACAAGAATATTAAGTATACCATGATATCTCCTCAAGGGAGCTCATATCGTCTCCACGAGGGAGCTCATAATGGGCGTCTCCACAAAGGAGCTCAATACAGTCTCCACAAGGGAGCTCATATAAGAAAATACAACTATCAAATATTAATTATTATTGTTAAAGTAATATTATCCAAAACCAAAAAATAATCACCAAAGTATACCATGATGTCTTATTAGGGGAGCTCATATCGTCTCCACGAGGGAGCTCATAATAATTACTCGCAAACTCGCAATCGCTAGATAATGCTGTATTGATACCAAGATGTTATGTAATGCAAGGGATACTGCTACGTGCATTAAGTCAATAATATCATGGGCTTTAATGATACTGATATTAATAACAATATTTATTACTGTGAGAATGTTTTTCTCTTTTACATAATATCTACTGCCATTACTTTTATTACAAGATAGTTTTGCATGTGACGCTTTCCAAATGCGTCACAGACCAGATTCTTCGACTTAGTAAGCCCAAAACTTTTATTTCTATTTCAAAAATAAATAAGATAAGTTAAGTAAGTCGATAATCATATTTGGTTAAAACTGTTTATTTATTTATTTATTTATTTATTTATTTATTTATTTATTTATTTATTTATTTATCTATTTATTTATTATTTTTCGGTGTGTGTATTCAATGAGCCCCCAATATCAAGCTCGGCCTACTGGGAATCTTCCTGTATGATACTTTAATTCTTTTTAAACTATATCTCTGTTCTCTGTCACAATGATTTGCTTACCTTTCATGGGCAAAAATCAGCCATGAATAATGATGATGTCTATATTTCCGTAAGTGATCATAGTTGATTACTTCTACCATGCAGAAACAATATCAATGAAAATGAAAATGAAAATGAAAATGAAAATGAAAAACAACATTTTACAGCAGTGACATTGAAAACACAATTTGCTGGAAATCGACGGACAAGCAGAAAAGTTGAGATGTAGAATTTGATTCAGAAGACCATGCAAATAACAACAGTGTGTTTCTGTAATCTTATAATTCAGTCCGGCGGCTACGATGCTGCTGTTTTATGTGCCTTGGAAGAAAAAACAAATCATATAAAGCAACCATATAAGTCGAAACGTTGATATGAAAAACATGAAACAGGACAATATTTCCCACATCGTGGACACACCCTTTCCCCCTACAAATATTAACACAATCTAACCAATAATACTCATGGCACAACGAGTAGCCCTTTAACAGTTACTTGTATATAACCTATGAGCTGGATCCGTGCCAAGAGGGCGACTGTTCCGATTTTCTCTTCGATGTCATTATTTTTTTTTCCTACTCTTGATCCAGAACTTTGCTGACTTGCTACTTTTCAGACGTGAGGTTGTTCCCTATACACAACATTACCTCTTTCACGGAAAAACAAAAACAAATACCCATTAACTGCGTAGTTGCACTTGAACTGCCCTGGTGCTGGAAGAAAAATGATTGTTTGCAGGGGAAAGGCGAGAAACTATGAAGGCACGAAGAAAAGTAAAAAAAAAAAAAGGAACTGATGTGGGACCTCAGAGATTTTTTTTTCAAGCTCTCTTCAACGCATGGGAAAAGCATAAAGTCTAATACAGCAGCAGGAATATCTTGCAATCGCATGCAAACAAAGAGAGGAGAGAGCTACGTAGTTTCCATATTTGGACCTCCTTGATAGTAAGAGCAGTCACGGCTATGCGTAATGCACCTGAACTTTCGTGATGATGCGTGGAAGAGCAGTGTTAACACTGACAGTGCATTCCAAATCATTGCAAGTAATGTTATTAGTACATGTATTATTGTTTCCATTGTTTGGGTATAAAAGATTGGACAAAACATTATTGTATATTACATGTAATAACTGATATAATCATTGTATCTTAGTTATATTTGTTTCATACTTTTGTGAACTCAAAGTGGAAATAAATGCAAATCAATCAATCAATCAATCAATCAATCAGGTTAACACTGATAAATATTAAAAATTACATCAAATGAACAAAATCAGAGAATTATCTTCTAAATCGGACAAAGCACCGGGATGTTCTACGATTTTAAATTATCTCGTGTTTTATCACAAAAGTTATATTATAATGATCACAAACCACAACAGCGCCAATGTTGTCAAAATCTCTAGAAATACAGAAATCACTGGAAATAAAATTGTGGGGTTTCTGGTGTTTGATGAATCAACAGCAACCACTTACCCCCCCCCCCCCCCCCCAAAAAAAAAAAAAAAGGAATCGCTACTGAGTAAGTACAGGGCATGGCACTGATTTTAGGCGAACGATGCAATTTGATTTGATTTTGATTTGATTTGACTTCAAGGGGAGTTGCGGAAAAGTTCCGGACAAGACAAGTTGATAAGATCAACAGTTGCAATTTTGATCAATATCGGATAAAAATCAAGGAGGTTGTGAATTGTGAAGGTTTCACAAATTTTCACAAACTTCTTAGTGAACAGTCAATATGAAATGCAAAAGAGTTAGTTGCCGATATATATCATCACCTCACAACTTGCCAAATCTTAACATTTGCAACTTTTCATTGTTTACTTTTTATCTTAATGTATTTGTTCAAGTATTTCGAAAATTATTTTATCTTTTACATACTTCACAATATCGCACACAGGATTTTTTTCTGTTCAAACATAACGTAGTGTTATTTCATGTATAATAAAGCAATATATTATGATGATTTCAATGGAAAACGCAGATAGACTTAGATATAGAACGCAACTGACTGGACTGAAGTGACTTGCTTCAGGTATATATGAGCTAGCACCATTTTCGCCTTTCTTTTTTATCCAAGATTCTCTCGGGGATGGGGCTTTGTATGACTTTTACACGACATGTATTATATAAATGTCCTTGACTCATTTCTCAGCGATATCGATGACTCATACATCACTATCGGAAATCAAAGAGAATCTTCTCCGGTTGATACCAGTTCGATTCCACGAAATCGGAGTAACGTGATACTGTTGTGCCATTCTGGTTTTACCCACTAAGGAAAATTCACTTATAGTTTGTTCAGATTGACACCAATATGACGACTGCAATTGCGCTATAAAGGAGGTGGTCCTGAGATTTCAACTCTTCTTGCCTCACAAACAGCACGTAACGATTTTCGCTTCAACCAGAAGAAAGAGGAACTAGATGAGATTTAACGTTTATATTGCTTCATCGAAACAGTATTATCGGTCACAATATTGCTCGTCACAATTGCACATAACGCAAATCATGAAGGCAAAATGATAGTATTAATATGATTTAGTAATTATGACCCTCTTCCATTTTAAGCAGTCTTCACTGTTAGAACTTCAGAAATATGGTAAAATATTACACGGAAGAAATGATTTCGTCTTCTTGAATTCATGTTAAAAAGGAAGAAGGGTAGAGGGGATTAGTGTGTAAGAAAATGAGAGTGTTGTGTGTATGTGTGTGCGTGTGTGTGTGGAGGGGGGGTGGTCATGATATCATGACAAACATCATCTGTTTTACAAGTGACGTGACTGATTATGGTGTTTTGCCAACCAATAGTCTGCCCGGACTGTGAAGACCTGACGGTTTCTGCTTTCACCAATACAAGGTGAAGACCATTCAAAGTAGCAGTAACCAAAGAGGTACTCTTACCTCCTTGGAATAACCAACCATACTCTTGGAATATCACGAAAATGACTCCAAAAGGGGGATGTTCTTGAAAACATCTTTCAGGGCAATTGTCGAACGTTCACAAACAGGTTCGCTTAATCCCGATTTGTTTATAATGTGCTGTTGTGTTATTCGCTTTATCTCATTTCGTATTTTTATCTCTCTGATGATATTATCAGCATTTCACAGGAAATTTGACTCACAACGAGGAGAACATGGAAAAGGGGACGTGTCGTTTGACAGGATTGATGACATACAGTGGTACAGTCACATAAAGTCGTTAGTATGAATTCCCCCCAAATCACCTCTGCAAACAAAGTATCATGTCACGATTGGAGCGAATAGATCAATTGACAATGACAAACAAGACGGTCGTCATAGGGCGCCACCAATGTTTAAGAGCACGACGCTTGAGGCCCATTGATCAGTGTTTGAGGCCTCACACTTATAAATAGCATGGACTAGTCTTATCACTTTGTCTTATCGAGCATACTAATAAAAATGTTAAAGTCAATAACGATAACCAAAATATAAGTGATAAAAATAATAAGCTGGGTTGTGGTTGATGAGGGTGAATTCCTCTTTTAAAAAATCGCAAGAAGGGTGAATACACTTTCTTTTGGTTTTGGCGCGGGTTAGTTTCATCTTTGTTTCTATTTTTTTTTTCCTGGTACAGTAGAAAAAAAAATGGATGCAAAGTGTGCCAAAAGTAAAACATATACGTCAATATAAGAATTATCAATTACATAACAACAGTGTCTATAGTTACATAGCATACAGGTAAAACAAAAAGAATAGAAGGACTCGGAGAAAACAATATAGGAATACAGGAGACCGTAATCATAATGTATGCAGAGCAAGACTTGGATGAGGTCCGTCTTCATTTTTTCCCGTAACTATAGCTTTACTTATGCAATTAACATCTATCTATATACACCGCTGTGTGTTTGTTTGTTTGTGTCTGTCTGTCTGTCTAAGGTCGCGGGACAGCTTTATATATTATAATCAGAGAGTGAGAGAATGAGAAAGTAAAAATGACTCATGCTCTTTTTGGAGAGATAGAGGCAGGCATGTCTCTGTTGTTGTTGTTTTTTGTCCACATGATATCATTGATTGGGAAACAATAGAATAAAAATGAGAGAGGGCGAATTTCGTAAGCGTGTATCGATACAGGAAGGACAAGCGGAAACAATATATAGGCAAAGGATTTCAAGTAAAAGTACATTGCACACGTACTATCATCATTTGGAGAGATATCTAGCACTATATCGTGACAACCACGTTACCACACAAATAGCATTTTTACAGTTATTGTTGTTGCTTTATGTCTCTCTTGCTGCTGTAAAAGAGTGGAAACTGATTGATGTTGTATACACGTAATTACTGCCTGAAATTTGTACTCGGAACGAATTGAGTTCAAATGGAAAGTTTTACATATGTGTTCAAGACGAAAGGAAAACTCCTCCATTTCAGCAATAGGACATGTTACATGATTATTCGCCACAGTATTTGTCTCTCTCTTTGTCTATTTCCCCTTTATGAGCCCCATTTCTAACCCCTTTTCCTAAACTGTGTTTCACTTTAACGTGATCTGGATTTGGATACCCCCCCCCCCACACACACACACATACACACACGCAGCATGGAGTTAATGGAAAGGAATACAGCGATAATCCTGCAATGCATACTCTCCAAGAGCTCATTAGACCACCGTTTCATGAAAGTTGTCAGCCCTGACAAGTTGTCAGTCTCTGATAATTACCATGGTAACAGTCAGTGACCAAGAGCTTCTCAGCCAGTCGAACCAAGGATAAAAGGTTTGAATTAAAAGGTTTGAATTAAAAGCGCGGCCGAGCCCGCCAGTGTAAACGGACAAAACTGCGGGGCCCTGTTGCATAACACCCTTACCGCTGGACTTACCGCTCCTTTCTAGCGGTAAGTCTTCAAACTAGCGGTAAATTTTATAATCCTTGATGCTGATTGGCTGTGACGCCTAATTTTGGCGGTAGTTACCACTGAAATTCAATGGTAAGTTTTATGCAACGGGCCACGGGGCTCGGCCCCGCAATTGAGGCTGGGCTCGGCCGCGGCTCGGCCCAGCCCCGCACTATAAACGGGGTCTAGCCGCGGCCGAGCCAAGCCTCAATTGCGGTGCGAGCCCCGCAATTTTGTCCGTTTACACTGCCGGGCTCGGCCGCGCTTTTAATTCAAACCTTTCAATATTTTGTCGTAGTGGCGCACAAACGCAATTTGGTATAGTCTGGTTTTCAGACCCTTTGCCAACTGGATTCAGTGGCGACGAAGTCAAAGGCCTTTGCCGAAGGAAAAATCCTTTGCAGGACAAAACCATCTTAAACTATACTAGTTTTCGACGTTGAAGGGGTTAATATCCTGAATAACGAAATAGTACGGGCAGAGGGTTGGAAGCCAGACTAAAATTGGCCGCGCATTTGGCCCAGTTTGCGTTTACACTGAGAAAAGGCCGGGCTCGGCTCGGCCGCGGCCGAGACCACCTCCAGAGCGTGCCAAATGCGCGACCAATTTTGGCCCCGCATTTGGCCTTTTGCGCGTTTATATACACTGAAATGAAGGCGGGCTCGGCCGCGGTCGAGCCTCGTACTGTAAACGGGGTCAATAGGAATCACAGATTTCAGCACATAGATCTCAAACGCAAGCTATATGTTACACCTGTCATTCTATCCAGTGGAGTGAATAACAATGGTGTGTCACATGTTTTCATGGAAGGTCGTGAATGACATAGGCCGAATTGATATTGTCTTTTCTATCTTCAAATTAACGTGATTTTCGGAATACCCTATGCTTTCCATCTACCAAAATGGAAGAAATAGTCTGCAGCTGCTTTCAGAATTTAACATCTTTTTTTTTTTCCTTTCTTTTTAGATTTAAAAAAAAACCCGTGTGACATGGCCATACCTATAACGTGTAGTTTGTTTTCTAGTACGAAGTATTAGGCGTTGGTAATTGGCGGAATAAATGGAAGCTCCATTGTGCAATGGAGTATGATTCATCCATTTTTGTGGAAAACTGATGAACTTAGACCTTGTTTACTCCACCCTGTGAAGTCCCCCCCCCCCGCTCTCCCCATCTTTCCAAATTTCCACCTATATGCACCTGTCACTTGAAACTGTCACTTTCAACTTGATATGTTCACATTTATATACTTTCAACAATTTAGCACACATGGCGGAACCATTGGCAGATATAATAACTCCGCTTTAGACTTCGGAAGAGAGTAGAGCACAGCTCAGGTTTGGAGTGAAAATGGAAAAGAAAAATCTGCTGGCACATACAGGAAAAGCCCGAGGAAATATCAAAAGAAAACAACCCCATGATGGAGAGCTCGAAGCCTTTGATTTACTAAAAGAAATCCGGGGGTGGAGAATTCATGAAATATTAGCAATAGAGCAGCTTCATAACTTCTGCTAATGATGGTGAATTTCTCTGCAAAATGAACCTAAATACGAGACTCACCACGCTTTCCTATGAATTAAGAGGAAGTATCAACATTTTATTCAGGAAACATTATATTATAAGTGCAAATTTTGAATCCAATCTTATTATCACGACTTTCGGAATGTGGTTTTCAGAGCAGGAGTGAAACAAGTCGTTTAACTTGAATGTAGAGCATAAAAACCATTCATGCTTTACAGATTTTAGTTAAGTTCTATTTTATCACACGTCATGTCATCTGTTGATGATAGTATAATCCCCGTGTGTAGATTAGCCAAGAAGGCCTACACCAAATTTGGTTTACGCACGGCATCACAATTGCAGGTCCAGGCAGACGTCAGGTGGCGCTCTTCAGGTAAACGTCAAATCGAACTTTGTTATTCTCTAAAAAAAAAATCGAGTGAAAATATTCACTCATGTAGGAGTGAATACAAAAAAGAGTGAATTCAGAGTGAAATTGGAGTGAATTTTGAGTGAAAATGTTCATTTTCACACCTCAGGGATCATTCGAAAATTTTGGAGTGATCCCTGACGTCACTATAAAACGAGTGAAAATGAACATTTTCACTCAAAATTCACTCTTTTTTGTTTTCACGCCTTCAAGAGTGCGTATTTTCACTCGATTTTTTTTAGAGAGTAGACACGTATTCTTTTGCTGTGTTTTTCGTAATCATTGTTATCAACTGATTGGGCATTTTACCTCAAATTACAATCAAGAATATAAGTATTCTCAATACATATCATATCATCGACTACAATCATGCATAACTATCAATGGCTGAGTTCCTGACCCCTGCTATATTCTGTGCATCCCTTTAACCCATCTTCTGCAGGGGACTTTCGACAGTGCGTAAAATGCCATAAGATTTCTATGCCAATCTACACACAAAGTACACATAGGATTAAAGCGTTACTTGCATCAACCCGATGGAAGTGTTTATTATTATCATTATTATTATTATTATTATTATTATTATTATTATTATTATTATTATTATTATTATTATTATTATTATTATTATTATTATTATTAGTCATAAAAGGACACGAATGTAAATAAATTACGACTGACGATCGAAGACGAAGCTTGGCTCGGTAAGGTCCCTCATACTGAGGCACATCGTCCGTGGTGTACCGCGGCGTGTACGGCCCTCGAACCTGACTACGTTGGTTGCATGCCTCATTACATTCTGGCATGCTATGTACTATGTCGTGTCTATCAACGTGAAGTGTTTGCTCGCCTGCACGTAATAATTTTCAAGCATCCAGCTTATGAACATGCTATAACATTGTAGAAAAATAATATAGTACGCACTTCAGTGTTACTTTCACTCGTCAAAGCAAACGAATTTTTTCAAAAGAGCCACTTGACTGAAAAATAAAATGAATGTATTAGTCCCTATAACTATAATAACATTTCTATGTTTCATTATATTCTTAGGCCACAAACATTATCAAATAACTAAAGAGCTCCAATATATGAAATGGTATAAACTCTGCATAATTCATCAGCTATTCTGTTTAAGCCCCCCCCCCACCCCACCTCCCATAGAGAAAAGAAAAAGAAAGAAAACTCATCAATCAAGTGAAATAACGTATAGTAGATTCTTCCTTTTATTCCAAATGTCACGTTAAAGGGAATAATGAAAACGATGTTTTCCAAACCACATCTCACCACAGTGTATGGTTGCAAACTTGTTCATCAGAGGGAGGGTGGAATACTCCCTCCGTAATCCCTACATTGTAGTACACGGACTATGAGTAAAGGTGGAAAATGTGGTCGGAGGAACGCCTCTAACGGGCACCACTAGTTCTGCATGGGAGGAGGGAACATTTTTCGGATGGGTATCTCGAGCACAAAACTCTATGAAGAAAAGTTGCATATCATAGGCTACAATGGAGAAAAAAAAGATTGCAGCTTAATTGCAATTCAAACACGACCAATAAGCCAGTTCGGAGTTCGTTAGCTCATTATTGGATACAATGGTATAGTTATGAATGACATTTCTTTTTTTATCAGTCGGTTAGGGGCATACTTCACTCATTTTCAGAGCGACATACTGCATATAAGCTTTACGTGACATTTTATGATATTCATCAATCCTGTTTAAACAAATAATGAACTTCTGTATACTAGATAAACAGAATAATCCGTCAATGATAACAAAAATAATGGGAAATCATGCATCCATTTCATCATTATGCACTGAATGTATTAACAATCTCTTTCTACTGGGAGGCAAAAAAACGTATTCCCCATGTCGCAGGGGCGTTAGTATACCACGATATCAGCACTCTTTAAAGGGGATGGCTAGTAACCGATCAGTGGGAATCAGGGGGAATGCTAAGGGATGATTGTTCCAGTCCTTGTGGGATTCATGTAAGAGTACATTATATATCTGCTGTTGTGTGAACATTATTTGCTTCAGAACGGTCTCATATTCAAGTAATGTGCAGATTAATGCCCCGTCACTGACCAGGCACGCTAACCTGGAAACATTAAACTGCACATTACTTGAATATGAGACCATTCTGAAGCAAATAATTTTCACACAACAATAAATATAATATTATAATATACTCTTAAATTAATCCCCCAAGGATTGGAACAATCATCCTCCAGCATTCCCACTGATTCCCACTGATCAGTTACTAGCCATCCCCTTTAAGAATGTTAAGCACATAGCAAATCTACACATCTCCCATAGTCGGTGCAGGGTGTGCCATCGCAGTGCGTTAAAGGGGAAATCCAGTCCAAATATAAGGTAGTCTTATAAGAAAGAATAAAATTTTACGAGTTCAACGGTATAGTTTTGATCGAATTTGGATGAAAAATAAGGAAGTTATGACATTTTGGGGGACGGTTCTTTGAGAGTTAATATGAATATGCAAATGGAAAGTGAACATGTCATTCAATCACAACTTACCATAAAGTTTGTACATAAAATTTTGAGTTTTCAGGTTTTCAGTCTTTGTTTTTTGTTTGTTTGTTTTTTATTGTTCCATATTCCACATTTCAACAAATATATAAAACATAAACATCACAATACAACAGCATGGATGAATTGTCAAGTACAGCTTATAAGACAATAAAACATGTGAAATATGAGGAATCTACATAGAAGCATTGCTTGTAGGGTGTAGATTCCCAGATGCGGATGTGAGATTATTTCTTATAGTTGGTATAAATATGTACGCAATCATGTCCGAGCCTCAATTAATCCTCGCACATCGAACTGATCAATATTCTCAAGTTATTCAACCATATAACATCATGCTTCTGACTTCAATAACAGAAAAATTGAATTTTCGTCACTTTTTTTGTACACGATCAATGGAAAATTGTGAGGGTATGACACGGCTACCTAACTCATTTGAATATTCATATCCATTGTACAAGAACTGTTTTGCAGAAATTAGCAAAACTTCAGAATGTCATAACTTCCGTATTTTTCATCCGATATCAGTCAAAGTTTTACCGTTGAACTCTTTTTATCAGACTAACTTATATTTTTCATTTAGGACTGGATTTCCTCTTTAAGTAAGGCGCACTTTTGCATCCTTTTTTTACATTATTAGCAAATTCATTTAGCGGGATTTCTTGCTTTGGGAAAGAATATTGTTTGTTGTTGTTTTATTTCTTTTAATATTTTATTATTCACATTGTTAAACCCTTGATTGAATCCAAGCTTACATATGATATTCACAGTCCACAGATTACCGCTATGCGATTTTCGCGCAATAAAGTTGCGACTAATCTAACTAACACGGAAACTAACGCACAGAGAAACACATTAGTCATTAACACCAGAACACAGAGAAACAAATTAGTCATTTACATAATCAGACATTAAGCAAATCAGGAGCTGGTACAGCCAGAAAAATAATGTACTGGGAATCTCAAAATCTGGCTAATGGCTCAGTTCATGTCATATTCAATTCACGCATCTCACGTTTATAGAAAATAACACGCTCAAAGAAAATGTTTCACTTGTATATAATGAACGCATTTATTGGGTAACCAATCGTGAATGTGATTATTGTATCAGTTCCCTTCCACAGTTCTCCAATACATCATATCGACACATGTCCATCAATCTTGAAACCAATAATAATAACTCTTTTGGTTTCTGTAAATCTCTTGCTGCGATCAAGCTTATCTCAGTAGTTAATTGATTATACGGGTCTTCTGCAATTACCCCAGACTTTTTCCCTGACCCTAACCCTAATCCTAATCCTGAACCTAATCTTAACCCTAACACAAACTCTACCGCTTAAACCTAACCGTAACCCCAATCTCTACTCTAATCGTATCTCTAACCAGTATTACCGGGGGTAATTTTCCTGGGGGGGGGGGGGATTGACTTGATGCGGATTATCGCACTCACATTTTCCTGGGGGGGGGGGGGGGATTGCCTTGATACGAATTATCGCACTCACAATGGGACCTATTGAACAGACAGGTTAGTTGCAGTTCGTGATGTGAGGTCCACAGAGTAATGGTCCGTCAGAATTATTCTCGCTATTCTTTTTTTTTAAACCAACAGTGCCACATACATATAGTTGCTATCACTCATATTCTTTCGTCAGCCCTCTTGCTGATGTTCTGAAATATCATGTATATTACCACCTTCTGGAACGACAAGACAGTCTAATAAAAAAAAGTGATAGCCTCTTGTTGTTGGTTTTCATACAGAGCTCTCAATTGCACAGAGGAGCACAATGATCAACGTAATTACCACATATCATTATAACCACCCTATGCAGCCTCTTTACTGTTTATAGTATAAAATATTAACGTACTATAGCTCAATACCTGCAACCGGTTCTAGGGCAATTACACTTTGGAAAATTTCCCCGAACCCTTTCTCTGGCCCTGACCTTAATCCTTATCCCGAACCCAATCCTATATAACCCTAATCCAAACTCTAACCCTAAACCTAACCCTAATCTTTGCGACTTTACTCTAACCTTATCAATAACCAGTATTTAGCCGGGGGTATATTTTGTCCTCCGGGGGTAATTGCCCTGATACACCTTCAACCTCTCTACCTCAAACCTGTGCGTCATGATTCTGTTGATTCCTCCCTCACATCATCAACATCGTTACCGGCAGGAATGTGAATCCACTCTTTTAAGAGCACTGATTGGAATTTATCCAAGGCAATAAGTGTACAGAATCCATACACAAGGCGACGGCATGTCTAAATGTCGATACTGTATATACTGACCGTGAATATAGGCTATTAACTGCGTGCGGGATTTCTATAACAGTTGTTTGTTCATTTCCATCTGAGAAGATGGCTGGATAGCCCATATTCAGCTATACGTTAAGCTGGTCTTCCATGGGGTCCAGTTGGCTGGCTAATAGGAATTGGCGAATTATACATAATCACAATGAATGTATAAGTTAATCGGAAAAGTGGGCAACTAGAATGGGCTTGAACAGATATACACAATTTGGCAGGGGGGGGGGGGAAGGGAGCCACGTACATCAAACAAAAAATGCTACTTATACACTTGAAGGGAAAATAAAAAACATTTATTTTAGATCGTAGGAAATTGGAACGAATCGGGACGTGCCTTGTTCTGTATAACGATATTCATAAAGGTCATGATTACCTATGCATTACCAATTTTCGTTTATAAGTCTTCTATTTCTTTTTCTTCTTTTTTTTTGTGGTAGTTTTCTTTAAATGCGTCAGATCTCGTGGTAGAGGCTTTGATGAGATGTAAATTGCCTGGATAGAATCTGCTAAGTATAGTAGACCGTAAAAATATTCTGACACCGCCTTCATCATTGTTATTTCCTTTACATCAACAAAACTACACACACACACATACACACACACATGTACACACACACTCTCTCTCTTCTATGCCATCATGTGGCTTTATCTCCTTGCACCTATACCGTGCCATCGCAAGCTCAAATTATTATGAAATGGGACCCTGATGACCAGAATGATCAGTCATCAATTAACACTTGGGAAAGCATACATCCATTTTATTATTTAGCATTGAATGTATCAATAATCTCTTTCTATTGATATTGCCATATACTACTTTTGCTGTCTTGCAGGTGGATGTGCTGGCAAACAGCACCGATAAGGATTACATGAATAATCATTTCACCACAGATACTTCTCCCAGTGATTTTAAAAACCAGCATGCCAGGTTGGTATGAATTACCTTTTTTTTCTTCTTGCTTTTTTTTTTTTGCTCATGCATGAAATGGAACTGGAAACTGGCTTATTATATACAAGGTTGCACTAACCATGGAGCTATAGAGTATATATACATACCAGCTCCATATTATGCACAGACGATAACAAGTCACGATAGTTAGTCTGCACTTCATGTTGAAATAACACGGGTTGAATTAACAGCAGCAGCACTGTACAAATAATTCCTGACTTTTTTCACCTGTGTAACCGTACGAAGGAAGATGAAATAGCCTACATGTTCTAACCCTCGCGAGTGTAAAAGCGTAAAAAAAATCACCAAATTTTCAATCCTTTTGTTGATAATAAATGTAAATTGCATTCCCTCCGCTAGTTACTAATATTATTCCTCCTGCTTTCTGAAAGAGGTAAGTCAAGTGCACTTTCATTATGCTGGAAAATGAAGATTTGTTGAATTTTCTTTGTATCTAATTTATATCGTTGTACAAGCATGACGTCATAAACTGTAGTAGTCTCCTCATCCAGCGATGACGACATCAAAATCTTCATAACTTTTCTACGGATTGTCCCACTTCCCTCAAGCTTTGATGATGCGTTCTTTACCACTATTGCTGCATTCCCTCAATCAATCCACATGTATTTGGGGTTCATTCTCGTTTAAGAAAATTGGGACAGAGTATGAAGAAGACTGTTTGTTCGAATCCATATCAAAATATGAAAAGGCAAAGCAAAATGCGCATTCCCCATTGTTACAGGGGCAATACCGCGATAGTGATAGTGACAAGCTCTTCAAGCGCAGAGCAAATCTACACATCTCCCATAATAGTCGGTGTAGGGTGTGCCATCCCAGTGCGTTAAGTGGGGCTTCTGGGTACATACAGCCGCGTTGTTATCAAATTAGAGCCCCAGTGTCATTTACATTTGTTTTTATTATTAGCAAACTTATTAAGCTGGATTGCTTGCTACATGAAAAAACATTGCTTGTTTTTTTTTTTTACTTTATTCTTCACATTGTTAAGCCTTTGATCGAATCCAAGGTTATATCTCATTCCACAGATTACCGCTATGCGATTTTCGCGCCATAAAGTAGCGACTAATGAACACTAAAACACAGAGAAACACATTAGTAATGAACACAATCAGACATGTAGAAATTAGCAGCTGGTACATCTAGAAAAATAATGCAATGCGACTCTATAAACCTAGCTAATGGCGCAATTCAAATCATTTAATTCACTCATCTCACGTTTATAGAAAACAACACGCTCAAAAACAAAAACAAAAACAATGTTTCACTACATGAACGCATTTATTGGGTAACCATGTCGTAAATGTGATTATTGTTTCAGTTCCGTTCCACGGTTTTCTGACATATCATATCGACACCTGTCCATTAACCTTGAAACCAGTAATACTAATTCTTATGATTTCTGTAATTTTCTTGCTGCGATCAAGTTTATTTCAGTAGTTAATTGATTGAAAGGGTCTAGGGCAATAATTATCCCAGACCCTTCCCCTGACCCAACCCTAATCCTAATCCTGAACCTAATCCAAACCCTAACCCAAATTCTAACCCTAAACCTAACCATAACCCTATCTTTACTCTAGCCTAATCACTAACCAGTATCATTAGCCAGGGAGGGGGGGGGGGGGGGAGGGGGGGAGGGGGGAGGGGGGGGGGGGGGGTAATTGCCCTGATACGGATTATAGCACTGTCAATCGGACCTATTGAACAGATAGTTTAGTTGCAGTTCGTGATGTGAGGTCCACAGAGTAATTGTCCGTCAGGATTATTCACGCTCTTTCGACCAAAAACCAGTGCCACATAGTAAGGTGCTATCACTCATATTCTCTCGTCAGCCCTCTTATTGATGTTTTGAAATACAGTATGTTCAAAAAAAAAAATTACAACAGGGCCCTCCGCAATGATATCTTTAAAAGTAGTGAATCAATCTGAATACAAATTCAGGGTATGAAACTATAACTCATTGCCCACATCTTACAGAAAACCCCATTCGATTTGCTTCAGTGGTCAAAGAGAAATACGGAATTTTGTAGAGGATGTCGGGAATCGCTTCTGTCCAAGTTCTGTCTATTATTCACACACAAGATCATCGAAGTGCTAAAGTCGGAAGAATCCGATTCATGACATGCTTTACAACAATCCACATTTCTCTGTGACCGCTTAATCAAATTGAATGGGGTTTTCTGCAAAACGTAGTAGAGCTAAGATGTCATATTTTAAGACCCTGAAGTAGCACTTAGACAGGTTGATTATATTGGGTGTTATCAATTCATTCGAAAATCTGATTTAATTTTTGGGGCGACTTACTGCAATATGTCCCCAAAATAATTACAATAAGATTTTTGCATTGATAACGCCCTATATGATATTTTTTTTAAATGCTACTTCAGGGCATTAAAATTTAATATTTTAGCTTTATTTTGACACCCTGGAAAATTACCCCGAACCCTCTCCCTGACCCTGACCCTAATCCTAATCCTGAACGCAATCCTTAACCCTAACCCAAACTCTAACCCTAAACCTAACCCTAATCTTTACTCTAACCTTTAATATCAATAACCAGTATTTAGCCGGTGGTATATTTTGTCCTCCGGGGGTAATTGCCCTGACACACCTGCAACCTCTCTACCTTCAACCTGCGCGTCATGGTTACGTTGATTACTCCCTTATATCATTAACATCGTAACCGGCAGGAATGTGAATCCGCTCTTTTAAGAGCACTTATTGGAATTTATCCACGGCAATAAGTTTACAGAAGCTATATTCAAGGCGACGGCATGTCTAAACGTGTACGCTGTACTAACTGTGAATATAGGCTATTAACTGCGTGCGGGATTTCTACACTGGCTAACAGGAATTGGCGGATTGTACATAATCACAGTAAATGTATGAGTTAATCGAAAAAAGTGGGCAAATAACATTGGCTTGAACAGATTTACACAATTTGGCCGGGGGGGGGGGGGGGGGGGGGGGGAGCGAGCCACGTACATCAACAAAAAGAGCTATTTATACACTTGGAGGGAACATAAACATTAATTCTAGATCGAGGGAAATTGGAACGAATTGTGACGTGCCTTATTCTGTATATAGAACGATATTCATAAGGGTCATGATTACCTGTGCTTTATCAATTTTCGTTTATAAGGCTTCTATTTTTTTCTTTAAATGCGTCAGATCTCGTGGTAGAGGCTTTGATGAGATGTAAATTGCCTAGATAGTATCTGCCATGTATAGTAGACCGTAAAAATATGCTGACACCGCCTTCATCATTGTTATTTCCTTTACATCAACAAAACTACACACTTTTTTGTTTTGTTTTTCAATGATATTTTATTGATTTCATTCAAATCATTCATAAATCAATCAACCCATTCTCGGTGTAACATGAACATATAACAGTAAAAATGTCATTCAAAACACAAATCCATTTATCAACTTATACTGCCAATCATCTCTCTTCAACATAACAACTCGATTATAAATCAATCCTACTGACCATTTCTTCACGAGAAAGTATTGACATGTACAAAAAAAAAAAATCTTTGACTATACTGAATCATATACTCACACTTACAAGGGTATATACTTAAAAAAGCAACAAAAATACGTTATACAAAACTAGAATGAAATCATTTCATTGAAAATCAAATCCCCATCCCCACCAACCCCGATTCACTAAAACCTACCCCACAACCACACCCACAACCACCAAACATACACCCACAACCACCACACACATACACACCACACACCAACACACATACACACCAAACACATACACACACACACACACACACACACACACACAGACACACACAAACACCCCACACACAAACACACCCGAAGCGATACCACCTTCCTTCCTAATAAAAACGACTTCCAAATGTTGATTGATACGTAAAACATACAAGCGTGTATAATGGACCGTATATGCAGAAAAAAAAAGCGTCGTCCGCCCGCACCCAAATACCGCTCCAAATTCACATTCAAATTCATCAAACAAACCTCATCAAACTCCTAACTACTGATAAAATCCTATAACCTTTATGCCAACAAAAACTTACCCCTCCCCGCACGCGGCCAATTACACATTATATTGCCTTCACCACTGATAACTACACTGTACTAAAAAAAGAAAAGAAAAACAAAACAATACTTAATCTCTTGTTTCAGAAACATTTTCCCATTTCAGCAAATGTAATCCCAACTTACTTCTTTTTAAAGCAATTTCTTTTTCTTCATCCCGAAAACTTATTAGTCTTTTACAAATTTCCTCAAAAGTAGGAATTTTTCCCCCGACCTAGATCTAAAAATAATATATTTCAAACTGAAAATTATTGTATTATAAAATTTTACTTTTGGATCCCTTCCCATGACACCAAAATGAACATCTCTCCACTCTATATTTCGAAGATCTGCCATCTCAAACCTATCTATCATTTTCTGCCACAAATTCTTAACATACACACGATCCCAAAATAAATGTTTACACACACACGTACACACACACATACACACACACACACACATACACACACACATACACACACACACACACACACACACACACACACTCTCTCTCTCTCTCTCTCTCTCTCTCTCTCTTCTGTGCCATCATGTGGCTTTATCTCCTTGCATTTACCGTGCCATCGCAAGCTCATTATTCGACACAAATTACGCCTACGCAGCTTGAACGCCAAGAGCATGATGTCAAAATAGGCTGAAACCTGGACATTTTGGGTAGCTTTTTTTTTCAAGATATTTCCAGAAATTATTGTCTGGAATATCATGCTGAAAGTCCTCAACAAATCCCCCCTGGGCGTTTTCGCAATCCCAGATGGGGTCCAAAACAGCCCCCATTTTCTGTCTTTAACCACGGCATATTGCTTCGCAAGTATAGGCCTATAATTTATGTTTCACCAATATATCCATTCTCTATGTCTACATACATGTTTTGAGAGACGACTATACTTATCATAGTTATTATAGTGATATACTTATTACATGTGATTACATATAAGCACTGTACCATTAAATACTTCATTTTTTTCTTTGACTTCCAAACTTGCGCCCAAAATGGTTGTCATGTTCTGTTATTCATATAACTTTACAAGTTGGCGTCACCTATGTACGCTTCATTGTCTGTATATATTTTCAAAGACGAGAACCCCCTCCCGCCCCCCCCCCAAAAAAAAAAAAATGTTCTGAGATTTTGAAACACAAAAGTACCAATTATAAGCACTTTGCTCTTCCCAGAATCCAAAAAGGCTCCCAAAATAATAAAACGGCTTGAGCGCTTTCAGATATCCAAATCGGTACTCAAAATATCTACCATTAAATGTTTTTGAGATAACTTTGCAAGTAGTAATAACCATTACACACTTTTCATGTTATATGTATATATATAACTATTATTATCATTATTATTATTATTATCATTTTTATCATTATCATTGTTATTGTTAAAATATGTTTTTAGAGACGAAAAAAAACAATTATTCTTATTTCGAGATTTGAAAGACCAAAGTACCCTGATAACTTGAGCTCTTCCAAAATTTCAAAGTGGCTCCCAAAATTACAGCTATTTCCTGTTTTTCACATGATTGTGTATGTAGGTATCTTCAGTAAACACTTACAATGCACATTCACAGGTTTTGAGAGACAGCTAGAACTTTTGAGTATCTTGAATATTTGAATGTCTTTCTTTGAACAGCCTGCAATTGGATTTGCAAAACTAACTTATTTGTAAATAGAATTGTGTTGATAGTACACAAATAGCGGCCATTTTTGACACCATTTGGATTTCGAGAACTCAAGCGAATTTGTTCATACTTGTATCATTCAAAATCTCTTGAGAAGTATTCTATTTACCTTCTTGTGTCCCGAACATATATCATTGAGACATTTAAAGTGTGTATTGGGATTACCTTCTTTCAAAGTTATGAGAAAAACAGGAAATGGGGACCATTTCCTAAGTCATTTGGATTTCTAAAGACCTCAAGCGGTATCTATTTGGTGCGCTTCCAAATCTGTGAATCATTATATAATTGGGTTTCTCGTGTCTCAATATATTGAATACAGACATTTAAAATATGCATTCTGGTTGCCTTCTTGCAAAGTTTTGAGAAAGACAGGAAAATGACAGCCATTTTGGACGCCATCTTGGATCGCTGAAAATTCCTGTAGATGAATTATGAGGACTTTTAGTATGTTGTTCCAAACATATTCCTGGACCAATCCTGTAAAAATAAACTCGTTTCCAAAATGCTCTTGTTTCAAAATGTTCTTGGCCTAGTAAATGTGTAATAATAATTTGTTCGATACTCACACACGCATGTCAAAAGATGGTATTGTTGGTCATTCCTCAGTTAACACGGAACCCTGACAATCCTTCCATTTTAGCTCGCCTGTTTAGACTAAGTATCAATACTGTAGAAATACTGATAACAACCACATCGTGCCACACTGATAGGTCTAAGATGATTTGTCTCTCATATTGGCAGAGGAGACCCGATTGGTCATGTGTAACGCGACAACAAGTTGTGATTTGGCACACAGGAGGTTCACAATTAACATCTTCCTACTCAAGCTCTGCTTATGAAGATGGTCCCTGCATTTCCAATTTCATATGATATTGTATATATCAACTGTATACCAAATTTGAACTGTTCCCTATCTTACAATATACATTCAATTTGATTTTGTTTTATTCCCTAACCTTTTTTTTTTTGTTGGTACAATGAGGGTGTACTCCACAATTTGTATGAATACTTTGGAACAATTCATAACATGATTTATAACATATCGTCAAATTTTGTTACACATTGTAATGGAAAGGAATGCAGAAATAAACTGAACTGAATTTATCTGAATATGTTCATCTTCTCGTGTGAAGCAAATAGTAGAATGTTCGCAAAATTTGGCAGGAATCATTCTTGAGCCCATATCCTGATTGTTCATGCCAAAACGACGCATCTGATCCACATGTGGGTCCCGTTGCTGGACCAACACTACAAAATGAAGATTCATTTTTTTCCTTCATATTTTAAGTGGGAAAACATATCCATTTGCATGTTCATGCTCTTAGATCTAAGTTATTCATAGAAGCGTCAATACGGTGTGCATCAATGAGGCCAGTGATATTGTAACTTTTTTGTCAACAAATTGTTGAAATTGAAATTTCCGATATCTAAAACGAAACAAGCACACCTGCCATGCAAGTTAACACAAATGTTACAGTTCGATAATAATATGGTTCATTTCCACTTGCATACACACGCTCGAAAGCACGCAATTATGCGTTTGAAGTAGGTCTTGTACTTCTAAATTTGATAAGTTTGTATAATTTTAGAACATGGAAATAACTACTCCTTACCCAGAATGTAATGAATTTATGTCATTCCAAAAATATAAAAAAGAACGACCTTTTGTGATTCACAAACCACATGATCGCAGAATGGGGGAAAAGTGTAGCAATTTTAAATGTTTGTAATATGAAGGACAGGAGTTGTTCGTTTGGAGAAGTGATTCGATTGCCATTTATACAAACGATGGTATACGTAAAAGTGTTTTGAAACATGATGGGAACTCTGACCGAATTCTCCCTTTCTTACAATTAAAATGAAAGGGGAAGGAGGGGGAGGGGAGGGGGAGGGAGAGAGAAACAAGGTAACATACATGTAACATGTGCTAACGACGAATCAGTTTCCGGCAAACTTCTCGAGTTGATTGAATTCCTTACAAAACTCTTCACGAGACATATAGGGCAATGTATGTAGGGAGTGGAAATACGAATTCTTCTGAATGAGCACGTGTTACATTCACAAGTGGGTTGCGCGCGCGCGCGCGCACACACACACACACACACACACACACAACAAACAAACACACCACAAACAAACAAAGAAACATAAAGCATAAAAACAAGAGCAACAAAAAAGCAAGCAAAAAAACAAAACGAGGTCAGGTGAGTTTTAATCGACGTAATGGTGTACGAATGTCTTCAAAGTCAAGTATTCTGAGAGGTGTTTTGGACAAGAGTGTAACAATTTCCCCTTTATGTACAGAGAATACAATAATGAGCAAAGGCTCTCCTTGAAATACAATACCGTAGAGACCTCTTCAGAATTTATCTCTTTGCGTGATATAATACCCTCTTTTCTTTTGCAGGAAATTCAATATTTTATACGGATGTGAAGTAGAGGACAGAGCAATTCTTGTAGAAAATATTATATTGAACACTTTTGCCGATCAAGGCTATAATGAAAGGACTGTATATAGGCCTATACCTCTTCTCAATGCACTCTCGTTTGTCACGGCGCTCTCACAAGTGGAGTCCGCAGCAACGTGCGGGGCAGTTTCGCTATGAATAGTCATTCAGGAGCGACGTGCAGCGTAGGATGTTGCCATGGGAACAGCTGACATGAACATAATACAGCACCATTTTGTGACGAGCGTATAAGCGACTAATAAACAAGAGACGCGATTCGAGTGCTATGAAATAGTACACGCGCTGTCTCATGAGCGGAACATCCTCGTTCTAAAGAATTTGCAATGAATACATGCCCTCTTAACTCTCCATAAACCCTCCCTTATTGTTATACAGAGGTTAACATACATTCCCCCCACAAGATATGTCAAATATATATATATATATATATATATATATATATATATATATATATATATATATATGTATATATATATATATATAAACGTAGGTACATACAATTAGAAACAAAAAATATCACTGAAGTTGCACGTTGTTTCCATTCGCTTTATTTTGCTTAATCGTTTGCTGTTGTTTGTTTAGTGTTTTTTGTCTTTTTTGTTTTGTTTTTGTTTTGTTTTTGTTTTTGCTTGTTGTTGTATTTGTATTTGTCGTTGTTGTTGTTGTTTTTGTTTTGTTTTTGTTTTTTTGCTTAAAGACCTACCCAAATTGTAGCTAGACAGCAGTTATGATCAAGGACTGCACTCTTTTGACGAGCAAGTGTGACAAGCATCTGCAGTGGAAGAAATGCACTTTACAAAATGTATTTTTTTTTTCGTTTCGTTTCAAATGCTGCAAACCCTAAGGGACACGTGAAATGCCATGCTATCATCGGTACCTCGTGAAGACACTGACTAAAGCCTGCACTTGACTGACCAGCACGTGTGACGCATGTGAACCACGTGGGAACGCATCCTTGCCCATGAACTCTGAAGTCAGATCACTGTGCTTTTCCACTTCGCTGGTCAAACATTGACCGCGCGACGTTGATTATGGCCCCGGGTACGTGAGCCAACGTCACTTTATACGACCACAGTTTCTGCTCATGATCGCCTCAATGATGCGTCCGTGTTTGAGACCCTGCATGGTCATACCGTGTCTCCATGCCTATACCTTCAATGCTTGATAATTACTCGTGGGGTTCGTATGAGCTGAGTGAAAGAGTTGTCTCCATAGTTCGAATTGCAGGCATGAGCGAGTTAAACAACATGGGAGCGCACAGTCGACACACGGTTAGTATAAGTAATAAACACTTTCAGAGCATTATTTCAAGATCTGATGATGAAGAGAAAGATACAAATAAAATGTTTTTTTTTTTCAATTCACTTTCAATTATAACTCTTAAACTGATCGCAGTAGAAGTAAGCAGACGGTGGAAATTTTCAAAGTAAAGCAATACTTAACCTATATCTTATTTTGGCAGTATTTATGAACCCAATTAGTAGGTATACATGTACCCATCGATTACGTGTGCGCGTTTCATCTTGTGTCCTGATAGATGCAACATGTAAGCTAAAACTGTCAATATGATACAGAATTACATGATAGCTCGATAGCTTAATGTAATCACATCACATTCAAACACAACGATGGTGGGCATGCCACTTTCTGATTGATAGCAAGCGAGAACACTGTGAGATGAGACTGCGGTCGATAACCAATATTTGTGACATGCATGTCTAGACGATGACGTTATTTATGACCCGAGTGTTCCTTCCGCAATAAAGATATTTCTCAAAACAGTAATCATAGTATTAGGCCAGCGCATAAATAATGAAAATGTGGGAGAAGCCGGTTGCTCGTTTGACATGAAATATGGACTTTATACTATTTCCGTCAAATTTAATCAATCACTGTGTTATCAGAGAGTGCTCATCAAACCTCGCTAATGATTGTCTGCAGTTTACCCAGTTCAGCAAAGTGAAGTGCTCATCTACAACCCAGTGTGCATAACGTCATTGTTTGGAACACGAACATCGGCATGTTACAAAATGAAGAGATACTATCCATTGGGATACTGATTATACTTCACAGTGCGTAGATTTCGTGGATTAAAGAGCGGCGCCATATGGGCTTCTTGAGATAAATATGATTATGGTATACATTGTGATTATCAGTGTGGCAAAGCGTGACTGGAGAAAAATATCAATCCCTCTCTCTCTCTCTCTCTCTGTCTCTCTCTGAGTTAAATGCACCCTTTTCTCTTTGAGCTCCTTCAAAAGTTCCAAGCAGGGAACCTTAGTTTGATACTTGTACATGTACATATTTCATCTAATATTTCTATAATATATACACACACACACACACACACACACACACACACACATATATATATCTATATCTATGTATGTATATATGTTAATATATATATACATATATATATATATATTATATATATTATATATATATATATAAATTATATAAACGCCATACAAAAAGTCCTGAAAATGAAAGTCTTTAATGTGCCGTTAGAGAATAAAAGGTGAAAACGACAAGGAATAGGTCCATCAGCTGTTCTTATATAATAAGTGAATTCTATACGCAATCACTGTTAATGAGTTATTACTAAACGGACGTACGTCACATAGCTCGCCAGAGAAGCTCGACGGTATGTGAAGGAGAGAAGGAAAAATGATGCAGCTTAAGATGAGCAGACACTTCATGAATAAAAAATGCACCAAGACTCTGTTATCATGCACTTGGAGCTGTTAAACCGTGATTTATTGCGGCAAGCAGCAACAACAACAACAGCAACAAAATCATTTGTGTTTAGAGAACCTGGTGATTTCATCTCCATTACATATAGGCATTCAGTTAGTACTAGTAGTCAAAACACCATCCCGACATCTTTTTTTTTTCCGGGGGGGGGGGGGGGGGGGGAGGGGGATGCCGAGCAGAAAAACATAGCAGAAACACATACATGCATAGTTCAATATGTTGTGTATGTGTGTGTGTTTGTTCGTTTGTGTGTGTGTGCATAATACTGTGCATTCAAAATTTCACAAGCAGTATTTTGCAGTGTTTTATCAATGCGAAGATATTCCTCAAGACGCTGGTTAGTGCAACCTGATTATGAAATCAGGTTCATATCGACATTTTTTTGTCACTGAAAACAGCCAATTATCCATAAAATGATGAAACATTCTCATCACTTTCTTCGTCAAAAGAATACAATAGAAATGTGCATCACATTTCATATCCTGATTGTTAATGCTGTAATCAGTGCCGCACAAACACTTCTTTGCTCACTTTCTACTAACAATATCTTACGATTACACCTATAGATAATCATAGACCTGACATAACCATACCACTTGACTTAACACAACACAGTAGAATTGAGATGAAATTCCTGTGGTTTCGAAAAATATAAAAGTGAAGAAATGTTTAGCTGTACATGGCAAATTACACTTGAATGGTGTTTTAAACATATGGATTAAAATAAGAAACGTCTATCTCTTCTTTCTCGATTCATTTCTATTTTTTCTTCGTCTATTTGTGATCTTACCAAATAAAACTTATTCAAGGAATATATAATATCATGAAAGTCCTTGTTGCGGCACTTGCGATGCGGTGAACAGAGCTAATAATCAAATAAGACACATAAAATACTTGCAAATTAAGGGCTCTGTTAAATGTACACTGAAATTACAGGTCGAATTCGAGCTGTTTTGATACAAATAATGGAATCAAAAAGACAGAGCGGTAAAAGGTTCATTAAAACCAGACGTCAAATATGGAAGATATGGAATCTTAGAGTTTTACATCTCCTTGCTGTAAACAGTATAGCGTAGGCAATAATCTCATTAAACCTCAAAATTCTGCTTTTATAGTCTACACTCGAATCCATGATTAAACTTCTTTTGGCGAAATAGAATGTAAAAAGTCATACATTATAACCTCTGCATCTTACAGTAATATAGCAATACAATGCTTGCGTTTCATTTTTTTTTTTTTTTTTTTTTTTTTTTTTTTAGCGACGCCATTACGAAAGCACTTAACTGTTTACGAGCAAGCTTACACGCGACCGAAGGCTTTAAGTAACCCCGAAGGACTAACCAAGGAGGAAAAATTGCCTCGGTTACAAAGGACACGTCCGCTATAATATCATCGGGGGAGTGTCACGGGTGGATTAGATACTAATAATTGCTCTCCTGTATGATGGCATGCTCGACACCGCTATGCACTTGACAAGTGGTACCCAGATGTTTCAACTGAAGAGCGCATCAGTAATAAGGAGTATAGCGCTATCACAGCAGAAAATACCTCCCCTGTTGCACTTCACTCTCTCGTCCTGACAACAATGAATGTGTGCGCTCTGACTTCGAGCAGCAGTGAACAGATTTAATGCAATATACATGTACTCGTAAATGCTACATTTCTAACTTCAAAAAGTACAAGAGCGCGCTTTAACGCGCTTTATTGGAGTATAATGTACTTTATCATTAGATATCAAATGTACTAGATTAAATGAGAGAAAAGTAATATGCGCAAAATGTGAGCATTACAAATATTCATTTGTTAAGAGGAACAAATTTCTATTTCGTTACGACGGCACATAACGAGGGAATGAAGATATAACTGAATTCTTTCCTAAACTATTTTCAATAGATTCTAGTACAGTATTTCATTCAAACTTTGACGTTGAAATGCAGCTTGTAATCAAATGAAATGTGAAACTCTTTTTTCCGACTCCAAGTTTGTCTGGGATATAGAGAGGCGCCGAGCAAGGGATAAAAGCATATAAAGGATGCATGATAGACATGTCACTGTGATACTACAGAACCGAACATGATGTGTTTGCATATGGATTGCAAATAATTTCTATACTCCTTTCATAAAACCTCCATGATATTATCTATATTGGTGGGGTTGCAGTTGGTATAACTTATCAACCAAAAACATAATTTCGATGTTCTGTATTTTTTATACCGATCTTGATACAATTCCCACATCCATACTTTTTGAGAAGTCGCCTGTATCAGATATCGATCGCCGTTGACTGAAAGCATTATTATGTAAAAACATGAAATTCTGCAATTTCTATATCCTTTTCGTAATTTCGTGTCGAATACCTAAAAAATCCTGCCATTTTGCTTCTTTGATTTTATCCTCTATATATTTACTATTTATGGTCATATTGGAAATCGAGTGGTCTGTCTTTAATGACCTTATCTATTTTGAGAAGTTAGATATAACGAACTTTAAAATGCCTACACATTCTCTTACGGCAGGGCATTATTCTTCATACAGTATTTCTTAATTCTGCTGTTACATCAGTCAAAGAATCATACTATACTATAATTCGATCAACATTTGTCTGTTTGTCTGTTTGTTCCTCTACTCCTCCCAGGTCCTTGGTCCGATCTCCATCAAACTTAGTGGGTGGATGCAGGTTCACCGCGAAATTGCCCTTGAGGGGTTCATTTTTTTCAAAGGTCAAGGTCACTGGGGTCAAAGGTCAAATAACTGTTTTTCGCTACTCCTTGGGATTCCCCCAGAAATATTCTCAATGGGGATTTCCCAGGTGTAGGCCTACTTATGCTTCCAGCAAGTTTGGCCAAGATCGGACCAAGGAGTAGCGTAAAACAGTTATTTGACCTCCGTTGACCCAGTGACCTTGACCATTTCTGGGGGAATCCCCATAGAGGATTTCTGGGCACTGGCTGAAGCCAAACAAGCATGATACATGTACTCTCTGATTAACATTTAGGACTTGTTATATTATTATAAACTATCACGACGTCTCACATCCTGAGGTATCGGGAATATCGCAGGATGTATAATGCGCTATTGTTACGAAACACTGTTGCAGAAAGGTGATGAGTCCATACATTGCATCTCGTACGTAACTGACAGTTTAATTTCCTTAATGGCATTCCGAATGAATTGACATGAATTTTTCCCCGAACCTTTATTATTATCTGTCGAAATCTACATACACATCTCAACGCGAATAAGAAACGTAGGAGATAATTGGAAAACTATAATATGAAAGGTATTACTTTCTCTAAAAAGGAATTTATACTTGTCTTTACAGGTGATCCTCCATCGTATGTTTTGACACAGACACAAAACGTTTTCTACAGAAACTCAATAAAGAAATTACGTCGTAGAAAATAACAATACTGTAATCGTATAGCCTAGGGACCGTTAATACACAATATCTCAACCGATTTGAAGAAAAAAAAATCGTATAGATGCGCAGTCCTCCACTATACGCATGTTGATACGGTTGCCGCTAGCCTCTGCCCGTACTTCTTCCATGGAGCGCGCAAAATTTGACTTTTGTTCAGACAAACACGGAAAAATGTTATGTTTTATAGTTTAGTTCGAAACGATGATTGTGATCCTCGTTTTCGTTAAGAGTATACGACGCCAGCGTTCTGACACATACACGCATCGCATAAACTAGTGATACCTTTTTGGTAAACTTTTTTTGTGTGTGTGGAGGTGTGTGTGTGTGTGTATGTGTGTGTGTGTCTGAACACTCTGCGAGAGCCACAGAGGATCACATGAACTCAGATTCGGATATTCTCCCGACTTTTTTTTCACCCCCTTCTTTCATCCTTGATCAAGTCATATTGAGCACTGATCGCAATTCGCGCGTGGGCTCGGGAATACTACGTAATGACCACGTGAAAATACATCTAAATACCTGACTGAAGATTGGGTGTTTCATGGCATAGATGAAAGGATTGATGATAGAGTTGAAGAGAAGAAGGTGTGAGAAGCAGATAAAAGGCACGTAGCTTCCCGGTATCAGAGTACACACTCCATACGGCATGATACAGAGAAAGAAGGTGCAGATGACTATAGCCAGGTTCTGTGTGACTTTGATTTCCCGCGCATTGACTGGTTTCCCGCGCTGCTGCTTTCCCTGCTGCGCGTTTTCTGATTGCGCGGAGTTACCGGTATCCTCCTGCTGGACGCTGATCTGAAAGACCTGCTCCCGGCGGCGGGGCGCGACCTTACGTGATTTGATACGAACGAAAACTACAATAGTCACGTAACAGACGGTGATAATACCAAAGGCAAGGATGAAAGAAAGCGAGAGCATCATTGACATGTAAATCTGATATTGTTCCTCGTCGCTCCAGACGCACAGTTTGTAGCGATTGGAATACCCAAGGCTGCCCAAGCCCGCTACCCGGGGCACAACCATGGTCAGGATCGGATAGCACCAGCAAACGGCAATCATGCAGGCGAGGACTTTTCGGGTGAAGAGTCGGTGGTATGCAGAGCCTGGCTTGATGATTTTCACGCACCTTGTCACCGCGATTACCGCCAGAGTCACCACACTGCCAACATTCGTGGTGATGACGATCGCCCCTGCTATCGGACAGAGAGGTCCCAGCCTCGGCGGACTGCTGCCGCGATGTAACAGCATCGTCACTTGGACGGGGAAGAAGGCGCAATTCAGAAGGTCGAGCGACGCCAGGTTAATCACGAACAAATTCGTCTTCGTTTGTAATTTTCGGGACAGACATACTGCTATGATAACCAGGCTGTTCCCGATGACACCAATTGGTGTGATTGCAAGAATGAAGCAGGCTGACAAGGTGCGGTAGGTGTAATTGCTGAACTCAAAACCTGTCGCGATTTCTCTCCAGTCATCGCTGGACCCAGTCTGTGAGGGAAGAGTCACTGAGGCGTAGCTGGTATTTCTGAGAGCCATGATCACCAGAAGCTCTATCGATGGAAAGCAAACAGGAAGAGGGAAATGAAAAAGCTAACCAAAAATGACGGAACTTAAACACATTCCGGACATAATAGTCGGGTATGCGTACAAGAAATCGATAAAACCAAGAGATCAGTAAAACAGGAGAACATTTTTTTTTTGTACGCGCAGAAGAGCAATAGGCTATAGTGATATATATATATATATAAATATATATGTATATACATACTCTCATTAGAATGAATTTTGAATCGTTTGCCAGGTGACAGAGTACGGTTTCACTGGTAAATAAGACATCAGCAGAAGTGATGTAGGTTCTAACCATCACCGTTGCCTCACTGCTAAACGCAGAATCACTTTCTTACAACACGATGCTAAAAGGCGGAGATTGCATTCAACTCTCCTAATTTGTTATCAGTGGAAAAATGATCTGTGCAAGCGCACCCTCATCCCGGGAAACCAGCGCCTACCATTGTTCGTCAAGGAGTGCTAACATAATCTCAGGCTTTTTTTTTTCGTTTCGAATTCCATTCGCCTGATTTCTATCATGTTGCTCGATTCAAATACAGCAAACATGGATTGAATTGCAACGTCTTGGTGCTAGTCCCCACAGACACATGGCACGATTATGATGGGAATTTAATCATAATGTCATTATTTTCTATAAGGCATTATCATTCGGAAAGTGCTTTTCTTCGCATTGATTTCTCTGCGAGTGGAAACGTGAACCTTAATGCCTATTGACACATGTCAAAATGTACTTACCCCGCCCGTCGGGCGACAATGTAGACGTTAAAAGGAAACGGGAACACCGTGTCTATATGTTGCGGCAATTCACGATTCAGCCCGAATAACGAGATGTAGGACATTCATTGCCACGCTGACACAACACAGCAGCAATTTCGCGAATCAGGCAAATTGGTTGATCAGAACAATCAAGCCATCTTCCCTCATATTACTGGTTAAAGTCAGTGTGCTCAGATTCAGTGAGCGACTGGCAGCTCCTCTTTCTTAGCATGTTTTCCATCAATTTGTGCAACGAAAGCTAACGCTTCACATTCGACAATTGTTTCCAAGGGCACGTGAAATGGATTTTCTGTAAAGGGGGGGGGGGGCGGCGTATAGGTATAGAAACTACCTCCAATGTTGGAAATGAACAAGCTATTAGTCTACTGACAGCTTAACCAGGTCCCTCATGTTTTCATTTGCGCCTTCCTAGACTTGAGTTTCCAAAAGATCCGAACGGCGATGAGAAATCGATAACGAACTTACGCACTTGCTGAGAAAGAAGTTCTTTACCATCTACTTCAGATGTGCGCTGCGATTTCCCGCCGTATAAATACTATGTATGGGTAACATCTGCGGATTCGTGCTTTTGATCGTTAATGTGCGTAGTGCCTGCATTACGAGTATGCTGAGCGCGCGTCCGGCATGGTTTCAATCTTGCGGGGAAAAAACCCACAAACAAATAAAGATGAGCTCACGTTGTTTTAATGGGAAGCTGGCGGAGGTCGACGACATCACGTTCCCATATAGTCAACCATGAAATCATGGAGTCTAGTTTACTTCTTTTCATCCAAATCACATAAGAATATCAGTTTCTCTTCAAGGAGGTTAGCCACGGCCTCCAATTACTCTACCAGTAAATTCACACAACCAATCATGATTATTTTACCATGCCTATTCATCTAGGAATATAATTCAGCTTCATCGCAAGAAATAGACTAATTTCGACTAATGGACTAATTAGGACTAATGGAGATATCATGAGTAAAATGTATTATATCGGACAACTTCCGCTAATTTGACCTACTCAGAGATAAAAGTTGCTTCATAAGCACCAATTGCTACTAGCCACAAGATCCAACAATGTTTTGTCATCAGGGCAGGGGCGTTTTCAAAAGTGTGGGGGGCACTTCTGGGTCTTATTAGCTAACAAGCAAAAAAGAAAAAAAAACACCTTCAGCGCAACTTTCTGGTGCCACTTCTGGGTTTCTTCAGCTGACAAAAAAAGAAAAAGAAAAAAGAAAAGGACACACACACACACAAAAAAAAGGTCTTCAGCGCAAAAGCATCACCTTACCGCACTCACACTTCAAGGTCTCTATCTATTTCTTTCTAGTGCCACTGCGAGGTAAAAAAAAGTGAGGGCCCAAAGTGGAAACACGTTATGTATTCCTTTGTATGGTGCCTCAAGGGGGTAGGACTGTATGACACAGTCCAGGACCTACCCCCTTGAGTTCCATTTGTCGCATGATGATAAGTGACATCTCGGGGCTTGATTACACCGCTTTTCAACGATTCATTAAGGGTAAATAAATTCAGAACCACCTATTTGAAATGATACATTAACATTTGACTACACACAATGTCATGTATTTGATTCGGAAAGTGAATTCAGTCCATTCCCGTCGATGAAGCTGAATAATGGCATTCTTTAATCGTGGGAATTTTAAAGCGAAAATCTGTGAACACGTTCATTATAAATCACTTTCTCACACATCAACTCTCGGCAAGAATCAGGGCTAAAAAAAAAAAAGGCCAACGGAAAGCATTATCGTTCTTTTCTTTCTGCAATATAATATTCGAGTAGGAATGACTTCTCAAAATTACTTTCTTATGTCAGATTGTAGAATGTGGTTTCATTCTTGTCGCCATCGGACTGCCTTGTTTTCGCTTTGTCATTTTCGTAATGTTTTTCGCACCATATAGGCCTATTCAAGTCATCACTGCGAGTGACGGGATGTTACCAGGGAACATGCTTGCCGTCTCCGTCCGCTTGCAATTAAGTCGATGGCCTAATCCACGTCATTGAAGTGTATAGGCGGCCATTTCATCCCCTCCTAGGCAGCCATTCCATATATCTCGTAGGCGCTGTTAGGATTAATTGGTTACGATGTTCACGCGGATGAGTTTCGTGATTAACTTGCTCCTTGAATTCACACGAGGCCGCCCATTTACAATTTTGGCAAATTGGCCTTAAAAATGGATGTGACCTCCAAGCGAAGAAGCTGTTTAATGATTGTGTGTGTGTGTGTGTGTGTGTGTGTGTGTGTGTGTGTGTGTGTGTGTGTGTGTGTGTGTGTGTGTGTGTGTGTGTGTATTTACTCTTCACGTTGTAAAAAGCTTAAAACGACGATAAGAAGCTTTTTTAGCCCGAGGCCTTGTCCTTGTGAAAAGCTCTGGAAGTATTCAACAGGTAATCGCTGTTGCTTTAAGATGGTTTGGCTTTCGAGCTTTCGATAGTTTCACGAAGTGGCAATACACTGACAGAACCCCGGCCCTGGAACTATACACCCGCTGTCCATCACTAATCCACGCAAAACAAAACAGCATTAACAGCAACAACATTTGCGAAACATTCAACCATAACTAAATGTGTTGAACGTTGTCAAAGCGAAAATGTATAGTGAGATGAGAAAGCGTGACAACTTTTGAAAGGAGTGCATTTTACAACATGGACTGAGTATATAGTTGTAATCAAGCGTAAATCCTTACGACGTGTAAGATCAATAACTTGTGCAAGAATAGAAGATGTTTGTCGATCATCCTTGACTCCCTTGTTCACCTAAAGAACAAAAAAAGAAGAAAAGAAAGGAAAAAAAAAAGCTGCCGCATTCGTGGCAGAAGTAGGCTACATGGTAGTTTAGCTATCACTGCTGCTCTTTAGCAAGTACTGTGTATTGGGGAAGCAACAAGAAGGCCTGCATATACATACAATTTTCAAATCAAACAAACAAACAAACAAACAAACATTCTAAAGGTCCACTGTTTTTGTTTTTTTCAGTGGGCTATCATGGGTGGAACACTTCCTTTGCGGTGGCGCATGGGGGGGGGGGCACCGCGCCCCTTTAATTTTGTGCTGTGTGTTTGTGTGTTTTTTCTTTTTTAATAAAAGTATGCATATATCGCACGATGACCTTTTTTTATTTCATTCCTCTTTTTTTTTCTTTTTTCTTTTTGCTTGCTTGTCAGCCGATTAACCGCGGATATGGTACGAGAAAATTCCTGTTAAGGCCTCTTTTTTCCATTTTGCTTGTCAGCTGATTAAACCCGAAAGTGGCACCAGGAATTTAACCTTCGTCCCCCTTTTACGGAATTCCTGGATCCGCCCCTGTTTTGCGACACCCTAACTTTTGACGGCTCCATCAATTCTCTTGATGACATTACACCCTAATGATATTAAATGACATTGAAAATAATGTAAGCGATATACAGAGGGATATTCAATTTGATAGATAGACCTCACTTTGTTATCATTATTTTAATCAAGGATGTTTCTATGCAGTCAATGCTAATTACATCTTCTGTATTAGACATTTTGCACACAAAATTTAAAATGGTACTGTCTGATTAATGGCGTGAGCTTTGGTGATATTCAATTTAAGATAATGGAGACGAAAAGCAAACCACTGCAGTAATGTCAAAAGCTGAATATGGGATAACGACACAAACGATCGTTATTCACCCGCTCGCACAGAAAGGTCAAAACAAAAAGTAAACTGGATGGTGGCAGGTACGTTTGTATTTGAAAATTTCACCTATCTCCCTTTGAAGTCTATGTTGTTTATAATACATTAATTTGTGATATGTTAATATGCCATATGTAGCCTACACAATACAGTCAAGATACTTCGTAAAAACCTGAATTGTATATCTAAGGGGCCAGACTCGACTAGCGTTCATGTTATTTCTGGCTCGTATTATTCTTCTTTTTCGATGTGACTGCATATTTGTTAATTAATTCATTCATTCATTCACTCATTCATTAAGTAACTGGAAATGTGTGATTGTATAATTATATCTCACACATCAAGTAACATGTATGCTTGTGTATGAATATGTTTGTGTGTTTGTGTATGTGTGTATAATAATGACCGATTTAGAACTGAAATATGCACATAAAATCACAATGATGTGGACAGAAAAAATACCCTCCCCCGTTCTGCTATCAAAGGACACCACGAAATTATAAAGGGAGAAAAGATCGCTTAAGATTCTGCTTGCAGGACCTTTCATTTTCAAAGACCCCCCCCCCCCACACACACACACACACACCCCCCACCCCCGCAACGGGGAAATGGGAGGGTGGGGTGAGAGGAAATAAAAGTGAGACATCTTCATGTTGCTTCACTGCCCACACCTCTTGGTGAACCTACATCTAATCACTATTCAAACCAGCTTAGAAAGGGACAAGCCTTGTGATTCTACAGTGGCAAAACCGTGTGATTATCATAACACAGAGAAGTAAGCTACTGGTTCAGAGCTATGATTTCAGCAGAACTACCTTTTGCAAACTCGAGATGCATTGTGTAGTTCCCTTTCTTATTTATCGTGATTCAGTTGATTAATGAATAATGTGTAACGAGTAAACTTTATAGTATCTCAACGGTAAAATCATGTGGCATTTCATTCCCATAACTACTTGATGATTGAGAGGATTTATGCAGTCTATTTTGATTGAATGAATTGTTCTTCTGTAAATTAATTTCGAATACGGAGTAAATTTCACGGATATATCATTATTAGCGACAGCTTGACGCACCCACTTTGATCATGAATACTTGACCACTGGCTGGCGCTGTTCATTTTCGTGTGATTGCCGTGGTGGCTGCGGTGCGGTTGGAAGAAATGTAAACACTATAAATGGTCACTATTTGGGGCCCCTACAAACGACCGTAGGAGAGGTACAGCTGTACTTGGATGAATTTAGACGCCCCCCCCCCCACCCCCACCCTCCCCCTAAAAAAAAGTAAGTAAACATATAGATAAATAAATGAATAAATAAATAAATGAATAAACAAATGAATGAATAAACAAATAAATAATATATGTGTATGTATGTATATAACATATTTTATGGTATATATATATACAAAATTTTATCAGATGTACCAGGTGTATTAGAACGTTCTAACTGCAACTGAAGAAAATCAGTTATTTCATCAAATCATCTAATCTTGAAACTAGATGATAATAATGCATAATAACATAATGCATGGTTCTCCGAATAGGTCTATAGCACAATGTCTTGACAATGTGTGATGACAGTTTCACATAACTGGCAAAATATCAAAAATGACAGGTTTGTCACAAAATGCATTGAATGTTCACTTTCCTTGAACTAGGTTTTTGGATGAATGGCTATACTGCCTAATAAGAGTGCAGGTATTTGGGGATTTGTACCAAACGTTTGACCCTTTTATAAGTTTAAAGAAGAAGTGAAAATTTAGCACTTTCACTTGACCTTTGACCTTTTCGCCTTTGACCTTTTGACAAGAAACTTCCAAGAAAATCTGTATTGGGTAATACATGCATACACTAAGTTTCAAGAAAAAATCCTGCAAGCAGTGCATAGATGAGAGGGAAATAATGACAATTTAATGAGTTGACCTCGACCTTTGACCCCCTGACCTTTGACCCATGACCCATAAATTCCCTACATGATCACTGTCAGTCAGTACATGCATATATATTAAGTTCCATGAAGATACCTTGAAATATTTGTGAGATTAGGTGAAACTCACCTCCCTGGATTTACCTAACTCGTACAATTTTCGACCAATCCCGATTTGTTTGTTTGTTTGGTTTTTGAGCGGATCTTCACTTTCGCAAATGCAATTTTTGAAGTGAGAGTACTTCTCTTCATTGTTAATTACAAACATGACACACATTATTTGCTATCATTTTGCTTTCATTTAACTTCTATTTTGTTAAAATGTTAGATTACCCCCTCAAAATCAAGTTACCTACACACCGAACACGACGCACGGGAAGAAAGATACAGTACACTTATTAATTTTAGGATGTATTAGCTCAGTGGCCGCTTAAATCTTTATCAACGTATTGTTTGTACTGCGATTCATGATCATTTTAACAGATATGCAGACGGATGTTTCAGTTTCGTCTATTTTTAGCCCGTACATTAACATTTTGTGCAACATCCTTTTCCGTTGTTTTGTCCATTTGTTGCTTTTGGTAGAATTTGTTTTATGCATTGAGGCGTTCATTTCCAGTGGAATGACTAATAGAATGATACGCTTTGTCTCTGTTTGAATGGTATCAGTATCATGCGGCAAATCAGCGACCCCACCCCCAACAACAACAACAATTAACAACAAAAAGCAAACACAAAAACCGCAAATGCCAGCACAATAACCTTGACACCAGTGGTTTGACTTCTTGAGGAACTGTTATTCGTCGTACAAATAAAGGCAATACACCCCGTCCTTGGTGACTCTTCATGACTGAATGCGAAGGACCAGTCAGATGGAACCAAATTGCTGTAAAAGATACACGAGGGTCAATAAGCGACTCGACTGTAAACGAGGGTGCGATCGGTACGTGATCGATACCTCAACGGTGCGTCTCGTCTGCTGCGGTAAATTCCCGGTTCCTTCGCGCGAGATTTTTGCTGCAAGTACTTAGGTGGTTTCGTCGCTGCGAGTGATTGAGACAACTGGCCCTACAGCTAGGCACTACTGAGGAACAATCTCGGATACAAACATAATGGCGATTCATCGGAACCCCCGCAAAAGCTGCTTTGAAAACGCAACTCGAGGTTTCTACCTTGCGATCTTGTACATGTTCATCGTATTCCATGGCCCTCTGTCACTAGCAGGTAGGTAAAATGACATACCATTCTCGGTTTCCAAATCTCTATGCACGCACGTTGTATGCGTGTGATTATAGTCTGCTGCGACCCTTCAGAGGGATTGGCTGGTGGTGTCCACGCCTCCGTAGTTCGCGCCGCCGCCGCGATGGGGCATGGATTAGACACTACATTGAGTACAGTACGAGTAAGTATCCTGGCCACCTATTCATTACTTCGACTTCAGTTTGTCCTGATGACCTGATTTCTATTCACTGGAATGCAGTGTTTGCATTTGCATCTAGTAGAGCTCTTGCAGCCACTGGCCATGGTGGAACGATTTGAGTTTTACGTGTAAACACACCCACACACCCACACACACTAACAGAACACACAAGAAAAGTGTCCAAAGCATGTATAACTGGTAGTCGGGGTAAGAGAATAGAGTTTCATTTGGGAACAAGAATGACGTCCATGACAAGAGGAAACCTATATTACGCAATAGGCACTACTCTACTCACCCTTATTGTATATACACCTGTTATATACCAATACCAACCATCCTGACTGGGCGCTAACCCTCCCCTTGCTATCTTCAGCAGATTGTTACATTTAGGACCGCTTCTGTGTAAGAATGTGAGATTTGTACCAGCCGTGCACAGAAATTGGCCATGGATGAAACAGAAACAAAAACAAAATGGGGGATTGGGCAGGCAAAATACATCTCTGAAATGACAGAGGTAAAGTAGTGTTATGCATCCCGATGGCGAGCGACACCAACAAGGACAAGGAATAACGAATTGAAAAATGGCTGTTTATTTGAAAAAAAACCCAGCGTATTGAATTTGGAGTACATGATGTGAGTCTGCTGTCAGATCATGGTGTAACATGTATCAAGAATCAATGGATTGATGTCTTGATTATCGATTCTTAAACATACTCTACTGTATTTCTTTTGAAAGCAGGGGCAATCTGCCAGTAGGGCCTAAGTTTTCAGAAAACCCAAAACACTGAATTGTCCACAAGCCTTGAAGGGAAAAAAGATTCTTCCGAGTTTTTCTTTTTCTTTTTCTTTTTCTTTTTTGGTGGAGTTGTACAGTTTGACTGATTTGCTTTAAAGTGGATTTTGCTTTTACACCAGCTTCGATGCATACTGCAGCTTTAGTTATGCTGCCGGTGTGTGAGGTAGAATAAAAGGTGCTTTCGGATTTGTGCAGCAGTCAAAGGACAGATACACAAAGCATGAGAGACACAAGTGTTGCATTCTCAACCGAAAATAGATAAGAGGCCATTGAAGCGAGAAAAACAAAATTGTTCTGCGTCTCGCTCTTTCTTTATTATTTGAGACAACAGTAGAATATAATATACCAGGCAGGTGTCTGACAGTGGAGAAAGAATGGAACTCGTGCTAGCAAATGTGAGTTGGAGACAATAAAAGGGTAGAGTACGTGCATGCATTAATAACATGCGTCGAGTATACGAATGATGATCTCATGGGACTATCGCGCCATAGATATCAATGCACAAGACTTTTTGAACATCTTTTTTTTTAATCAATCGCTTACTCTCTCATACATACATACATACATACACACTTACATTACTCTCTTTATCTCTGTTGGACAGGAAAAAAAATCACACGCCGTCATCAACACAATGGAATTTCGATTTCGCACGGAACTCGGTGCTCATGCGGAAATCACCTGTCGCGATCCATGGCGTTGCACGTGCATGTTTGCATTTTTTTTTTCTTGAAGTCAGAGAAGATTCCTTCGTAAGCGGATTTTGCGAGATAATGATATTTATGCTGATGTCAATTAGCTGATTGAACGAATGCTTCAAATTGTTACTACAATATAGAGGCAGCCGAATTCCGTGAAAATTCGTGTTTGCGAATTAGGGCTTCATTAGGCTGCGTTCACATAGAAGTATACCATTCGGGTATTCGGGGCTCGTTTTCGAGGGCAAGCGAATAGCTTGAATCGAACGATAGGATTTCCTAACACCGGTTCACAGAAGAGGGCACTATTCGAAAGTACCGAATAGCATAGAATAGTATAGTATAGTGGGAATCGAGCTTGTTCGATTTTCTTGCAGCGTATACCGTCTCTCGTTTATGAAATAATGACAATTTTGGTCTGAATTTGCCCTTTAGCAAAAATAAGCATGTAGACTGACATTCTGATGCAGTTTAGAAATTGTTAATAAGATTTGTTGGGATGTAGGAGGAAGAAATCCTCACTGCATGGGATGGTGAGTTGACGGTGCGGGTGATGGTGTACTGGGTGCCCGAATAGCTAATAGCGAATAGCGAATAGCGAATACTTCTATGTGAACGCAGCCTTAGGAACTGTGCCAAATGGTATATGTACTGCATTAGTCTGCCCCATTGATTTAACAGTAGGTTCATGTCATAGTCTAATGTGGTGATAATTATATCCGTTCTCGAAACGTAGCGTTTCAGGGGTGCCTGTTATGAGGCAGATAATGAAGTAATTACACTTACACTTCAATTCATAAACTTGCTAAATGATCTTCATCATGCAAGTATGACGCATAAGTTATAAAAATTGTTGTTCTTGACAACCAGAAACACGGCTTGCCTTGTATAGCATCGACTTGGAGACATGTAGCTGTAAAAATAGCCTATCATAATAATTATATTTATGTCATCCTGAAAAAAAAAAAAATCATCCATTAATCTGGCTACATTTAGGACACGGCTTATATTATTCGGCTCCTTATACATGATAAATGGGTTTTACTATCTGTGCTTAAGATGCGGATGCCCGCTGCGATTTGGACGTTTACAGAAGTTAAACTTCATATTCTAATACCTTTCACCGTGTTTATAGCAGCTGTGTTGACTCGTACCAAGCGTGGACGCTTACGATATCAATACGGAATGCGGAACTGAATTTCAATAATGGATACTATTGTTCGTGGCTAAACCTGAGAATTATACTTGCCAAAATGACTAAACACGTTTGTTCTGCGTGGTTGACCGTGACGAAAACAAGAAAAGGAAATCTTAATCGATATTACTTCATGCCGTTTCCTGTTTGTTTTGCTCCTATATCTTAACATTAATCGGATTTTTTCTATCATCGGTATACCAGCATGGCAACATGGTCTTATACCCATGCAGCCTGATTTAGCCAGGGCACATGAATTGCCGACCTCAGTGTAGAATATCTTTTAACATGAGAAGCGCATTTCAGAAAGACGAGCTTCAATGTTATCTTTCAGATACATTGTATTACTTGACGGAGGATGAATATTCCTCTATACACAAAATGTATGAACCGTTAAAAGGACGTCTTTTTAAAAAACAAGTCAGAACACAATTTGATGTGATCTTAAAGGAACCATTCAATGCAAATGTATGTTGACATGTGTTGATTCCCTCAACATCTATGTGGACGCGTGAATACACAAATACGTGCCACATATTTCATAATAATTTTCCTATTTTTCTTCAGTTAGCTTGGATACGTCCATAAGAGGGAACATTCCTAACCAAGATTCTGCCAATATAATCCCATTATGACATCATCTGTCAACCATTTCTAAAGTACTATAGTGATTAACAAAAGACATTGGAATGCACGTTTTCCTATAGACTGAGAATAGCTCGCATGTTTCCACGCTGCTAATGCAAGATTAACAAAAGACTTTGCAGGAAAACACGCATGTTATGTCCCGTCTTGTTAAAGGTACATTCCAATGTCTTTTGTTAATCATATACTAGTACTTAAAATGCTTGACATAAATTATATTAATATCACTACATAACAGAATCTTGGTTTGCAAGTTGTGTGTGTGTGTGTGTGTGTGTGTGTGTATGTGTTTTCTGTGGGCGTAGCCATCAGATAATCTAAAGAAAAATAGTAGACATCATGATTACAATATATTATTTATATATATGGCACATATCCAGGTAGGTCTATTCTTTTGGCCACATAAATGATGATGAAGGGTATTATCAATATAAGTCAACATGCATTTGCATTGCACAGTCCCTTTAAAATAATGTGGTCAACTGAACGAAGTACAGATATAGCTTCCTCTTCGTGCATATGACATCCTCGCTCGTGTATACAACATCCTCACTTCCTCGCTCCTGTCGGTATTTCTATTAAGCCTAAAATCGTATGCCTATACCTGTCAACAATGGTTATTCCTGGCGAGTATGGTTCTGTCTTGCTCATACCCCAACTTAAAAAAAAAGAAAGAAGAAATGTTCGGGAGGATTGCTGTTGAGGTATGCCTATAAACGTACATATGGATATAAAGTTGATTGCGCTGCAAACCAAATCAGGATATATCTGGTTTGTAGAGGATACTCGTGTAAATGTTGTGCGTGTATATGCCGTACCTCGTACATGATAATACATGTATATGCCATCCAACCGCAGTTATCCAAACGGCACTTCTTTTTTTTTTTCAAATCGCTCAATTATTCTCTTACATAAATATATCGGACTATAGTACACGATTGTTCTTGCGTTTCAATGTGAAATCTTACCACTCCAAACTACAAAACAACCATAGTCTTGCAAAGAAGATTATATAGACCATAAAAAAATCTACATTTTATTCCCATCACTATGATAGTGATGAATTTTTGTACCATCCAATATTTCTGTCGCTGGAAGGGAAAATATGTCGCTCATCTGATGGCCTCTGATCACGGAGATTTTGAGATAGGTAGATCATCTATCTTTGTCAGCAAACTTGGAGAAATAAAGACACACGAAGAGACATTGCTCCTCCAATTTTAGTTTAACCTCTGTCTTGTGCCTTATGAAGCATATTATGTAAATATGCAAAAATAGTAATGATTGTAAATTCAGACAGGTTAATAACTATACCCCAAATACAACGCACTTTAAAGTGTCGTGCTTGAGCATATTTCGCTTATCTGGCCGTGTACAGGCCTGCTTATCCTTTTTTGCCGCCGATCTCGACATGGCCGGATACCAAGTAACTGGAGATGGTCTGTATCATAATGATATTCGTTATTTTCTAATCCTCTGGTAAATACCCAAATGTGCTGTAATTCGCAGAGTTTGTGTTTCGTTGTTCGTTTTTGGCCTATTCATATGATATGGCCATTCGACAAGACTGGTACATGACTTCTGGAGTATACATTCCAGTCGAGCAGTGCGAAACTCACGATCTCTCTTTTATCTGTACTTCTCCTCGGGCCAGATAGGCGATTTCACTGAGAAGAAAAAAAAAAGGGGGGGGGGAATGACTTCAATGACATGAATGAAGAATTCTAAAGTTATTGCATTCATTCGTCTGCTTCGTTTTCTTTCTTTGTTTGATGACCTAGATTAAAATGTAATAAATCATCACCTAGTGATTCGTCTTTGTTGTGCCATCAGTGAAAATGTACAATAAAAGCAGTAAGTTTAATATGAAGAATGGAATTGGCAAATAATGGAACATTAATATCCTGTCATTAAACTCTGAAGGACAATATTTGCCCAATGTCAAAGAGGAAATTTTACAATAGTATTAAGACATCTATATCTGTAGGCATCTTTCAGTGCTTCATCATGCAAGTGATGATCGACGTTCAATCGCCAATACAGGGTGTTCAAGTTTTAAAAAAAAAAAGTCGTGTCATTACGGAAATAGAGGAGCTGGGCCTGGGAGTCATTTTGGGTGGAGACATTGGCTATAGAAATCTGTCCCATCCAAGAGCCCATTCCACACTGCAAAAAGTCCGGTGTTAAATATGAAACACCGAGCTGGTGTAAAGTTTCCGGTGCTCATTTATGGTGTTAGATTAACACCTCCGCGTGCCATTTCAAAATATGAAATTGTGGTGTTTTTTTTTTTTTTTGAATAGTTTCTTACTTACTGTTCTTGTTGATGTTGAACTTCAACAAAACGATCAAGAATTTTCCGATAAAGTACTTGATTTACAAAAAAAAAGTGTGAACATAACACCACAGTAACACCAGTTAGTGTGGTCTCCTATTGAAGCTGGACGGGTATTATACCATTGACATTAACAGCAGCAGTATCAAATCAACACCATGCGATGTCATTGAATTAACACCAGCGCAGTGTCAAAAATGTCACCAGCTACAGTGCCCAATTAACACCACGAAGTGCTATAGGTGAACACTTTTCAACACCATCACAACGTACTTTCTACACCTGTGGGTGTGGTCCTCTATTGACACTTGATCGGTCTTAGATTTGACACCCATGATGTTAAATCTAACACCGATGTTTTTGCAGTGCAGTAGTTATATTTTTAAGGTATTATATACATAATCCTGATAGAACATGACAAGTCAATAGCTTTCTCTCTCTCTCTCTCTCTCTCTCTTTTAACATGTAATGTCGGTTGCCATAGAATCTGTATCTAATTTTGTAGCTGTCATTCTTGCTTCGAAGGTGATACAAGCAATGGGAACACCTTAACAGAAAACATTCCAAGATCTTACAACAGATCAACTGATATGTCGTAGTTCAGTCTTCAACAACACATAAGTGAATCTGAGTTGTTGTTTTTTTAAAGTAGAAGTATAGTGACGTTCTTTATCGATTTTGTGAAACCTAACAGTGTTTGCGACGTGTGTACTTCTCTCTAACTCTTTTCTTAGTCTTGCCCTGCTATCTTCCCAGATATCGACACCCCAAAATTTTCCGAAATGCGCCAGAGACAGCAGCATTTGAAAATGATTGTGTCTAGATTGTGAATTATCATAACACGGGAAGTTGTTAAATAATGAGATGGTCCCTTCGAAATTGGAACCATAGTCTTTAAACTCATTCTCGTTTAATTCGCTTAGAATTTTGACCCGAGTTTATATTCATATCATTCTATGGTGATTTTTATTTAGTTTCGTTGAGAAAAGGTCACAACGACATATACTTCGTTCCGGAGTATATTGTATTACTCTCTTCCTCACTCCCTCTCTCTCACATATATACACACAGTATATAATTATGTACAATTACTGATCATTTGCATATATATATATATATACATATACATATACATATACATATTATGTATGTAGATAGATAGACAGACAGATAGATAGATTCAACTGCTGATCATTTGTTAAGAGTTTAGTGCCTTTGTGTATAGGAGTCTTCATGGGCGATGAATAATACGTGTCCTTCAAAATTATTTCAGACGGGAATAATATATCGCAAATAGAGACACTATTTGTCACATCGCGACGCGCACTGTTAGTCGACGACAAAAGGAAGAAGTCAAACGTAGGTTAGCCAAGTTGACGAGGGGTCAACTTTTTCCAGCTCTTTGTTAATTTGTTGCCAGTTCAACCAAAGTGTATCAGCACGTTGTATAGCGTTAAGATGGCGGAGAATATAATCATGTTGACGACTTAAACCTATTTTGATTTCACACCACTGATTGTCTGTCTTATCTCTTTTAAGGGTGAAAGGTTACTGTTGCTAGACATTATAGACCCCAAAATAATTCTTGTAGGATATCTTTGAGCAGCAACCAAATGAGTTAATGATACCATCACTTCACCAAGGTAATTTGCATGATAATGCGTTTACGACTTTTATTAATATTCGATGAAAACATGAAAGAAGACAACTGTGAAATTCAATTACTTTTATCATGTTAAGTCTTATTTTTATAAAACTTCCTGTATTTTGTTACAGCGTTTTCACTCTGTTTATAAATATAATCTTTAAGTGATAGTGTAGCACATGCACTTTGAATAATTCTTGCTTCAAACACGTAACGGCCTGTGGTTCCTCCGCTTCACCATCTACTGTATGGTTAGTGGTTTAGCGCGTTTAAACGTCTCCTCAAATCAGTAAAGCGGCCATTTGTGTTGCCTTCTCATCTCATTCTCACAGCTGTCTCCGAGCCACCGGCAAGCAATGCCTCCTATCAAATCCCTGACATCAAGGTTCGCTTACTTGAGGGAATGGACGCACATGAGGGAATCTTAGAGGTGAGTTACTCTTTATTATACCTAAATGCTACATCATTCCAGGATGAGCGAATACTTTGGCATGAAGACCTGAAATAGGTCTACTATTATGGGATCAATATACCTCGGTCACTTATGATTATATCTGGAACATCACTTAGGTCTATAAGTTTTTTTTTAAAATCTGATTAGTTGATTTGATTATGTGCTCATTTTCCCATAAAATTAACACAATAGTCAATATCAAACAAAATGTGCAAACGTAAATGCGAGATGCAAATAACGCCGAGTCTATAACATGATGTTCGTTTTTGTAACGTGATGTTCATTTTCATAAAAGCGAAGAAAATTATAGACATATTCGACTATGAGAAATGTAACTTATGTCGGTCATAATTGGGGCTTCCAAAAATAAGACGAAAAGATGATTCAAATGGGTTATGCGATGAGTCGAGTGCATGGCTGTGTCTGTGCAGAAATACAAAACTATATTGTTAGATATATTCTGAAGCCCCCAGTTATGCGACACAAGTTACAGTGTTTTAAAAGTGAGTAGGTAGGTCTATAGTTGTGATGTGGTTGCTTGTTTGCTTGTCGTGAATCACAGCGAGATTTGTTTTGACAGAGGAAGCGCAAAGTGATTTGAAATCTAATGACTTTAACTTTTGGAGGCGAAAAGGCTTGTAATGGCCAACAAACCGAAGCGGCAGACGAGTGAGGAATTTCACAACCATGTGCCAAGATGCCGTAATGGCTGCATGTGTGATAATCTGGTATTGCCCTAAACATCCTCCTTTACATAAAGCCCTACTCAGCCGTCATTTTATTATGTTTGACTGGATACTGTAATATTTTGTATGGTGGTATTAGTCACAGCAGAAGTGGATGGTCATATCAAGCGAGGCAAACTTCTGTCATCCATTTCCATGTTGTAGCTTCATGGTCCCATACAGGTTGCCAGAGTTTCCGCTGCCAGATCGAACATTAACACGTAAAAACAAAATTTGATGTCACTAGAAACTAGGTATTACATATGGTGGTACTACTTATGAAAAGTTATTGAAACATGGTGTAAACCAATGTTCACCCCATGGTATATTAATAAATCAATCCTTGGTTGTAGTGTTGTGTTCCATGGGCTTTAATAGTCGAGGATTACATAACGCTATACGATGAAGCACATAATCCATGCTATGTTATTTATGGGCTTTAATAGTTTGTTTGATAAATCATCATTATTAGCATACTGTTCAAATAAGTGCTTACACTTTTCGGCTCTGTTCGTTTGTTTTACCTCAGTTTTACCACCGGCAGAATCAGGGCTGGGTCTCGGTATGCGGCGAAGCCATCCAATTGGAAGATGCCGATGTTGTCTGCTGGGAACTGGGCTTTCACGGAGCAGACAGCCTCACCAATGTGACCCGGTCCATGAGTGAGTCTGCCCCGAGGAATACTAATTCTCGAGGAATTCCTGCCACGTTACATCCTTACCAATTCCCTCTAGTGAAGTTTCAAATTTTCCTCTTTGCCATGTTCTATATCTACAAAAGAAATCACAGTCATGTTCTGGTAAAGAAGTCATGATGGTAGTGAAACACAATTATGTGCATATAGGACTAATAAGTCCACTTGGAACTCCTATCCATCCTGTATAAGAAAGATAGGCCTACATAGCACTGCACACCAACTGAAATTATTTCATGAATCCGTCTGTCAAAGTGATTGACAATTGGACCACAAGGAGTGGACTTTTTGAGATACTTTAATGTCACACCAGTTGACACCACACCTACAGGGATACTTCAGTTTGTTTTGTTTTTCTTTATATTTGTTTTGTTTTGTTTTAATAAAGACTTTTTCTTGAGAACAACAAATGGGGTAAGCCCCGAGTTACCCCCAGGATTTAATGGAAACTGATTATAGGTCTCGAGTTTGTCAACAGCAGTCCACAAGTCAACGCACTCATGAGGGGGCGAGAAAAATTGACCCTCTGTCGACTTTACACCACGCAGCATCACCGACTAACACAAAGTTACCACCAACTGCCTTTGTCCTTACTCAGAGTCACGATCATGCCCAGATATGAATAAACACAAATTAATCCTTCTATCGTGTCCCCACTTTGAAAACAGTGAGTCGACGATCACTCATAATATTTGTGGGTGTATAATATACGGTCTCCATCACTAAATAGACAAACAAAGAAACAAACCAAAGAATGCAACGATAACAACACGAATGTATTATCGATTGGAAATCCCCTTGTCACTTGATACATCAGGCGTTAAAGACGAGACATCGACCTACAGCAAGAAGAGTGTCGAGAGTGAGGTGGGGATGTTAATTTGTGCCAGGACCTTGATGAACCATACAATCCCACCACTTGGGGGGGGGGGGGGGGGGGGGGGGAGGAGGAGGGGAATGTGTTGATGTGCTCGTAAGATGGAACTGTGCATAGGTATTGAAGGGTACGCATTTTATCTGCGCAGTAATACAACAGCATTTTGTCACTACCTAGTGCAAGAAATGTTCCGCTCTTGGGGAATAATAGAAAGTTTGTACATGGACCATTGTGGGTTGTCATGCTTGAATTGTACCTACTCCTGTCCTTGATGATGTGAAAGTTGAATAAAGTTACTGCAGCAAAATTGGTAGCTACCACAATGAGTTAGAAGGCTAATGCTTCCATGATATATGGAGATTAAAGAATTCCCCCACCTTATTCAAGCTTTTCTTCTATTAAAGCACTCCCCCAACATACACACCACGTATGTCTTTATGTAAAGTTTTGATTGCTTCGAGTATTCTCTTTTGCCCGTTTTACTCTGTTGTATTATTTGGGTATTATTTTGTTACACATTTCGTTCTCATTTGTTTAAATTTCGTCGTGTCCCTACATATTATTCTGTCATTTCATCAGGCGGGGATGCTCTTTTACACGTGTGGTGCGACACAACCGACGGGCAGCGCCACCAAGCATTGGATGAATGCAACTTGAGTGGCCTCGTCAACAGCACACAGTGCAATAACAAGGCGCCAAAAATATCATGTACGTGTAATATTATGTTTTCATTCCATTAAAGATACATTCTAGTTCGTGTTCACTTTGACTCCAGTGATACAATGAAGTAAAAATCAAACCACAGAACAGTGATAGTTTCATTAATTTCACCCCCTAAAATCTGAGATTGTTGAGTTTCAGTATAGTCTTCGCATTAACCATGATAACAACCATTTCAAATTAGAACAGGTAATGATAACAGTCCCTCCTTAATGTAATCTGCACTATGTTTTTGTAATGATGTGAAAAAAAATGCAATTATCATGTATCCCTGGTATTAACTTATTTTCATAGGCCCGAATTCACGAAGGTGGTACAATCTTTGTCCATGATTTAAACCATGGACAAAGACCGTATAATAGTTTTGTATGGGGTGCCAAGTGTCGCATGGCCTACATATATTTTGTTACGAAATCAGTCATTTCGTCGAGTAACATTTCGTAACGAATTGAACATTTCGTCGACGAAATGACTGATTTCGTAACGAAATAGGCCATGCAACACTTGGCGCCCAATTGTACGGTCTTTGTCCATGGTTTAAACCATTGACAAAGATTATACCACCTTCGTGAATTCGGGCCTTAGAGTCTTAATCAGGGGCAGATCCAGGAATTCTGTAATGAGGGGCGCCTTTACAAAATCAAGGGGGGGGGGGGGGCACGTGCACCCCTATTTTTCCTTTTTATTTCTTTTGTTTAAAAAAACAAAAAACAAAACAAAACATAAAGGGGCGCCCAGTGCGCCCCCGCCTGGGTCCGCCACTGTTGATAAATTGAGCAATAATCTTATCAGTGCTAAATGACTTGGGTTCATTAATATTGTATGTTCAAACTAAAAGGAGAATTGCTATTCAATACCATTATTTGCCTCGTTCAATTTGTGGATTCAATCGCGACTGATATTCTTGTTTCGGGAAACATGAAATTTAAAGATCTTTTCATCTGTCTAAAATGAATTGAACTTTCCACCGCTCGATATGTGCAACTTTCTTATTTCTATTATTTTTTTGGGTATATGAAAGTCATCAAAACGTGAAGAAGAGGTCCTATTCAGACTTATGTGCAAGGTTAAGTTTACACGTGTTAATTTTGGTTTAAAATGCATTGACGTGTCTTACCAAAGCAATTATCATTACTCATCAGATTCCTTGAAATTTGCACAAAAATGATCGAGGCACCTTATAGTCCACAAACTCCACTGGAATCAACTGGCGGTGACACAGCCTTAACCCTCTCAGAAACAACATCCCAAAATGACATTAACAGTATGCTAACCAGGTTTTTCATAGCATCGAGAGAGTTAAGCAGATGTTTTACCCATTATCATGCATTTCTAAGACTTTGCATCTATATCCTCTTCATTTACATGTAGTACACATATAAAACTCCCGTGTTGTGGCCTTCTGAGCAAAGGCTATTTTCGGGAGGGTCAAATATACTTACATTAGCAAAGAACGACTGATTTGAAGTTGCCAATGTATCCTCATACAGGAACGAAATCCTCATAATTGAAAGAAGAATTCTCCTGTACCTTGTCACTTTTCGCGATCAAATATTGACTTCATCTTTGTGGAATAACATCTATAAGAAAATTATTCGAGCGGTAGCTCAGCGGCTAATTTTATGTAAATTTGCCCCCAAACGTAGCAATGCTCTGGTAGGCACATCTATTCTTTGTCTGTTTGCCTTTATTGGCGACTGTCTGAAAAAGTGAGCTTGGGCTGTTTCGGCGTTTGAACACGACCCTTCCATAAAGCGTGTGCTCTTCGACGGAATAATAGTATTTTGCGCTTTTCGCTACATGATGGAAATCCATGCATGGAAAAAATGAACCAAAGCTTGCAGTCAGCGTCTTACATGTAAAATACAAAGTTGTTTCCCGACTTGTCCTAAAAAATAAGACACTTAATTAGTTGTGCATTCCTGTAAACGGCTTTAATTGCCATGGAAACTTTAAAAAAAAGGACGAAGAAAACATTCTTTTCGAAACACTGATCTTGTTAATGTTTTTTTAACGTTATCTTCGTCGGTGTGTGCAGTGCTCTTGTCGATGTCTTGTGTAGGCCTACTGATCGGGACTGATCAAGGAAAGGAACATGTTATTGTTCTTTTGTTGCCTGTGTATCATTTGATATATTAAATGCATGTCAAATTCCTCATTTTCTAATATTCTGTTGAAAATAAAGGAAAACAAGTTTGAACTGAACTTAATTGAATTGTGTATGTTTGTGTGTATGCATGCGTGTGTTTGTTTTTGTATGGGTGGGTATATTTTACTGTTTGTAAATGAAATAATAAAAACACCAGATATCTCTGTCTGCGCCAATGAGAATTCGTCGTGATGATATGTAAAAAAAACCCAGAATTTCTGCTCTTCTTCGACCAGGTTTGACCACGAGGTTGTACGGCGGGAGCGACGAGTCCAGCGGGCGTGTCCAGGTGTGGTCCGATGGGCAGTGGGGGAAAGTGTGCAGCTCGAGTTTTGGCGCGAATGAACAGAGGGTCGTCTGCGCAGAGCTTGGATATATGTACAGAAGCAACAGGACGTACAGTGCCAATCAGTTTAAAGTAAGCCCAACGTATCCAGCTAGTCTTGTTCATATGATCACTCTCTTGATTTTTATTCCCATTGTCTTCTCCAGAACTGCTCAAAACACGTTGAAATACAACAAATTATACATCAAGTGACAAATGACAAATCATTCACAGATTTCTTACATTCACGGTATGATGCTATATGCGTTAATCATGCTGGAGCTTCAAGAGTAGCTCCACGGTTTAATCAAAATCACTTGCTGTTAATTCAAATCTCGTCTGTGTTACCGGTAATCTATTTTTATCACTGCAGAATCCTGATGACAATTACTCCATCCGAGATGTGTCCTGCTCGGGAACAGAGGCGAAGATTGTCGACTGCGATGTCACCATGTCGACGTCGGATTCGTGTCCAGACGATTTCGTTGACGCCATTGCTATCTGCACTAATAAACTGTCAGACCCAGGTACTCCTACTTTTTGTATTACACTGCTAGTTAGAGTAACCACAACAAAATATTTGCGCTTATGTATATACCACCATTCAAAGAATATTAAACTGAGATTAATCAATTTCAAGAATCACGCATATCATGTTCCCATGTTACAATATAGCAAGAAATTAGATGACAGGGAGGAGAAGGGTGAGAAAGAGGAGGAAGAGGGGGTGTTTGTCTTGCTGTGTAAGGTCCTAGTCAGAACGCTCTTGGAATATTGCTCTGGGAATATTACTCTTGTTTATGAAATGATCGTTCAAAGAGTGATGCAAAAAACGTGAATCGGTTCAGAAGATAACGACTAAGTTGGTATACCTGAAGTTAAATCATTATCACAATTATTCTGAGAGATTAAAATCTTTGGATATTCCATCCGTAGGGTATGGACGTAAGTGTTTTGCATGATACAGAATATTTTGATCTAGCTGTTCTCTTTGTTATTATACCGTTCAAGTCACACGCGGTCATAAGTTTAAGTTGTATTAAGGAAGGTGTCGAACTAGTAAGAGGTTAAACTCCCTCAGCCACAGAATAGTAAATTATTGGAATGGCCTTTGTGCGGAAGCTGTCAAGGCAACTAAGCTCAATGATGACTGGGAACAGAACCATAAAAAAAGTGTAATCCAGATTGCATAATGATCATCCCATGGATACATCACACTGAACTCGGGATCACGATTGGGTCCTTTGAATGTCCCTCTACAAGTCTTTGACTCACTGGGCGACATCGTAGGTAATTCAGGTCATACAGGTAATGGACGATGATCAAGACGGAGAAGATGATAACAACGACGAAGATGGACGTGCAGAAAAAAAAATATTCAGGGTAGATGCTGAGATAAGGCGAAGCATTTCTTGATTAGAAGATGGAAGACAATAGGCACAGAAACTATTACATCTGGTTACTGCCATAAAACAATTTCACATCAATGATGGAGGTCCATTATCACGTTTAACGTCAGATCTCATTCTGCTTCCTGTAGTCATTTTTCATACACTTTTTCTCCTTCTTGTACTGCCGTTTGTCCACTTTAGATCTGCGGGAACAATCCATTGTAGTATGATTTTATTTTGATGTAAAATAGAATAAAAATTCTAGGGATTATGGCAATAGAAATGGCATGTCGAATGAATTTACCCAACTTGTGTATGATCCTTTGTAAAAGACATGGTGTTGAATTTCATAATTTTTACTCTTCTATGCGTATTTGTGAATCTGTGCTAGGTTTGTTGATTTCGTGTTGGAACAGAATTGTAAGAAGAAACAACATATTCTTGTGAAACTTGACGACTGATGAAGAAACGTTTAAAATCCGTGAGAATGAACGGTATGGATTGTAAAAATGATGAGACTAGGCCTATAGTCTATGGGAAACTTGATCGAATCTGACAAAATATCTGTAGATTCAAGCGATTAAAATGTCAAAAACACTTGTACTTTCAGGCATGCCGCCTTACTTGTCGGTAAAACTGGAAGGCGGACAATGCGACTACGAGGGCCGAGTGGAGGTGTACGACGGCAGCGAGTACGGCACCGTATGCCAGGACTACATCACCGATATGGACGCGCAGGTCATCTGCCGACAGCTGGGCTTCGAGGCCGAGGGAGCGGAGGTCGTGCCGTGCTGCGACGCTTTTTCGGGTGCGAGGGTTGGCGTCCCCGACCTCTTCGGCATGCTCAACTGTACTGGGGATGAGCTCAGCATCGGTGAGTGCCCACACCCGACCCCGGGGTCGCGCAAGGGATGCAGCACGATTCGACACACGAACGACGTGGGAATACGCTGTCAAGGGTGTCATCCAAGTAAGCTGTTCTTCAGTTCTTTTACGTTTATTGTACATATACTTTAAACCAATTCGCTTCACACTGGCACTAGTTCGACGGTCCAGGACCATTTACTTTTTAAGGAATGGACCAGTTAAAAAATGGAAAAACTTGGTACCCCTTCTTCAACTCTCCCTCTACACACACATACACACTTATAACCAGTGATATGTCAATCTATATATGTGTATGTTTTGATTAGATCAATATGTGCTGCATTGTTTCAACGCGTCACTACGCAGTGATATACCTTCACGATTATTCAATTTCTCTTGAGCTGGTAATGATAAGCAAATAATCAACGTTGGTGAAGGTGATGGGACAAACTATCACTTCCGAGGCGATCTGGATGTAGCTATCTTTCCGAAGCGCAGCTGAGGAAAGATAGCGTACACATTCAGATCGCCGAGGAAGTGATAGTTTGTCTCATTGCCTGAAACTAAAAGTTGATTATTTGCTTTATATTCCACATAAAGGGTCCTAGAAATTAACATTTTATTCCACATCTGAAACTGTTTTAGCTGTCTTCAGGTATCCTTAGGGCTTAGGCTACGTGTGCGCGTAGATGACAAAACAATGAATTTGCTACGCGCACCGCTCGGCACTGAAGTGAAAGTGCGTTGCACTGTGTACTATCAAGTGACCTAGTTAAATGATAGTCCACAGTGCAACGCACTTTTATTTCGCGCGTACTCATCTCGCGTTAAGACTGTATGGACTGCCAGAGATCAGCAAAACAAACAGCTGTCTTTATAGATGACAAAACAATGAATTTGCTGCGCGCACCGCCCGACACTGAAGGGAAAGTGCGTTGCACTGTGTACTATCAAGTGACCTAGTTCTTCTCAGGTGATGTGATGGGCAAAACTACGCTTTATCACGTGATCAGCTCTTGACCAATCCTATAGCAAGATTCTTAGTATGTGGAATATAATACCCTTTATTGTAAAGGTTGTCTTCTATTCAAGTAAAGTAGCGCTGTCTCGAAGGAAAAAAGCAAATGGGAAGGACTAATTGTGTGTGTGTGTGTGTGTGTGTATACACTGTATACGTGTACTTGCCCTTCTATCCCAAAAGACACGACTGTTATCTCTTATTGCGTTTATTTCCACTAAATAACAGGAAAGCCCAACGTCGCGGCTATCATTGCGGGCGTCGTCGCCTTCGTAGTGGTCACCATCGTGGTCGCGGTGGTCATCTGGTACGTGTGCTGCATCCCAAAATCCCTGTACCAGCAGGCCCGCAACGAGAAGGAGGACGACGACGAGCCCGACCCCGAGCTCGCGGTGGCGGAAACCAAGGCTGACGACGATAACGATGACGATGCGAAGCTCGAGAACGGGAAGCATCCTGTGGCTGTGGCGGTGGCGGACGAAGACCATACCATTATTGAGACTGACTTGAACGATGACGACTTGAGGGAAAGGAATGTGGATGAAGAGACGAAAGAGATGAAGAAGGCGTGTGATGTCAGCTCGAAGATGTAACACCCAGCTATGCACACATTTCTATTTCTTCCCACTCCGTTGACCAAAAAAAAAAGAAAGAAAGAAAATATACATTATTTTTTTATGCAGACGGAATAAGGGGAAAGAGAGAGTATGATACATAGATAAATAGCTAGATAGACTAATAACTAAATAAATTCACTGTCTTTTATCGACATTCCATGTACGTGAATCCTCATCGGTGTCTTATTGCTGAAGCAGGAGCCGTCGATTCTCTCAAAACGTCAAATATTTATCGTGCAGATCAGTCTTTTTGAATTTCATCGTCATTTTTTCGTACTAAATAGTACAAAGGTCTTTGTTGATGATTGCGACCTATTGCAAACTTTGAGGGAGCTTAACCTCAAATGTTTATGTCTGAACTTTGGGAGTATGAGGTGAAATGTTGTGGAAATATAGTTTTATATGTAACTATGGAATGAAAAGTTTGACAATTTGGTGGGGTTTTTCTTTCTTTTTGTCGTCGAATATAAATGGTTTTCCAAGTGCATAGGTAATTTATTGCGCGCATGTCTTGGTAAATGCATGGACCCTAAGTATGGTCCATGGTAAATGCAAGTGTTTTTAGGTGTCGGTGTAAACATGATAGGGTCCATGGTGTAAGTATCACAGAAAAGGCAAATGTGCAGTGTATTCAGATAGTTGTCCAGGTGTTGGTGTTAGGGTGTTATAATGTTTGATCATTTTCAATATTCTGGGTTTTCTTTTCTATCTTTTCTTGTGTTATTACTGTTATTGTTATTATAATTATCATTATGATGATGATGATGATGATGATGGTTATTATTATTGTCATCATCATCATCGTCGTCATCTTCATCGTCGTGGCTCATTATGGTAGCCATGATAAAAAAGGAGCGAGGTATCAGATACAATCTGTGAAAGATTTCCAAGATGTTATCGACAATTTAATTGAAAAACTGTGGAATTGCATCCTGCTTGCTATGTAGGCAATTGCCGACAATTGTTTTATATTGTTGCTGTTGTTGTCGAAGTGACTTAAAAACTGGAACTGCGTCGTACTTTTCCTAACTGTGCTATTGCTGAAAGAAGGGACAAAAAAAAAAGAAAGAAAGAAAGAAAATGAAAACAAAATCTTTGCAACATTGTCCGGTATATACTTTTCTAGTCCTTCATTGGCATATCGTCCAAATGCAAACTTTTGTTTTCTTCTTACATACTAGTGAATGCATCTGTATACACAGTAATTCACTTGCTGCTACCGCCTGTTTTCTCATGAAGGAATAATTGACATGATACAGAAATGTCATGATTAGTAGCCTGTATCACGAGACTTGAATGGAATTTATAGCAATCTGAGTATCTGATTTAGTTTACGGTGGTTTTGAGTGAAATATTTGCATGGTAGGGTTTCATCACCTTCATGCGATGCATGGAGATGTATCTGCAAGAAAATATTAATAATGAAAAAAGTTTCAAGCCACTTTTGATCTATCGTTTTCTTGTATGGATTTATTTCTGATAGCCAAAGATCATTTCCATGTTGTGTTTAGCAATGATCAGTAGAATCTTAATCACGTACAAGTGTATTTATGTTGATAGGTCAAATTGATTTGTTGAACCGTCAAATTGATTTGTTGAACCATTTTGCGTTGAAGGGGTTGTGTTGTGCAACAATTTTGCGCGTGCATTAAAGGGGAAGTTCAGACTATTTTCATAGTTTCGTATCATGTAGTATAGTACATAAGTACATGTACATAAATCGACAACTCCAGTTATAGATTTGTGTAAATTAAATGTGGTCCTTGAGCAGAGGAACCAATACTTTGAAACCTCCCCCCTCAAAAAAAAAAAAAAAAAAATGCCCTGAACAAGGATGATAACATTGATAACATATAAGAGTTCTTTATTTTTCAGAAATGTAGCACTGTAAGCTATCACAGTACCGGTTGCTTAACAAGTTCACCTGTGTTAATTTAAATAGGGCCTACGCTTTCTTCTTTTGTTCTGCTACATTGAGCCCCCACCAATGCATTCTTATGATGAAGCTGCCATTTCATCATCCTTGTCCTTTGTTATTTTTTTTTTTACATTCTTAGTCCTCATTCAAATCACTATAAAGACTGAAACTCTGTACCCAGCAGCCCAGTCTGAAATCATTCGGAGGTCTCCTTTAAATCCACTGGTATAGTGAATACTTCAACAAGTTGTGGACAATCCACCGATTCACCAACAATCTGATTATGTGAAAGAAGTCATGCGAGGAGTCTTTGTTCTTCGTGGGTAGTCTTGAATGAATATAAGAAGGAAGTCAGTTCTGAGGGTGGTTTACCAACCGGTCTCTGTCTGGAGTGATCGCCCGATCCTCACCAAAGCCGAGTCTTCCGCGTTCGAATGAAATGTCGTCTGTGCATATAGTCGTCTTACAACACTTGTTTGGTCTTCGGAGTGTGTAGCAAAGAGTATAGAAGCTACGCTAAGAGGGTATACTCTCGCGATTTCGCACGCAAACGGGTGTAGTACGCCATGGAGCCCCGCGCGCCCCGCATGGAGCCCAACGGCGGCCATTTTAGTAACAAACCGCGAGTTTCTTAACACGTGAGCCTTTGGAGAAAACCCTACCTTTATTTCATTTTCTTCATTTTAAGGAAAAACACAGAGGTAGAAATATGTTTCAGGCCTCAAAATATCAGCAGAAGTATATTTTCTGTCGATACGTTAAATAGAATTTGAAGAAATTTCATCGCTTTTCAATCTGTAGTCCTTCAAAGATTGTATTTGAGCTGACAAACGCCGCCTATCTCTTTCTCGCTCGGGCTACTTTAGCTCAAACTTTGTGGGACTGCATATTGGAAAATGAATGACATTTCTTCAATTGCATTTTATGGTTAGACAGGAATGATACTTCCGTATGACAGAACGAAGTCCTAATTACATCTTTTCCCCTGTATACCCCCTAAAAAGGGGGAAAATGAAAGGCAGACAAACATCACTACTATAAAATCTGGGTTGTGATCACGTAAAATACGCCCTCTATCGGTCATTCAGCTAATGGCGTCAGTTTTTCGCCCATGAGCGTACTACGCGAAATCGCGAGAGTATACCCTCTTAGTGTAGCATCTATTCTCTTTGGTGTGTAGCGCTTATTGTCCAACTCGCCTGTCATGACTGTCGCTTATGTCGCACCATGTAGCTCCGTGGTCGCACCCACAAGGTATCTGTGAACCTCCATTTTCGAAGGACATCTCCACCCCGTCCCTCTTACAGAAAAAAAGGGAAATAAAGAGAAGACGGACACAATCATGGGGGGGGGGGGGGGGGGGGGGGGGGGGGAGCAAAGACAGCAAAGAGAGCAGGTGACTGTCTAATGACCAAGATACATTATCATTCCTCACTGGGATCATGTGATCAGTGGTGACCAGGGGACCGTTTCATGAAACTTTTTGTCGGTAATTTACACTGACAACTGTTAAAAGCTAATGAAATCCTTGCGTCTGATTGGCTGATAGCAAATTTGTCGGTGAAAACTCCGACGAACTCATTGATGAAATGCCCCCCAGTTCTGTCGACATTGTTAAAGGGGTGGTATAGTTTTGGTTGAGATGGGGATTCAGGTTTTAACTGTGTGTGAGATAATTAGAAACCACTTATATGGAATATTGAAGAGCGTACATTCTGAGAGGAAGTTCAATTTTATTTTATGAAAATTAGGTTTTCAAATAGCAGAGATATCAAAAAACAAAGTGATCTATAAAAGGGGGGACTCACCTTTTATTAAGATCACTTTGCTTTACTTTGTTTTTTGATATTTCAGTCATTTCAAAACCAATTTTCATCAAGTAAATTTTGAAGTCCTCTTTAAATAAGAATTGTATGCTCTTTAATATTTCATATAGGTGGTTTCTAATTATCTCACAAACAGTTAAAACCTGAATCTCCATCTCAACCAAAATTATATGATCCCTTTAACGATAATAACAAATCAGGACACTGGGATTTTTACTCCCATCAACAATGTACATCACTATCACATTTCATTTTGCTTTTCATCAATTTGGGACGCAAGTCAAAAGTAATCAATATATTGACTATCCAGTTGATACGTTGCAAACATAGAGCATATCGAAGTGATGATGTCATGAGTCTTTTGTTATACCCAAATAGCTTGGGTTAGAGCCAGGTGCGAGTATTGTTGGCAACAATAGTGGTCACAGATGTTCGGGTCAGGTGAGGTTGTTTACAACCAGTTTCCATGGCAATGAATGCTATAACATCACCTGTTGTATGTTACTCTATTGTGCACATGGAATACAGTACCTTGTAATTTCAGCGTGAATGGTTGCTTGCCGAGAGGGCCATATCTATTATTTGACAGAAACTCGCGGCTCCCGCACAGGATCAAAGTGCGACAAAACATTTTTCCAGGCCTTATGGCGAGCATTTTGATGCAAACATCTACAGATTTAAAACAACACCTTATGGGACTGGTGTGTGCATTAATGAAGGAAAAAAAAAACAATCCGTATCGAGACATTCCATTCCTTTGTCCAAGACAGTGGGCATACAATTCTATTTTTAACAAGACAGCTGCCGAGTGCAAACAGTACCACGCAAAAGAAGGAGAAAAAAAACAACCCTAAACTCTCAGGTAAATGACTGTTATTTACTTAGCATTTTTCTTTGTGTGTGGTCCATGAAGCTTTACTTCGAATGATATTCTTAGAATGATCACGATGGCAGAACGAAACTATGGCTTGGTATGTGCTATTCTATCATTTTCTCTAATGTTGTGCACAGCATTGTAGTTTGTGTATTTTCCCCGTATTAACAACTTCTCCTTAGCTTTACTTTTCCAAGTAAAACAATTTCCAGCTCATACTATAAAAGTACTCAAGAAAATATAGCAAACGGAAGTTATCTTGTGAGGAGTGTCGTATGAAATAATTTAGTTATGGATTTAACTGAAATAAAGCTATTTTCTCCAAAGAACATCTCTGCTCTCTTTTTGTCATGTATGTGTATGTGATGTGGAGTAATGAAGACTCCGTCAGTGTAAGACCCCAATCCATTCCTCTTTAATTCCCTACCTCTGGCTTTCCCATGAGGCTCATTTCTTTGAATATTTGATTATTTGATCTGATTGTGTTTCCCAAATTCAAAGGCGTTAAGACGATTATTGAGCTTACAATGGCTTAGACAATTCGAACACACAATGTATTCTGAACGCACAGTATGCATTGTACAACGTACAGTGTATGCGTTTTGTTCACAAGTGATTTGACAATCTTTACAACTGATGTAAAAGTAATGTAACACTTTTGATCATTTTATTTCAGAGACATTCGCATGAAGAATGGCACAAAAATACATACGTACCTAGCATTCATTTTGATCGTTATTTTGGGCTCCACCACGTTGTGTTGATATCGAAGAAACTTGGCATTGAAAAAAAATCAATCGTCCCGAACACTCTTACTCTATTAAAAGCACAATGGACTTAACAAGTGTTTGTAAAATAATGACATAGAGCAGATAGATACAAAAGACTAGGGAAGGTAAGGGGGGAAATTGAGAGAGAAGAAGAGAGAGAGATAGAAAAAAGTGCGTATAATGTGACATTGTGAGATGAGTACTGTTTTGGAAAACCATTACAGACCAAAGTCAAATTCTCAAGTTTTTATTAAAAATATCAAACGCACAGCTAAGTGAACAGCTCGAGCGAAATCACTCAAACGATATACTCGTATTGTGGTGTTTTTTCAAACTTCCGCTTTCACTTTTATCAGAACTTCATACAGTACATATCTGACCTTTAGGAATTTAAGCAGAACACAGCTTGATAGCTGCAGCGCTGTTATGACCCATAGCACACTGCGTTGTACTGTATGTACTAAGAATTTTTTCGAAAGTCATACGTAGCGTCAGAGAGCATTATGTCATAATCTATTGCTGTCACATGATTACGAAGTCAAACTCGTCATCAATAGTAATCCATGTTAGTTTTTGTTCTTTTGGGGGCTTCTTTTGTCAAGGACTGGACTTTTCCTGAAATGAAAAATTGTCTTATGATTCTTCGTAAAGTACATCAAAGACATTAAGACCTCGCACACATCTTTGTTCTTCCAAATCTCATGTTCCATTATATCTGTCAAGACAGAATAAGGTGGATAACTTTACGTAGAGGGAGTTCACACTTTGTTTACATCCTGCATAAATCTGCAGAAAAATACCACAAAAAAAGATATTACAATAATGTGGTAAAGCTGACCGCATTTGCATGGCACACACGATAACATTTGTTGATTCTAACTTCGGGTTCACATATACTCGGTATCTCCTTAATGATCATTCGCGCGTAAAGGGGTAAAATTGCAACATCTAGGATGTCGGTTCCTTAAAACTATACATTGGAACAATCGAAATATTTGTGAGTGACTGGGTAATATCTAATTATCACCCACAATCACTTGTGTTCGTGAGCGTAGCTCAAATGGACGCACTCTCCAGCACCGGATATTAAATAGACCAAAAACAAACAAACAAACAAACAAATCAATGATATACATATACACCAGATATTAGATAGACCAAAAACAAACAAACAAACAAACCAATGATAAGCCTACATGAGCCCGTGTGGCATTAAAGAATAGATTGTATAGACCTTGATGCAAGGCAATATATCAAAAAAGAAACAACAGCAACAAAAGATGGCTACAGCCAACGCTACATCGTTATAATAGTAACATGCATACACAGTGTACTCGGTGAGTTGTAATCACCAGTACGCTGTGTACATTTCTTGTCACGTCTCCAACCCGTTGATACTTTCGATATGCATAACTGGCAGTTGTTAGATAAAACGTCTGTGATTCATGCAATGAACAAATAAACTAATGAATATTTCTGTTCAGAGTGTCTCCAAAGAATCAACATTCACAATTTCCTCACGTTCAAAGGAAAGTGCACCCTACAGAGAGACTCAAATTTTGTGAACTGCAGTGACAATGAGACAGGTGGGCAAAAATTTGGCCAATATCGGGTGCTCATAAAAAAGTAAAGGTCATTTCATAGTCAGCAATACATGAAAAATCCTACTTGATATGAAGCTCGAAAGACATGATAACACTGAGCCCACAACATATTTCATAATGCAACAGTGTCGCAAAGTAATTGCCTTATTCCAAAATCTGCTACAAATAAACTGTGATGCTATATCATCCAATGACCTCTGAAAAGGGAGGCACAGATCACTCACACCCTTTCATAAAACATATTTTCATTGTGTGAGTTTGTTCTTTAGTACACAACAATAAGCCAGTTCACAATTAGCTCATGTGCACATTGGTACAAATGACCTTTCTTTTTTTCTCAGTTGGTTAGGCATTTCGCTCGTTTTCAAAGTGGCATAATATCTACATAAGCTTGCCCGACGTAAAAATTCATGTATTTCATGTTCAAACAAAGAATAAGCTTGTGTATAAACCAGGTGACCAGAATGGTCCGTCAATTTACACTTAAGCAGGCATCCATTTCATTGTTTTGTACTGAATGCATTACAAACCCCTTTCTATCAATATTGCCAAATAGCAGGATTGCTGCCAGGTGGATGTGCCAGAAAGCATCATTTATAAGGATTACAGGAATAGGTATAATCACGGATGCTTATCTCAGTGAATTTAAATACCAACATGCCTGATTGTACAAATGACCTTGTCTTCTTTTTCCTCCCGTTGTTCTGATCATGCACAAAGTGGACCTGTGAACTGGCTCATACTAGGTGTTGCAAAACACATTTCCCACTTTTGATCCTTGATAGTTCAAAAACTACATACACGTATCAGATAACACTGACATTGATATGAGCAATAGCTGAATAGTGCACAATTTTGATGGAGTTAATTTAAAAATGAAAGCATAAATCAGTTTCATTAAATTCAACATTTATTTTTAAGTTAGGTTTCAGACTTTGCTATACATGTATCTTCAACCCTCTAGGCTCTGTACAAAACTTTAATTTTGCACAGGGGTCAATTGGTGTCAACAGACAATGGTCCTGAACAATGACCAGGGTTTGAATGCTCTATTACATATTCATGAGAACTTCCACTATCACAGCTAGTCTTTATTCATCCTGAAATGAAGTGTATGCAAGCACAGAAAACAAGTGCTTACTTTTTTCACGTGCATGCATTTTACCCATTCCCACAAATTCAGACTAGCAGTGCCCAAGGCAATTAGTTATGAATTATTAACACAGCATTCATGTGCCTTGGAGCAAGAGACCAGAAGCCTAGACTACAGAGTTCTGAAAAAGTGGTGCTCTCATATTTAAATCACCTTCAACTAAATTGTACACTTTTCAGCTAGTACTCATATTGCTGACAGTGTTACCTGATGTATAGTTTTCAAAAGTGTGAAATGCTTTTTGTAACACCTAGTACTTGTTCATTTTATATCATGCCAGAGTAATCCAAGAGGGAGGGCAATTTTGACGTTTTCATGAGATGCCACATTTGGTAATTACGTATTACTGACTGATATTCAAGATGTCATAACTTATACTAATATAGTAAACATCAAATTTCAGTCTAATTTTGCACTGTCTGAGGTAGTCACCTTTAAGAAAAATCTAAAATACAAATGAATCTTAATTTCTCAAAACAGAGAAATGAAGCAAGAGTGGAGTTCGTTTCGCCGAATCGAAACAAAGATCAATCGTTCAGTGCATCCCTCTCAATATGAATTGAAGTGTAGCACACACTCACAAAAAAAAACAAAAAAAAATCATGCATATTCACATAAACTGGAGCTCCACGGCAGGATAATCTAAAGGTGTCATTCTACAAGGCAACTTACCCTTGTGAATCTCTAAGCATTCAGAAAACACCACAAGACTAAATTCTGAATTGTTCTTATGAAAGCTGGCAAGCAAAAAACAACATTATGAAAAATTGTATCAATAAAAACTTCATGCAGCATTACTTTACTGATCAATACACTGCACCCTGTTCCAAGAGACTGTCTATAAAACGAGTAAAATAAACAAACAGATTAGAGAAAAACACCTCATGTAATTTGCTTATTTCATTTAGACCAACATCACTTAAAAAAAACAAAATATTCTCAATTCCACTACTTCCATTTTCTTTGTCTGATTTTTCTGTTACTGTTCTTTTACGTGAGTTAACCCTTTATCAATGCATTTGGCCTGAACATGGGGTAGAGTATTCATTCAGTTACTTTGTTTGCACCTGGGTTACACGCTATATGCATTTGAGGAATGCCATGCTTGCATCGTTCTCATTTGAAACAAGATGGCATACAATGATTAATGTCAAACAATGGCTAGCAGGAAGTTCAAACATGTGCAATGAACTGCTGTTCGTAGTGCTTGTGAGGTCTACCGCAAATAGAATTGGAAACAATGAAAGAGCTCCCCTGTTCGCTCCACATGTTTCATGTTCATGGGACACAAAGGGAAGGTCTCTTTGAGGCAAGCATGGGGTTAGAAGGTGGAAACGATATTTTACATGCTCCCTCTATTTCCGCCAAATCTTATCTGGAGATGGCATATGGCATATGGATAGCTTACAGAGTGTTATCATTTGAAGCTGTAGTAAGCAACTGGTTCGGGGTTGATCTCCACGACACCATAAGAAAAAGATTCTAATTCGTCATTTGCTTCTCAACACCATTCTATTTTTGTAGTTTACTAGTCCACATTAAAACATCAAGGTTTCACCACAGGCCAAGTCACTTCAGATTGAATATACATTGTATTGCATTGCTTCAGGCAACTCAGGTTATAAGTATCATAGTCCTTGCAACTGGTAATTTCTTTCATTATATCAAAATTCAATTATGGCCAAATCATAAAGTATTAGTACATAGATTTGGGACCTGAATTTTTACTTTATTGTAATGATATTTTCATTACAACTGTGTTCGTTATAATGGGAGTGCATTGTATTCAGCAAGCAGACGTGTTAACCCATTGAGGACGAGTCCCAAGTATACTCGGGCAAGCGTCTATGGGAAATGCATGTTGTAGCAAACTCAAACCATCCCTAACGAGTTAATGAAAATTTGTGTGTTTCATATATTATTTTCTAGAAAATTTCTTCCTTCTCAAGTGAAGTGAGTTTACCATGCCGCGGTGTCTGCATGAATCATGTGATGTGATGTTTCCTGGAAAAGGTAACAGTGAGGCCAGCTTTCATGAGAATGCATAGTCTCAGTCAAAGTCCTGCCTTGGCACTTCACAAACACTGTGTCGTGCAGGATATACTTGTATGTCATGCCCTTTGCCGACCCTGCCAGCGTAGGCTGTGGACCAGGCTGGGACCATTATTGCGCCCCCACTGGGCCAGCGGCACCACCACCACGCTGGCGTTGTCATCGCTGCCAAACTGTAGGGCCTGGTCGGCGATGAAGCTGGCCGCCTCCTGGGGGTTGTGGCAGAGGTTGATGGAGTCGCATAGCTCCTGGTCACTCATGACAAAGTGGACACCATCGGTGCAGAGCGCCAGGAAGCTATCCCGCCCATGCTTGATCTGTTTGAGCAAGTGAAAAAAAATAAACAAACTCCAAACAAATACACAAACTGATGTACTAACAAACAAGGATCCATGTGTAGTAGCAAAGCATGCAGAGTGCAAGTGAAACCTTGGATATACGGTAAACTGTCCCCCCCCCCCCCCCCACCATTCCCACTGCCCTTCCTGTAAAGATGTACAAAGATACAATTTATAAGAGGATTGTTTGATACTTGTTATTAGAAAGAATTAGCCCTAAAATAGAGGCAAAATGACCAACAAAAAAAGAAACCTTGTTTCTGACAAGAAGTTTACTGAAACCCTTTGTATGCCCAGGCACGTAGCTTAACTTGCCAGCTTTTTCATTTGCAATCAAATAGCATTCAGTAATCCATCCAAATTTGACCTAGTTGTAAATTAAGCAAGCCCAGCTCAGGTGTAGCAAAGTACCTTAGGCCAACAGGAAGGCCATGGTGACACAATAAGGATTAGGGGGATTAGGTAATCTCTATTCACTGACCATAAGTTCCCAGACATCTGTGCATCTGAGCAAAGAAAGAACTGCATGCTTGACAATCAGGGACAAAGCATAGTGAAAAAGAAAACCATATATCTAACATGTTGGTAAAAAAAACACACACACACAAACGAATCATTTGCTGGATGTAGATGTTTCTAATTTTACAATCATTCTACCTAGTAGCAGCATACTGGTTCAGGTTAGTGATGACTGAGTTTGTGACCTTGAACAAATACTGTATCAGCTTTTATTTTCACGTACAGATATTTTTTGCGAATAAGGTGGTCTTGGACATTTTCACGAGATGTATTCGCGAATTGTGAAATCGCGGCTATCATATGTGTACTATTACCCTAGCGCATGGCGACATTTTTGCATGTTGTTAAATTTGCGGTTCAACAGTGATTCGCGAAATTCTCGAAAATTAAACCCTCGCGAAAATAACAGCTTATACAGTAGACCCTGCACATACCTCCAGCGATCTTGTCTCAGGGACAGCAATCACACCATACTGCTTCAGTGTCACATCCCCAAAGCTGCGGGTCATTGTCAGGATGCCATTGACAAGGGGCTTTCCAAGACTGTTCCAGCTGAGGAGTAGGACAATTATGTGAAGAAAATACAGTATATAAAGAAAATGCCATAAAAATGTAAAATTTTCATGAAAAGTACACATTTGTTGCACATGACGCTGACATATGTTGAGGGTGATATTATTCCATCTGCCTTCAAAAGATGCATGCCAACTGCTCTTTTATCATGCTACACAAATAAAAACATGTTGACTTCTCTTTGTACTTTCTTTACACTGCTGTCCCACTGTGACATCACAAATTGCTCTCCCATTGTGAGAACATGAAATGTTGTAGTTTTCTTATCCGACTATGGTGGTACCACAAACTTAAAATTTCATAACTTTGAAATGGGTTGTCCGGTTCAGAGATGTAAAATTGTATTCTATAATACATGTATTTTGCATCTAGTCAAACCACACTTTTATTCTCACAAATGGACTCAAATTCTATTCTTAGAGTGGCTCTTCGATGGACATTTGAAGGGAAAAGAAAACGTGGCAGACCCAAGCAGCCATGGAGAAGAACAGTACCTAGAGGGTAAAATATCAGACCACAGACAGTCCTGGGCTTCTCTCCAGAGGATAAGCAGCTACAGAGATGGGTGGAGAGCCTCTGTCGCTGCCCTACACGCCCGGGGGCGGAAAGGGTTGACCTGATCTGACTTGCCTCAATCCATACATTTTTTAGTTTTTTCCCCTTTAACGTGATGATTCCCAGCACTCAATGTAATCATCCTGACGGTCTCACCATATATATTTTGCAGAATGATTCCTGTGCTGCATTACCTTTTCACTTCAGTATTAACAAGGAAAAGTAGAAATTACGCGGTGCGTAATATATGTCCCCGCCGGAAGTAGCATTTAGTAGCAAAATGTACAATATAGGTAAAAAGATCAAGGTCAAAGGTCAAAGAAGTCAATGGTCAAAATTCTGTGTAAAAGTTTTGAAGCCCTCACCTAGTGCCATCACATAAAGCAAACGGAATCAAAATCGGGTTAGAAATGGCGAAGGAGTAGCATTTTGTAGCCAATGTACAATATAGGTAAAAAATCAAGGTCAAAGGTCAAAGAAGTCAAAGGTCAACATTTGGTGTAGAAGTTTTGAAGCCCTCACCTAGTGCCATCACATAAAGCAAACGGAATCGAAATCAGGTTAGAAATGGCGAAGGAGTAGCATTTGGTAGCAAAATGTACAATACAGGTAAAAAATCAAGGTCAGAGGTCAAAGAAGTCAAAAGTTAAAATTCTGTGTAGAACTTTTGAAGCCCTCACCTAGTGCCATCACTGAAAGCAAACGGAATTGAAATTGGGTTACAAATGGCGAAGGAGTAACATTTTGTAGCAAAATGTACAATATAGGTCAAAAATCAAGATCAAAGGTCAAAGAAGTCAAAGGTCAAAATTCTGTGTAGAAGTTTTGAAGCCCTCACCTAGTGCCATCACATAAAGCAAACGGAATCAAAATCGGGTTAGAAATGGCGAAGGAGTAGCATTTTGTAGCCAATGTACAATATAGGTCAAAAATCAAGGTCAAAGGTCAAAGAAGTCAATGGTCAAAATTCTGTGTACAAGTTTTGAAGCCCTCACCTAGTGCCATCACATAAATCAAACGGAATCAAAATCGGGTTAGAAATGGCGAAGGAGTAGCATTTTGAAGCAAAATGTACAATATAGGTCAAAGGTCAAGGTCAAAGGTCACAACTAAAATTCTGTGCAGAAGTTTCAAAGCTCCCATGTAGTGCTATCATATAAAGCAAACAGAATAAAAATCGGGTTAGAAATGGCGAAGGAGTAGCATTTTGAAGCAAAATGTACAATATAGGTCAAAGGTCAAGGTCAAAGGTCACAACTGAAATTCTGTACAGAAGTTTCAAAGCTCCCATGTAGTGCTATCATATAAAGCAAACAGAATCAAAATTGGCTCATAAATGACAGAGAAGTAGCAAATTGAACATTTTGATCACACACGGACGCACGGACGGACGGACGGACACACAGACACACACACGTACGGAGCCCGTTTCATAGTCCCCTGCTCGAACTCGTTCGGCGGGGACAAAAAGAAGAAAAAAACTCACCTGATGTGTCCTCCACTCGCTTTGATCCTATCCTTCTCCTTGGAGTTGAACTCCGGCTCATGGTCATTGATGAGCCTCATCGCCTTGCCATTGCGACACAGAATTGCACGGCTGTCACCCACGCTCCCCACAACCAGTTCATTACCATTGCGAATAAGCGTGACTGTTGCTGTGGATCCCGTGTGTTCATAGTCTGACTCTAATTGGGGAATAAAGAAAGTATGTTTGTATCAGTGTCACAGCACTCAGAATCTTTGACCAAATAAGAATTCCACATAAGACTTCACCATTGCAAAGAAATTTAAGTCACACACATATACAATATATATATGGATGTCAATTCTGAGTGGTGGTATGAAAGATATGAAGTCTTTGACATGATATTCACACTTATTCTTTGACCATCAGTGATTGAGTTATGGACTTCACTGTCCTTATCTGTTATGGATATACATAAACACAACCAAACATATATGCTCTTTTGTGAAGATGGAATCAACCAGCCCACAAATTGTTGGTGTATTGTAGGTGTATGTGTAGGTTACTCATCGTTATGCACATGATCTAAAGCTCAGGATATTCTTTCTCTTTCAATAGTTTGTAAATACAATGGCAGAAATAACAATGTATCGTTCCTTTATTCGATTTCTCGCTTAACATATATGTGAAATTTTCTATCATGTGAGCAAAAAAAGATGTCAAAATATGAGTATTAGCCCATGAAGGCAGTGATGAATACACAATAAACTTGTAAAACTTTATACCGAAAGACAATTGAGAGATAGCATTAATCATGATATCATATCACAGTTTGATTTCAGCAATGTGTAGTACTGTATTGGCAGAAAGACACACAAGAGTTTCCCTGACCTGGATAGTGCAGATGTAGATATTTTGTGAGTTTGTTGTTCAGGTCTATGAAGGCATTGTGAAGAACAACCTGTAGACTGTGTTCCCGCTCCAGCCAGAAATTTAGGTGGTGCTCGAGTTGTTGATGTACAAAGTCTACGGCCATGGAGCCAGCATGTCCGTCAAAGACTGCTACATACAGCAAGTTTGCCCGCAGTTCCTTGATGCATATTCGGTCCTCATTGACCGCTCTCCGCCCGGTCAGCGAGTCCTGACCGATGCGTTCGATGGATATCTTTGGTATGGGAATTCCATGTTTGATGCTCTGCTGCAGAAGTATGGGTTCCTCGATTCGATTGTTCCAGATGCCAAAGTTATCCCAGTTCACACCATGTGCAGGCTTCACCGGTTTGTCTTTATCAAAACGGCCATGGCAGGTGTGGAGAGCCCTGCATGATGAAGGCCTCTTAGGAGTGGCAAAACAGGACAAGGCAGACAGGGCTGGAATTGATCTGTGTAGAGGTCTGGAAACCACAGACTCCTTACTGGCTCCCTGTAGCAGAAGGCTCCTACAGCAGACTAGACTCCTCTGCAACATCTTCCCCTTTCATCATCACTGGAGCTACATGGAGGGTACTGCTATTGAATCCTGTGAAATTTCAAGAATAGTTTGACATCATTGAGCTTTTCAGAGTAACAGATCCAGATATCTTAGACACATCCGTAGTGGGTGGGGTAGAAATGTCAAAGACTTCCGATGGCAAACAGGATTTGTGCCCTCCTTCCAACCCCCCCCCCCCAATAATTTTGCTATTCCACTCTACCTACACAGCACTAGACCTACAAAAGTGTACCCAGACCTTGTTAGCTTATGCACGGGATGCACGCACTCGTACAGCTCAGGTGGTTGTGGGGTACAAATAAGTAGGAGCAGTGTAGCAAGAAATGAAGGCAATCCAGGGTTATAGGGGGCTAAATTATTTTAGGCTTCTAACTTCAGTACAGCCATATCCCCATATATGTATCCCTAGCCCCGGGCGCTCCTTTGTACACAGTTTACTGTGCTGTGGAAGCGCTTTGCCCTGATCTCGTTCCGGCTGGTCGCATGGCCGCAGACTCGCAGTTAATGACACATGTACATATCCCCTGCTAAAATTGAAGGAAAAAAATAATATGATTATATTTCAGCCCCCTATAACCCAGGATTGCCGAAATGCAATGGTACTCTTGCTTGCTCACAAAAATAGCAGCTGCCATAGCAATCAATACATATAGGTCTAGGCCTCCCGCCTACGCAGCAATACAATGCAAACACAGTAAATTTATGCACCACAAAAAATGATATATCTGGGACTAGCGACATGACACGGACAATTCAGCTTATGTATTTTCTATCTACCTTAATTTCTGTTTGACAATGGTAACAAATTCGACCATTCTACAATAATCATAAAAGTTCAGATAAGCTATTCAAGTGAAAATACCTCATCATCATGGTAAAAACATCTGAACGTGTAGATTATGGAAATTTCCGCCAAGAGCGCTTCACAGCTCTCCACTAACAGCTGATTTTCTGTGGAAGAAGGACCCATCAAAAACATCACTTCCGGTGGTGGGGTGGTACGTGTGGGGAAGTGATGTTTTTGGCTACAAGGGCGGGGGGGGGGGGGGGGGGGGGGGGGGGGTGGGGGTGCGATGGAGGCGGTTTCCCCTCCCCCCCCCCCCCCCCCCCCTTCATAGATCAAAATTAGCACCGAGGATTTGGAAGGCGGGGGGGGGGGGGGGGGGCGATGCGCGTATACTGTATACTGCCATGTACATGAAGCGGGTCTCCCTTTAACCTTTCATCAAGTAAGATCTTATTTTTCAATATTTTACCAAAGTGTGTGAGATCGTTGAATTTCAATTCAAAAATGCAAAATCTCCCGTCCTTGGGAGGGGTATCCCCCTCCCAATCTGAATAATTATGAGTGCACAAGACTTGAACCTACCACCTACTGGTATATTTCAGAAGTTCCCTCATGTACAAGGGGAATATCCCCCTTTAATCACTCGCGGCCTTAATTCCTCGCTCAGTTCCCCCAGATCAGTTGCCTTCTTTTTATAATTTCCCAACTATTCCATCAATTTCAACTTTAAAAAGGCAAAAGCTCCCTCGTAAGGGAAGGCTGGTGATAGCACTCTCCCACACCTTCTCCCTGCTCGCCTCCCCCCCCCCCCCCCGCCTCCCATGACAGCTTGCTACACTTTGAACATAGACAGTTTTCCAAATATGCCACAAATGTGTGCACCTGATCAAAACGTTTCACTGCAATCAGAAAATAATGAATCTCGCTCGTGTAAGATTTATAAGATTTTACTGACTCCATCGACCCCATCTCGGGATATGAGAGTACAAACATATTTACAATATATGAATACAAAAATATAAGTGATAATGTTCATGTGAAAATAACAGATATAAATAAACATGTTTACGAAACAAGGCCACTACGTGTACACACATTCACGTCTATTTTACTTTCTACAAAACTACTGTCTTTCTTCTTTGGATTTGAAGAAAAGTGAAACATTATAATTCTGACAAATTTGGCTAGTTTTTTTTAAATGGCAAGCATTAGCTGAATTGAATAGTTTGGCCATATGTAATGCACTTGGTCTACTGGCCTTCAAGTTTCTTGGTAAATACAATGGTCTCTCTTTGTGGGAAAAGGGACAAACAAAAAGTATAATAAAATTCATCCCCTATATATATCTGCAGATGAACATTTGGTATAATGCAATTCATCTGTCAGGCTTGCATCAAATCTGCCCTTATTAACGGATAATCCATTAGATCGACATCTGAATTTCCTTAATGTAATATATCTTTCTTACACAAGACCTGTATATATACTTCTCAAACATCAAATTATCCTTAAAAATTCTATAATCTGTACAAATTCTATTTGACCATGTAGCTGCTCTCCACTCTTGACTAAAAACATATCAAAAAGTCTAACTTTTGAAGTGTGTGAAATCCATGCAGCACTAAATCCACCCCCTTGTGCTAACCACACATTCCCTAGCCCTGCATAATCAAAAATGTTTGCTATAAATGATAACCATAGTGCTTTTGATGGGGAGTATATGTCTCCTTGTAAATGGAGAAGAAATTTGTAAAGTGTACATGAGTGTAGGAGTATAGGGAGTGTAGGGAATAGGGCTTATCCGCTTACATCCTCCTGCTTTGTCTCCTTCTACAGACTTGCTACACTGATTGACAAATTTCCAGATATTCCAACAAAAGTGCGCGCAAGATTGTTGAATTTCAGTTCTAAAACTGAAAAAAAAAGCTCCCTTGAATATGGGAGAGGTATCTTGCCACCCTCCCTGGCTATTATGGTCCCCTTTTATAGACTTAGTAAACTTTTGGGAATGACAATTTCCGAATTTCCACAAAAAGTGTGCTTCAGATCGCTTTATTTCCATTCTAAAACCGCAAAAGCTCCGTCGAGCGGGAGGGAGAATCCCCCTCCCACACCCTCACCCTAAGCTCTACCTCACTATAGACTTTGTACACACACTTGATAGATGATGCACACTCAGAATAAGAGCTATATTCCGTGATTTTAACACTTTCCTGAAAAAAAAAACATATTTATTTCCAGTATTGTACCAGATCCCTGAATTTCAGATCTAAAAATCCAAAATCACCTTCGTGTGAGAGGAAAAATGACCCTTATCTACACCCTCGTGTGCATGCTTTTTCTGTTTGATTGCTTAACAGACAGTGTTTATGGTATATTTCAGTACCTATTGCAGGGCTCGACACTAACGGTGGCCCGGTGGCCCGGGGCCACCAAAAATGAAAGTCGGGCCACCAAGTTTCCCCAAAGGGCAAATTTGGTGGCCCGAGGCGGGCCACCAAATTTTTTGAAAAGTACGTCAATAAGTTCGTAACTTTTTGCGCCGGAAATGCATAAATGCATGCAATGTGTGCAAAAGTATTAATTTTGTCTTTTGTGTTTTGAGAAATAGAAATATGTTCTTTTAGCTTCTTAATTATTGACATGTAATCTGATGTCATTTATTTATGTTTAGATGTTGCAACCCATGTGCCTGTCAATGAATAACTTAGTCTTCACCATTCAGCAGTTAAATTTGTTTAAAGGATGGATTAAAAGGACTGAATGAGTGCCTAAGAGTGAGTGTTGCGAGTTTGTTGAGGTTTATTTATGAATAGATATGTCCAGCTTCCACTGTTCTTACTATGATAAAACTTAAATATTTGACTCATTAAAAAAGGACTTTCAATGTTTTTTATTGAGTTTTTTTCGGGCCACCAAATTTTTCTCTCGGGCCACCAAAATTTTGAAATTGATAATTTTGGTGGCCCCATCGGGCCACCAAAAAAAAAGTTAGTGTCGAGCCCTGCCTATTGTAAGAATGAATACAAAAAGTTTATCTAAATTATACTATTTTATAGGCAAAATTAATTATTGTTGAATAATAATCTCCATCAAAATATACTGCTACCCTAAACAAGTGGGACAGTTTCAAGTCGATGAAACACGCAAAACCATGCATCAAATTGCACCATCTACAACATCAAAATGCAATAAGTTCTCACGCTGGGAGGGAGGGCAGCCTCGAACACACCCTCCCCCTCCCCTAAAATATCCTGGCTACGCCGGTTGAATTATCACTTCCCGACATATTGTAATTCCACTTGCAACATGTTGCAAATATAATTACAACACGACGTAATTATTTGCTATATTTTGATAGAATCACCACATGACATGAATATTTGCTACCTTTGGTAATATTCAAATCACAACATGGCATTGATTCCGGGGTGACGTATATAGCAATTAATTCCAATTACCACACGACGTTACATAGAACTTTGCCTCTAGCCAGAATTAACGTCATGTCGTTATTCGAATTGCAACGTGATCCCGGAATTAACGTCTCGTTGTATTTTTGTTTTGTTTTGTTTTTGTTTTTTTCTGCTTCAGACACTAATGAAGATCGCAATTGTGACGTAACAAGATATTGGATGAAGTCCAGAATGATAAATTACACCAAATTATGGGAAGAGGATCGCTTCCGAAGAGGCTCGCGACAATTACCAGTATCACCGTCTCTTTTCCCCCTTTATGTGTGTTAGAAGCTATACCCTATATACCCCACTCTATCATCCCTTTTGATGATAGGCCTCTTTCATATAACACAACAGTATATAGTTATATGCGTTTGTGTTTGTACTCCTTTTTTCCTCAGCCTTATATAATAGATTAGCAGTTCTTAGCATAATGATCTTAATTGTATTTACTATCTTTCATCGTCTGTTTTTACAAAAGATCTGTTATAAAGGTTTCGATCTGTCTTAATGGGAGACGATTTTGAAGCACACCTCATTCATTCATTTCTTTGATTCATTTTAATCTCCGAAAGAAGCATGCGAATGAGTTTTTACAACTTTACAGTTATGTTATTATCATCTGTCTGTCTTCATCGGGTTTTTTTTTTCCAGTTTGGCATGTAGCCAGAGTCAGTCCGTCGTTCTACCTGTCTGCTTCTTTATCTCATAATTATAATGTAATCACAGTTTTTAGATAACGCCAATCCCATTTTAATGCGCTTTCCATGACCAAAAACACAAGCAAAGGACCAATAGCAATGTGAGTGAAACAAAAAAAAGAGAGCGTCAAAGTAAGGCCATTCCGATGTCAGTCAGTCATATCAGATACGTGTACTAGTATAGCCAGCAATACTATTAATAATAATAATAATAATAATAATACGGTCTTATTTACCCAGGGTAGGCTCTTCAGTGGTTCCACTGCTCTACCAGAGGGCCCTGCCATTATTATTACCCTAGCGTTGCCAGGTACCCATTTATACACCTGGGTCGAGAGGGACGTGGTGGGTAAAACATCTTGTCCAAGGACGCAAGCACTGGGCGGGACTCGAACTCGGGTCCTCCGATCAGGAGTCGAGAGTCTTATCCACTGCCACAGTGCCCCCACAATTCCAATAAATGCTGCTGACATCAAACCATATAATTTGCGAAACGGCGTCGAGCTACCGTGAAAACAATACTAATCAATAAATAAAGAAATTAATCTCTCTTAGAAAAAAAATATATGCCTGGAAGGACGCAACAACCATAGTTCAATAATTATTTTGCCAGATTATTTTTTTTTCATCCTCGGCATCCACGTGTTACATAAATATTAGATATCGGTTGGCTATGAGTCAATGAGATGGGAAATATATTCCCCTCATTATGCATGATTTAGCAGTTGTGTCACTTTACATGTATCATACGTTGTTTTCAAGAAAAACAAGGAAAACCGACAGCTGAAGCGGTTATAGTCTAGAAACTGCGGGACTCTAGAATAGACCTATTTCTAAAATGCTCAATCTTTGCACATTTTTCCTATGAAAAAGTTGTTCCCGTTTGTCCGACATAGCAGATAACGAATAATGCAAACTGGATTCCAAGTATTGAAATGCACTATACAATGTACAGTGTACATGACTGTGGGTGGAATTAGTTTGTTACTATAATTATAAGTCGGGGGGGGGGGGGCGTAGACATAACTGAATATTTCCGGAAACGGGCTTATATACGTGAATATATAACTGAATTTATTATGACACTGAATTAACCACATAACAATTGTTCATTTCATTTATTTCATTTTAAACAATGCAAAACATTTACATACACAAAATAACACACTATCAATACAATGTAGCAACGCAGAAAAACACGTGAACATCACCAGATGAAATAAAATCAAAATTTGCAGGAAATGGAGGAGACGTGCTGAAAGAAACAAGCTTGTATTTTGCAGTCTGCTCGTGGATAAGTTACCAAAAACATGTTGCTTATATAAAAAAGAAAACGTACACACACATACATACTTGTACAAACAAACAAACAAGGAGACTGACAGATAAACACAAGTACGCCCTCTTGTTAAAGAGAAAGAGAGAGAGAAAAAAAAACAGAGTGAAAGAAAAGAAAGAACTATCTTGGAAGGAGAAACAGAAAGAGACATGAGAACAGGAAAAGAATGTAGGAAAAGGCGTGAAGGAAGAGGAGTTGAAGGGTCTATATCAGCACACGCGATGCACAATAAAAGATGTGATGGATCACCGAGATAAATATAAAAAAAGGAATAGGTAACATCCCCGCTTTGACTGGCTTTTCGCTGTTTCACAAACTTTGATCGAATTTGGAATGGTGCATGCGATGGGTGTGTAATATTTGTCGCCTTTTTATGTCAGCTGTTTTTATCAACAAAATCTGGACTGACTATGGGCAGCTACAACAATGGCAACGAAATACGACTTTACAATGCAAACAGCTAGCAGTCGTCAAATTCCCCTCAAATTCCCGTTTATCACAATGCAGTCTCGCTTACAGGCAATTCACCGTACCAGAATATTCACAATGCAATGGACCGCTTTACCTATATAATATGTGCCATTGCGAGCAAGTAAATGCTCGGTAGGAATGTGTGAGTAGAATAGCAAAGTGCCTGCATAAACGACAGTGCTATGCGAAGGAGAGACAGAATCTTGTTTGCAGCTCGTGTCTGAGTAAATACGAGTGACTCTTCAAGCGTAAACTGTTGGTTCACAGTGTATTTTATTGGCCCGCTTCCTCTTTTCTTCCGTGTCTGTCGTCAGATACGATTACTCAAAAAGAAAAAAAAAAACACCCTTTGCATTCAAAGAGACATCGACAGTTTTTTTTTTAATAAGTTTCAGAGTTCCAACGACATGGAATCTCTCCACTAATGATGAATGATGTTGACGATGAAACAAGATCAGCGATCGTTCAGATGTTTTGGTGCAAGTGAGTGGTATCTTATTATGCATTTCACTATAGCTATTGGATCGTGCAGTGGATTAAGATAGAATGACAGATGAAAGTGGTCCTATTCACATATAGTCTCTTCAGTGTCAGAACATGCAGGTCCTCCGTATAGGATCCTGTCAACATTGTTTGGGGCAGCATCGCCTTGTCAGGAAATCATTATTTTTCGTATGGCTGATGGGTAAAGATGGATATACTGTGAGTATGAAGTCCCTTGTCATGGATGCATGGAACACGTTTGGCTACATAACCAACCAATTGAAAAATCAACCATCCAACAAAAATATTTGATATCTATGATTTAAAAGCACTAATGCTAAAAATTAGATACCTACCAACAACACGATTTCACTCAGGGCTCACCCTAAGATCCTCCTCATCCTCCCCCTCCATTTGCGATACTCAACGACGCCCCTGGACCTGGATATGTTGAAAAAAGTTCAAATATGTAATGAATTTTTATGGTTGAGATCCACTCATTATGCATTTAAGCGCTGGATTTTTATCTGTTTGATTCTACTCGTGCGTCTTTACCCCACTTCCCCACCTCACATCTCACACAAAATACGATTATTTGTATATGTCAACGACCTATACGTTTGTCACAAAAATGTATATGATAATATAGAAATACACATTCAACAATTTCTGTTGTTAAAATCATAGTTATTGATAGCTGACGATACTGTATACCCATGGATTGATCAACTGATCTATAAACAATATTTTGCTTGTTTAATGAAAGATAGCTGTCTTAAACAGACTAAAACGAACCCGTTTGACATCTGAAAAGAGGCTGGTTTTTAACTGAAGGTCAAGCACAAAGTCATTTACACAGACAAAAGTAGGCCTACATGATGTCCAGGTGTTCTCATTGGTTATAGTTACGTAATCAGACTCCATAGACTTTTACATCGCGTAATCGGCTATTGTACAAAAATATGCTGACAAATCAATACGATCTATAGCACTGCACGCTTTCCTTGTAACTCTAAGCCGTAAATCTGCTGCTAGGAAGTACGTTAATCAATGTTTCGATAAATAGAACAACAAAATAGGGACCTGTACCGAACAATATGAACGTGCGGGGTTTTTTTTGTGTTGTTTTTTTTTTTTATTCCAGGAAAGATGATGAGTATGGTATTGCATTCCTCTCAAACCATGTTACCTTGTAACTCTAAGCTCTAAACTGCTGTCATACGCCGTTGTGCTGTTGTTTGTCAGCAACAAAGACCTGTACTAAATGATAATTTTCAACTTAGGTATTTTATTTGATCCTGGGAAAGATGAGTATAATATACATTTCTCTACAACTACAGCAGGTTACACGAAGGCAGAAATTAGACATTGTGATAATTTTTATGTGCACTACAAGTCCCACGCAGTATAAAGAAGCAAGTAAACAAGCCAACATTAAAACTGGGCGGGGAGGATCATCAGTCTACGCGCAGTTAACAGAAAGAGAAGTATAAATATCCAACCAAAGCGGTGTTTATTCAGAGAAGTTAACCATGTGTGACTCTTTTCATCAGTTGCTGATATCAGCATCACCCTATTCTAGAACTCGGAGCAAAATTGCACACACCTTATTCTCTGTATAGACTCTCGGTGGGAACCCCGGCGAATTTTACAGGTCACACTGACAAAGAATTGGCGTCGTCAGTTCGAAGTGGTCACATCGTCCTTACAACTCGGGTTTCGTTCCGCTCATCCCAGGGTTGATACACTCGCATTCGTGCTACAGGTGCAGCTCTCTACACACCCACTGATCCGTGCCATAGGGTCACAAGGCCTGATTAGTATCCAGCGGATAGCATTACCTACCTGCCTAGCTTCGGAGTCGCACTGCAGCGGTGTGGTCACGATGGGTGAGCGGGGAGTCAACCCTTGCATCAACAGGCGCGTCCCGCTCGATCACCAGTCCATTGTGCTGGACGTAAGTGGAAATTTTCTTGCAGTTCATTTGCTTTTTTTTTATGTGTGTTCTCTTCCATCTGCCTAAATATACGAACATAGTCTTGACTAATTCTTATCTTTTTTAATCTCTATCAGCGTGTCATAGCCTATATGACGCTTAAACGCATATCACCACCTTTATAGCAATGGTCATGTGGCCATCACCGGTTATCAATAACACTCTGAATTTGGAAGTAAGGATTTTGCATATTTACGAGAATTTGAAATTGAAACATATTTGTAAATAGCTTCTATCAACATCAACTCTGTACATCATCTCTGTACGTTATAGTATTCATTAACGAAGTTCTGACAGTCTTTTGCAAGGAAACGAAATCGAGCGTATAAAACTATCATGGGCTGCCTACATCTATCTCTGCCACCATTGACACGTGTACTATAACATGCTCTGCACACTTATACGGACAAAACAAAACAACGTACAAACATACAAATATGCACTTGCACTGATAGTGTGGAATATTATAAACGGAATTCGTCGACCATTCTGCTTCTTTGTCTTCTGTTTCCTTCCCGTTCTCCTTGTCTTGAGGAACCACGTATACACACAGTCTCACTTTAACAATACATCACTCATACACACTGACTATATATAGCAACACTAGCTCCTACCGAGTGGCGCGCACACACAATGGTCACAAACGTCATAATAGGCCTACTATCATATATCACTCAAGAGACTTCAGTAATCATTTTGCTCCATTATAGTATAGAATAGGGCCCTATATTGTGTTCATAATATATGTTATCACATCATGATTGTATATGAATGTTGATACCACTGTACCAGGAAGGCCCATCTCCCAGTTGACTAAGCAGTCAGGATTACTCATCAGTAGGTTTAACAAAATTATCACTTATCTCGAGGTGCTATCGACATGATATGCACCCGGCAGACTGTCCCATCGAAAGTGACATGCATGGGTCACCTAAAGCTAGATGTCCGGACCAATAATAAGTTACTTCCGCTTTAACTCCATCTAAGCCTCTCATAGTCATTTCCTAAACTTTCTCCGAATTCTGAGATCTAACCTCATTACCCCTTACCCCCTTGGTCCCTAGCTATCTGCTTAGTCATACTCCTTTACTCTAATACGTACGTCCACTTAATCATAGAAGTTAATTACGATGGAATGATATGCGATCAAAATCCATCAATTACAAGAAAGAAATTCTCGTTGACATCTTTTCTGATAACGTCTCGATTGTGGAAATATCGATAATCTGATCATACACCACGGAGATAGAAATTCCATTACGTCATGCGTTATTCAGTAATGTATGCCATACAGGATTGAATGAGGACTGCGGGGGGGGGGGGGGGGGTAAGTAAAAGGGTTCGTACCTTCAGGAAGAAAGATATGTCCTAATCCTATCCACATCGATACCCCTGAAAGACAGAGAAAGCGAAGTTATGCGGTACTCTCTAAAAAAAATCGAGTGAAAATATTCACTCTTAAAGGAGTGAATACAAAAAAGAGTGAATTTAGAATGAAATTGGAGTGAAATTTGAGTGAAAACGTTCATTTTCACTCATTTTGGAGTGACCTCAGGGATCACTCGAAGATTTTGGAGTGATCCCTGAGGTCACTCTAAAACGAGTGAAAATGAACATTTTCACTCAAAATTCACTCGAAATTCACTCTAAATTCACTCTTTTTTTGTATTCACTCCTTTAAGAGTGAATATTTCCACTCGATTTTTTTTAGAGAGTACCTGGTCGGGAAACAACAACATGCCCCCCCTCCCCACAAAAGAAAAAAACCAAGAAACAACAACAACCAAAGCGTGTCGGTCCTCTGCTATCTGCATAGGATATCGGCGATGTGGTTTTTATGTTCAGTTCCCTATCTTGATTTTCTCTTCCGCTATATATCTTTTGTTGCCTTTTCCCCTCTCAGCATGTATACATGTTATGTCTGTGAATGTATGTGTGTGTGTGTGTGTGTGTGTGTGTGTGTGTGTATGTGTTTGGAATAGTTAGCACTCTCTTGCATGCATATCAATGCAGAAATCTATCAGGTACCGTGAAGCCAGGAATGTGGAGCGGAAAATTGCAGAGGCATAATTATCTTAACACACTAAAGAATCTACAGATGTGATGTTATATGTACCTATGAATACTTTTTTAATGCGGTCTTAAAACAAAAAAAAAACAAAAAAACAAAAAAACAGACCAACAAAAGTGTAGTCATAATGCCATTACTTCTTGGACTGCTGTGCAAGTATTTGTGCATTTAAAGCCATAAATGTTTCTGCCTGTATGTCTGTATTTTGTGTATAGTAGTAGTATAAACATTATTCCCTAATGTAAAAGAAACACCCTCAGGTTGGGAGTACCATTAACATGACAGCTAGAATTCGTTGTTCCGAAGGTTCGTTATTCCATTCCGAAAATGAAAACGAATAAGCTTCGTAATTCCGAAGGTTCTTGAATATGCACCTCTCCTTTTTTTATTCTTTTCTTGGAGGGGTAAAATTAATGAGGTTAACACGAGGTAAAAGTAAACTTCGAGCACAGATAACAGTCATGTGTGTACAGGGGATCGTCTAAATCAGCAAAAATGCTAAAGGTTGCGATTTGGAGCATGTTAAAGTGGGATGTCAAATCTTATTTCGAAATAATAATTATCAGAGGTTTGGAATGAAAACTTATCTTTTACTGCCCGCAGACCTCCCGAGCACCGCGTGGCTCACTCTAGCATTAAAACGAATATCAAAACACAGGAGTTGGACCTTCTTGACAGCAGGAGCAACTTTTGTTGTTGCGATATACATCAAAATACACAAAAAATGAATAAATGCAAAACAGGATACTCATAGGAGATGACCTACCTACTGTGAGGGGCCCCGTGGCACAGTGGGTAACCTAGCTTGACTTCCAGTTGAAGGTCATGAGTTCAAATCCCGTGAAGTACTTACGTCTTTGATGGAAAAGATGATTGCTTCTATGCCCGCCATAACTATGTTCCTTTCAACCCTGGTGTATTTACATGGGTTCTGGCAACACTGAGGGGTAATACGAGTAATCATGTCAGGTTCCTCCTCGGTATAGCGCACTGTCAACACTTAAGAGGCTACCCTGGATAAAGGAGACCACACAATTATTTATATCGTTATTACCTGCATATGAAATAAATTGGAATGATGTATGGAAAAATCTGCTTTATTAAACCATCAGCTTATTTACCCGAATTAAGGCGGCTTAGTATGACGTTAAGGCGGTATATCACATGAACAGCCCAGTATACTATACTTGTAATTTATATCTTATATTCAGATTTCTTCCATGACAAACATAATGCGTTCTTAAGGCCTCAGCTGACATAGCAAAATGAATGCATGCAAGCTGGATATAACGAAATATTGCAATCCACTGTGTATCAACGGGTGAATAATACACATCCCCCCCCCCTCTCTCCCTCTCTCTCTCAATCTCACTGTCCCGTCCACCCCTTGATTGACTTCAGTTTACCCTTGGAGAGAAGCAATGTCACTCAACCTACAAAATTTCTGTCTGCCATTATGAGCGGAGAAAACTGATGAAGCAATTCAAAGTCTCAAATTTCATACCGATATTGTTCTTTTTTCATGGGATAGTTTGGGTCAAGGTGACTTGTAGAATTCAGCGAAGATGTGCTCTGTCTATTCCAGCGTTATCATTGTGAATCGGTCATAATATCATATTAAGAATATTCGTTACCAGTCCACTGAGGCCCAGATAGATACCTTATGTTTCTCTTGCATTTCTAAATCATACAAGGTGTATGAAACTTAAAAAGAAATGCTATACATGCATTTCTGGTTAGAATTATTCATTTTGTGCAGAAGAAATCACGAACGTCGATCTCCAGAGCTGCCTTATATCATCATTGTATCTTGAGAACTGGAACACATGTGAATGTGGCGACGAAACGTTCGTACAAGTTGTGGAAGTATACCGTCATGTGATACCTCCGTGAAATTGACAAACTGGATCACTTCAAAGCCTCACTCAAAACTCACATTTTTCACCGGGAATTAAATTGCTAACTGTCTTGGAGGAGTCTACGCCTTTGAATGTTTCTATAACAGACAAATATGGGGCTATACAAATGCTGTGGATCATCATCATCATGTGCTAACCACCGTGATTACGTCTGTCGTGTTTGTTGGTGGTTCTGTGACAAATCTGCTTCCAATCGTTTTCATTTTCCATTTCGCGCATCTTGTCCTCAAATATCGCTGTCCATAGTCGCTCTTAACCATTTTGTATTTTTTTCTCCTGTTACGTATTCCCTATCTTTGCGAAGTTCCGAGTAAGACACTGATGGTGAGAGTAATAATGTTAATCACGATTTGACGCTCTTTTGATACATACCTTTATATCGAAATTCGTTGCACCCAGTGGATTCTTACGGCGAAGAAGTGTTGGGAGGTTTGTTGGCTAGAGATCCGTCAAACGTCTCAAACGTCTTTCTCACGTTTATCGCAAATCAAATGTTTGGCTTTCCAAGCAGATAAGAAGATTGAATCAGTGGACAGTAGGCATGCTATTGAATACATTAATGGATTGTAAATGATACGATTGGGAATGCGAATGACAGTCCAGGCTGTATACCGTCCCTGATAATCATTAGCGTGTCGTCACTTTCCCGAAATTGATACAAGGTGGCCTTACGAATATTTAATTTGCAAAAATCATTCGCTCAGAATTGGCGCCACTCACGAAGCTGCTACCGGAGACTCAGAAACTCTATCGACGGTCATATACGATGGCTAAAGATTGGCTCATGAATGACCGGAAGCTTACAACGATGAGAGCCGAATTTATGCTTTGTTCGTTTGTTCATCAACTCAATAGGAAAGACGTAAAAGAGAGAAATATACAAAACTGTAAATAATGATCGGACAGCGATACTTGAGGACAAGATGTGCTAAGGAATGGAAGATGTGAAGGATTAAAAGCAGATTTGTTACAGAACGATCAACAAACACGACAATAATGTAATCACGATTATTTGCAAGCGTGGCGTCACACAAGTTGACACAAGGTGACAATACGAATACGATAACATGTATCTCAGGAGTAAGCAAGTACAGGAGGTCCCATCTGCAACACACGCTAAAGGCTACACGAAGATGTGAATTTTGGTTTATTACGAAATTTACCCAAAGGACGCAAGAGGAAGCACAGTGGCTACAGGAACAGCTGACATCACTAACGAAGTTGCTGCTGTAGAACCTCTATAATCGGCTTTCATAATACCGTAGCTTATGCTGCAGCGATGTTCAGTCGAGGATATGAATATGCTTTAGGATCAGGGTTAGAATTAGCCCAGTTTAGGATTAGGGTAACGTTGATCTCGATGTCTTAGGGTAATAAACTTATTAAACTCTAACCCTAATCCTGAACGCTGAAGCATATATTCATATCCTCGACTGAGCATCGCTCCAACACTATTATGCTACCATTTCATACGACGCAAGATGCCCTCACAAATGACCCGAATCTTATACGATGGGAGACGAATTAAAAATATTAAAAAAAATCTTTTATCATGTGTTCATCTTTACTATGACAATGTGACAGCCGCATTTCCACGTCAATATTGGCATATGGTCTGTTGCCATAAGTGGTATGGGTTATTCTGGTACATTATGTATAAGAAAATAATGTGTGTTACTATTATCATTATTCTAAAAAGAAAGAAGTGAAGACGACAGTACAGCGTACACGGTAAAGGGACTGCATGAACTTGTTCTATTCACGTACTCTGCTGTGTAAACATGTTAAACCACAACATACAGACATGATATCTCACAGTCGCTGTTGCGTTTCTTTTCACATCGTACAAACGGACACACATACATGCACACACACACACACACACACACACGCACACACACACACACACACACACACACACACACACACACACACACACACACACACACACACTCACTATGAACAGGCACACAAACACACCTACACATCACTTCCTTGATTTACAGTAACACTTCTCCACAACAAAGAGAAAAGATTACCCTTGTGAATGCATTTAATGTGTGTTTTGTCTGTTGAAAATAGAAGCTTGTAAAGCAGGATTTACACGTTGAGATGCATCTTTATCCATGCATTCACTTTGTCCATCTTGAAAGCGCTGCACTAAGTACCCGCAACCTTTACGGTTTGAACGCCACTTCATCCATGTTGAAGTTTGCTTTGATCGATGGAGTCAAATCGGACAAATAAAATGTCAACAGTTCAATGAAAAGCAGAAAGAAAGAAGGAAATCGTATATTTCCAAACTTGGTTTCAGGACGCGATGATATTGGACACTATATTACACATTCAGAGTAGCTTCCCCTGAATTTTGGGAAAACTTTTGAACAATTAGCACCTATATACATTTTCTCGTTTGACATAAAGACCATCAAGCATGATAGCTTTGCGAGAAATGATTGACAATTGTGTCAACTTAACAATGGTGACTTGTATAAAAGAGTGGGAGGACCATGGTTGCCAAATCATTGACGACACAATGATTTTATATTTGAATGATTTTTGGAATATGTTTCTGTCTAAACCAATAGAAAATTTGTGAAGCGATAACATTATCATCGTGTGCTATACTCTTTCATTAGAATGTTTGATTCTGTGAAATTCTTTTATTTTTTCTTCCATTTTCAGTTTAAATGATTACTGTCGTTGGGTGCGTAAGAATGCGTATATGTATGGCTGTATGTTTCAAGATTTAAATTACGAAATAATATACAATAATTATTTATGCTTTTCTTGTCGCAGGGTGACGAGCGCATACACATATCGCCATTATGCGACCACGAGAACGGGGAATATTACATCACCCAACTCTACGATGACGTCACAACTCTTTACGAGGGGTTTTTACGCGGAGAGAGAGTTTCAAGTAAGTGGAAGGAAAGATTATAAAATCCCAAAGAGCTTACTTTTATAGCACTCAAAAGAAAATGCGAGCTTTCATCGGAGAGTTTACGTCTTTCAAATTATAGAAGATCACTGTTTGCATGATTATACGGTATGATAATGATTATTCGGTTTCTCGATACCCATGTGCTGTTGGCATAATTCTACATTACTCGTTGAGAGAAACATTAAGCATTCACCTGAACAAAGGGGATGCGTCCCTTGTTCAGCTCTGGTTTGGTAGCGTGACCATCCATTGTTAACTAGTATTCCTTTTATCATTTTTGTCTTCCATTCCCTGTAGTTAAATTGAGGGGACATGATGTGAGAATGGTTGATCACAAACATGATTGCAAATTACACACCATGATTATCAGCTGCTGCATGCAGGGAATGTTCTCATCCAAGTGTCTTCGCGAAGAGCTTTAGCTATTCTGTAGGCTCATTGTTCTCACTTACATTTCGTTATTTTCATGTTTCGTTCAGTTTCTGATAAGCATATACGTGTCTGCTATGACAGGATACTAAACAGCGGTTGTAACTTGTTGGTTGCGTCATACTCCTTCTACGTGTCACTAACGTGTATACATTTTCTCTTGAGAGAGTAATGAGAAACATGATTATCAGAAAAATTCAACCGCCAGTACGTCATTTCGTTTTACACACCAGATGATGGACCTTGTCTTGGATGGCGTACGAGTCCTACGTCAGAATACACATGGATGTCCTACAGCGAGGTAAAAAAAAAAGTCATTGACGTTACTATGATCACCTTATACTCTTAAAAATGGTCACACGTATCCAGGGATCAATGAGCAATGATTATGAATACAATATAGTGATTGCTATAATTATGACATTCATATTGATACAAACAGTTTCATTCGGTCAGAAAAAGACGGACAATGAATGTGATGTTATTGATGATAATTAATAAAAAGGATCATAATGATTATAATAACAGGTTGTTTTAGGAATGATAAGCAGAACTTGTTTTGTTATATCCTCTATTCATCCTATATGTCGCATCAATCGTCAATTGATTGCAAATTTGCTTGCAAAATAAGTCATTTAAAATGGTGCATACCGTGCCAGAGAAATTGCACGTTTTCCCCGAATGCAATGATTCAATGACAATATTCTGTTCGGCAAGAGTCACCGTGTCCAGGACACTGGAATTCACACTGACGTAATGTTGAGAGATGACAAATCATATATCGAGTAAATGATGTTGCCGTGCGTATATATTATAGACATTTACGCATTGCGGTAGATACTATAATGTGTTTCATTTTCCTTCCAGGTTCGGAAACAAGCTGAGTACTTTGGTTCGGGTTTGCTGGCAAGAGGCTTTGAGCCTTCCAACGACACCAGAATCGGGATTTTCAGTCAGAACAGACCAGAGGTTTGTCTTCTCCACCAGGGCTTTCTATGTCCATGTCAATTCGAGATGTATTTCGGGAGTAATTGATAGTTGACTGTATTTAGAAGAACACGTTCCTTTGGCACAACACCCAATATGTGTAAATATGCAACCTTGAACATATTAACATGGTTCAGAATCGAACCCTCCTTTATTGATGCAAGAAAGTCTATAAGAGTTGTTACATCAACCTGTAGAAAGTGATAGTCGTGCAGGTAAACAAATAGTGATAAAATTACATCAGAGATAAGAGTAAAGAGAGTAGAATATCGAATAGAAGAGGATGGAACTCATATCACAAATCATTCTTTTCTTTTCATTTCAATAATATAATCATTGTGAATGCCCTTACACTATGATCAATGCAAGGAGGTTGAGAATATTTTGGATTTGGGTATTTGCATTCCCGCTAATCATCTATCGAAATGTGTCAGTGTCTTTCGGAGATTTTATTTGGACCTAGATTAATGATTTCCCGCGGCAAGGTACCATCGATAACATGAATTTACTCTCTTCCAACTCGTGCATTTCTATAATCCAGTGGATAGTCACCGACCTGGGATGCATGACGTACTCCATGGTTACAGTCCCACTTTACAGTACCTTGGGACGCGAGGGATACGAGTACATTGTCAACCTGAGTAAGTGCCCGTGGAATCCTCTTATAGGGATTAACCTTGCTTCTTTCATTTTTATTTGATTGTATATGCATGAAGACAATTTTTTCCTCAGCAATCTGTTTTATTTCGTTTTAATTCGTTGCTATATATCCCACTTGAATGTTGAGATATAAATGAATAATGACAGGAAACAGAATATCTCCTGTCAAGGAGTACACCTGAATCATTAAAAAAAAAATACTAATTTGCACACACACAAACACAAATGCATGCATGATGTAACATATATAGTAAATACACACACACACACACACACATGTATATATATGAGTATATACATATATATTTGAGGAAATAAGCATTTTTGGCCAATAAATAATGAGTTTATTCGATTCGAATTTTCAGCGGCCTTCTTCAGAAATCTTTTCATGGAGCCTATACGTGAATTCTGAACATGTTTATATACATCATATACATGTATGTATATATATATATATATATATATATATATATATATGTGTGTGTGTGTATGTGTGCGTGTGTGTGTGTGTGTGTGTGTGTGTGTGTGTTCTAGACTAGGATAAAATGTCGCCCATTTCTCTTGCAAATTGTTTTTATTTTATGAATAAAAATCTAAGTGAATAGGCATGCGTAATGTATCTTATTTGTCATTTTTTTTTTTTACTATGGATCATTCAAACCAGGAGAATTCTTACCTAAACATTTATTGTATTGGCTATCTTAAAATCATGGACATATATTTAAGTGATGTTGAGTTCCCCTTTGGGAATTCCAAAGCTCAGAACTCTGCTAGAGGAAAATATGTTTAAAAAAAGGTGTGCAATGTTACACCTCTTTCGAAGCCCCCCCCCCCCCCCTTTCGCTGATGTTTATGATAATCATATTCCATTTCTCTCCTGCAGCGAACATCACCCTCATGGTCGTCGATTCAATGGACAAAGTCTCCAGTTTGTTGGAGCAGAGCCAAAGCATGCCTACCCTTAAAAAAATCGTTGTCATGGATACTCCAATCACAGACGAGGTCAAGGGTCAGGCGAAGGCAGTCGATGTGGAAGTGATCGCTTTTGAAGATCTACTCAAAGAGGGTAAAGAGAACCTAAAGGATCCATCGGTGAGAACATAATTGCTCTTTTCTTGACATTTTTTTTTTCCGCCGCCCATTTGCCGGCAGTGACATTTTGAATAGATTTCACGCATGTACGCACAACCCAAAATATTTCCAGGACTGATGCCTTTTTTTATGCTCGGGTACGAATGTATTCCCTGTCTGCTGTAAGTCACATCAAAACACCCTAAACAATGTCAGCTATAACTGTAAAGAATTCATAGACGGTTTGCAAGGAAACATAGCGCTTTATGTTTTATCTAATCATATTTCGTGACGCCAATATATCATTTCGACATAGCGTTATATTAGGCTGGAAATCCATGAAATCTAGGGAGTGCCAAACATGATACCCAATGCATCAATTCAAAATCGAATGTGCAAGATATGGATATGCGTATAATTATTAATCTCGAATTTATATTACAAGGGCGATTCTCAAGATTTTAGTTTATCCTGTTGGTAATGAAAGTAAAGCAAGCATGGCTCTGATACTCTTGCTAATTTCACCTTCTCTTAACGCCATGCAGCCCTGTAAACCCGACGATCTGGCTGTCATTCGATTCACGAGTGGAACAACGGGTAGGTGGTCAATTTTATGGACAATTAAAATCAAAACTTCAATTACAATACTCTCTCTGTCTAAGTTCAGCTCCAATGTTAATGATTTTCATTCTTATATCTATTTCCACATTCACCAAAGTACTACATTTATCTACTTTGAATGACGACGGAAACGATGTTGTTTTATACATTTTGCAATAAATTTTGATTGTTGTACTTTTTGAGTTATGCAAAATGTATCAATCAGCAACAATGATAACAAAACAATTCTTCTTGTCCTGAACTGTACTGAATTTTACACATTCAAAAACTTTATTATTTTGTTCTTAAGATCACAGATTTTTTATGGTTGCGATAAAATATTACTGCATTAAAGTAGAATTGTTGGCCTATTTCACTAAGAAGATGAGCGACCTTCAACACAGTATTGCCAACGTATGCTTAGCGATTGATCAAACATCTTTCAAACTGCATGAGATAACCCCTCCCTCCCCCCCCCCCCCCCCCCCACACACACACATCATGATATTTCGCTGCACCAGTGACTATGAGGATATTTTGAAGCGGATACAAGTGACGTTATTTAGCATTGCTGCTGGCCGTTTCACTGCTCACCCTTGCACTTTCACGCATCAACAAGTTCAACCTCCCCTACTCAGATTTCGCCGAACATTCGTGCATACAAACGGAGGAGCAATGTCTAGCGTAGAATAATCCGTCTCTGACATTAATGTAAATACTTCAACGGCGGAGATGAAATTCTATTTTCGTAAGAATGCAATGTGTTGACCTATAAAGGTTCCGGTGCGCAGCGCATGCGCTTTTTGTTCTTGATCACAAACAACGTCCAAATCTCACACAGGATACAGCTGTGATAGCTTTTGTAGATTCCCTCTGCTATTTTAACGTATTGCGAAAAGAAATTTCAACTGTATTAAGCTCTGAAAATGGGTTTCTATTGTTAAAGGTGATGTATTGGTCATGTTATTATGATAACGATGAGTAAAATCTGAGATATCGGAAGAACTCGTTCATACAATCCTAACATATTGATTTCTAATGCTGTCGTTCTACCAGTTTGTTTAACTATTTTGTATTTATATATTTTACCATTCTAGGTGTCCCAAAAGGTGCCATGACTCTACAAAAGACACTCGTAGCCGATATATCTGGCATTTATCCTCACATCAAAGTGAGTACTGGTATACATGTAATTTGATGATAACGGTTGCTTAGATTTGCTTCATACACAGCATGATATACGTCGATGTCCCTCGTTCTCAAAGACGCAGATTAAATCTACGTTTTCCATATCGTTTGTGACAGTGTGTCTGTGTTTGAATATGCAGAGACTTTTGCAAGTGCGTGTGTGCCCGCTGATGATTCTATTTTTATTCGCAGTATTGCCACTTTATTATACCAAAGGATACAAACGTTAGCCTTTTGGTATTAGATTTGTTTGCTTTTTCACACTCTGTTCCTGCATCTTCAAATAATCGGTATACGTTTTGTGCTATTAGGCCGCAAATCGTGGGTGCTTACAGTCAATATGAAAACGATGCTCATTTTTGTCTAGTGTCAATATGATTGATCCTGAGGTATTTTAAAGACACGTCTCCACTGGTATACTTATACTATACGCCGAATATTTCGTGAGGTTCTTATTTTCGCGAATGTTGCGAGTCAGGTGCTATTTGCGAAATTAAAGACACGCGAAAATATTGACTCTGATCCCGATGTTAACTTGACATACGCGTGTACACTTCTCCGTTCAGTACAGGACTCCACGATCGCGAATATAACCACTCGCGAAATCGTCAGGAATTCCCAATTCGCTAAAATTGACAGACTCGCGAAATATATGGCGTATAGTTCTCTCTCTGACAGGTGATTTAACCATATTATATCAAGAGTTTGATTGTAAAGTGAGTTAACTCCGTTGCCGTTAATTTGGAAAATTTGCAATTAAAGTTGCTCAAAATCGAAGAAAATAATGAGAACACAATAAGGGATATTCATAATCATACACTGTAAAAACATCGGTGTTAGATTTAACATCACGGGTGTTAAATCTAACACCGATCAAACTTCAATAAAGGACCACACCCACAGGTGTTAAAAATGCACTGTGATGGTGCTGAAAAGTGTTCACTTGACACTTCGTGGAGTTAATTTGACACTGTACCTGGTGTTATTTTGACACTGTACTGGTGTTAATTCAAAATGACACCACATGGTGTTGATTTGATATTTGTTGGTATTAATATCAATGGTTTAACACCCGTCCAGCTTCAATAAGAGACCACACCAGCTGGTGTTACTTTGGTGTAAATTTATTTTCACATTTTTTCAAAAATCTAGTATTTTAATGTAAAATTCTTGATCGTCTTGTTTAAATTAAAAATCAACAAGAAGTGCAGTTACTAAGAAACTCTTCAAAAAACAGTTTAAAATTTGGAAATGACACCCGGAGGTGTTAATTTAACACCATAAATGAGCACCGAAAATTTAATACCAGCTCGGTGTTCACTATTTAACACCGGACTTTTTGCAGTGTAACTTAAGAATATTCCTCGTTATGTAATAAAGTGGGGTATCTGTGGAAATGTGTTATATTGCCATGTCTGGTGATGGACTTACTTCAAATTGTTTTGAAATGACACCTAATCCGTTTTACGATGAAACTCTTCGTGATATCATATCCCTTTTCATCATGCAGCCCGTCTTCGAATGCGCACCGGGATCGACTTCCATCTCGTATCTGCCTCTGGCCCACGCCTATGAACACACTCTCGACGTAAGATTCCATTTCTTTGTGTCGTTCGTTTTGCTTACTGTATAATCTAGCATTAATGTCCGCTTTTTGCACTGCACCGGTTTTGCACAAGACCAGTGCTTCCTGTGTATACAGTGAAAGAGATAGTGGTCTTATCTGTCAACGATGGCCCTCTGACAGTGTTAGCACTGATTTTCCAGAAAATTGGAATGGAATCTAGAGTCTCCTTGGTACCACTCGCACGTTACAAATTTACAATTTACTTTGCTAAGTATGAAGAGAATTATATTATTCACTGTTAGTGACGGGCTGACAATGGACAACTATACTTAATAGATGAATTATCTTGTTGGTCTGATGAATTATCTTGTTGGTCTAAGGGTATTAGTATCCCTATAACTCCGTAATCCATTGGGCTGTATATTTAGCCAGATAGGAAGTATCAAATACTTGTCACATATCACGTCAGTCAATACAACGAACAAACTCCCATCATCCAAATCAGCTTTAATGAGAATTAGGAAAATGAATAAAGACTAAAACCTTGGTTTAAGGAGTAGAAAATAACACCAAACACATTGAATGCGCTGAATTCTAAAGGTAGCGACAGAAGAAGGGCAAGGCCGGTTCTTATTCCCAAAGTTAAATGCTAGCTAAGTCAATGCTACGAAGACCTCGTAAGATGTCTGTTGGACTTGGCTTGTAAAGATAACGTGGCGTGTTCTTGGAGTTCCATTCTTTGATTGGAGATTAGAAAAGTTTCGTAATTATCAGTGAAGCATTACTCCGAACTGGATTAGCCATTCCGGCTACGCATCAGTTTACCCTGATAGTACAAACAATCGTGCGAGAGACAGAAGCAGTCTAAACCAACTGATGTATTGGGACTTAAATTGGCGGAAATGTTTGAGCACTTGATTATATGTTTACACGGTGGTAGTATATAGCAGAGACTGAAACGTTTTATTTTCATCATAAGATGTGGAAAAACAAGCCAGGAATGCAAGAATACGTACGTCACGTACTTACCCTCTGTAAGTTCACCGTCGCTGTGATTAAGCGATATAAACATAAACAAAGGAGAGAAAAGGAGGCCTCGAAAATTTATTCAAACCATATCCTTCATTTATAGCTATTTCTCCTCATAGTGTGAGTCGATATAATCAGTTGGTTGGTTTGTTGTTGCTTGTACTGTGGTTGACATTTCCCCATGATGAGAGATATGGAATGTACTATAGTTAGACTGTTGCCATGGCAACTCAACAGGTGTTGATGTATGAGTAACAGTGTGATCCGTCTGATACTTGTTTGCAGGCTATGCTATTCCAGCACGGATGCAAAGTGGGATTCTTCCGCGGGGACGTGAAAACGCTCGTAAATGACATGCAGGTCCTCAAGCCGGACATCTTTCCCGGCGTGCCCCGCCTAGCCAACAAGCTCTACGACAAGGTATAACAATGATTCTTATGTGCATATAGTTATTGCTTGTCAACTTTAGGGCGACAAGAGAACGGACATCTTTTGTGTTCGTTCATGTCGTGACATTACGTATCAAATACAACATAGAAGACAGCCGTGCTCGAGTTATACCACATCGATGGAAACTTACCGAAATATTGACAGATAAAGTCCTCTATTTCTTTTTGTTTGTTTATTGTTGCTCGCCCCTTTCTGATCCCTGGAAAAATTTTTTCGTCATAAGCATGTTTTTTTTTTCTTCTGTTTAATAAATTTCTATCGGAGAAAAGAAATTCCCTTTCAATGCAAGCTCATTTAGTATCGAATTCAGCAACAGGAAATTGCTGTTAAACCGATGTATACTACCAATACCGAATATCAGAGATGGGCGAGCAGATATCAACAGATTTTTTTTTTTTTGAAAAAAAAAAAAAAACAACATCACACAATTAAATGGAAATGCTGACATATCTATGGAGTCATTGGCAGTTTCTGGCTTTTCACAACATCAATAACTGATAATGAGTAACAAGGTAATCATGTACGTAAAGCTGCATAATTATAATGATTGCATTGGAGACGAAAATAATAACATGAAGCATGCGTGGCCACTGACTACAGATGGCGCACATCACATCACTTCACGAGATAAAGTTGCACCTATTGTAACAAAATATAATGTGAAAAGAAAATACATATGCAGGAATATTTCACTACAGATATCACATCACTTCACGCAGTTGTAATATTTCTGATAATTTTGGATATCATTTTTACATGATTTCAGACGTGAACGAATTTGAAATTTTCCTTGTATGTTTCTTCACTGTTTCAGTCCTAGATGCTGTGTTTGGGGTTTAGAGTTTTACCCAAAGGAAATCTAAAAACACCCACATTTTCACCACCATTTATTTTGACTCAGATCATGAACGGCATCAATTCGGCGTCCTTCATCAAGCGAAATCTCTTCAACTTGGCCTACTATTTCAAACGTCGCGAGACCGACAGGTGAGACGTATTTGATGTCTTTGTATGCAGAATGTACATCCGTTGTTTCTCACTGTCAAACACTTCAAGTTTGTGATAGAACATGACACGAAACGCGTGCAATTGTTGGTTAATGACTCATTGTCGATAGACTGAATTAGCAGTACAGGCATTGTTACAGTGGCCACAGAAGCAACTTTAGTGGAAACGGTGAGTTTTGTGGCATAGTAGTAATCGTTATGGGAATGGCAAGGATTGATTTGTCGTTCAGTCCAGGTAAGATTTAAACTTCCTTCTTATTAGTATGATATATTGATATCGAGGTAAAATGATCTGTAGAGGCATGATTATTTTTTGTTACTTGAATATATTTTCATTAATATTATTTGAAGGTCGCTTGTTGGTCTACGTCGTGTCCATTATTGCGATCATACATTTTGATGGCACATGTTTATCATCTTTTGTCCATTCATTTCATTCTCGTTGGTCGAAAGTGCTGGTCACTTCGTGATGTTGTTTTTACGGAAGTGCAAAATTATTGCAAATTATTTTTGCTTTCTCTTATCCCCTCTCCAGTGGCATCGTAAGGAGAGATTCCTGGTTCGATAGCCTAGTGTTCTCCAAAGTCCAGGTAGGAATTCCCTCTAAAAGAACTTGTAAAAGTTCTCGCAAACATTCTCGCCATGAGAAGGAATCATTGAGTAGAGTTATGATCACTGCTCTCGGCATTTTTCGTTGTGTTTCTCCTGAATGAGGACGAGGGTGGAGGCATGTAGTCTTTTAACCAACTCTTGCTTGTTGCTGTTGGTGTCTGATGAATTTTACACCATTTTCGATGTTTATTTTAGAAAAAGAGAAACAAACAAAGGGTTTCGAAAATCATGTTACAAAAACACTGAACTAGAATCCAAACGAGAAATGGTAATTATTAATCAGTGCAGAGTGGCAGCTTAGTTTATATCGCTATGAGTGATTATATCATATTTGAAAGTAAGATCATGACATTTGAAAGCATTCACTCAGTATTTTCGCTCGGTAATGTGATTTTAGATGTTGTCGAATAACGAAGGAAACTGGAAATTGTAAAATTAAGATGTGTCGTTTGCCTTGTATGATATATGCGTCAAGTTAAGAGAAGTGATTTGCGTCTCTGTCTTTCATGCTTACCACGGTTGACCTGAAACAATTTTTACAAGAATCATGAAATGAAAGAATGAAAACTTATCTTTGTATCTTTACTGTTTCGAAATACAAGTTGTAAATGTATACCACGTATGTTCAAGTAATACTACTAAATTACCTCAAAGAGACGAAACTATGAATAATTGTAGTCACAAACAAAACAGCATCATGAATTATTGTGCATCAAAGTCACTGTAAAATTACTTCCTTCTATTATGTAATGTGAATGATATACAATGCCGCAAGATGCTGCTGTAGATTTCTAGTTTCTGACCGTTAGATAAATCGACCTCATTTCCACCATGTTTACTTTGTTATTGAATAATCGATTACCCACAAGTCTTTCTCTGAATCCTATCGAAGGCTTTACTGGGTGGAAACGTCAGCTGGATGATCACCGGAAGTGCACCCATCTCATCGGAAGTTCTCGAGTTCTTCCGGGTCGTTTTTGGATGCAAGGTGCGCAAATCAAACCATAATGGTTTCCTCGCCTGCTAGAAAAAGCGCATTGTTTCTTTGAACTTGCGACATTGTAACACCTAGGTCATGAAATAAAGTAGACAAAAACTTAATAGTTTCCTATGGAGGCAGCGAGTTAGGTAATACAATGTAGTTGGATGGTGAGAATGTGAAGATCAATACCAAATCCGCATGGACAATTATAATGTCACTATTACATAAGATTCAATATCGTACAAGAATGCCTTTGTTTGTGAATCAGAGCTCTGAGAAATTGAGGTAATGGACGCACCAGAAAGTATTGATTGAGAGTTTATTACAAATCTTGACGTATTTTTCTTATTTTAATTTCGACTTTCATGTATAAAGTTATTTTCTGATCATTCATAACAGCAGCTCTTTACTTAGCACATTAGGAATACGATAAAGCTCTAGGAATTGCGTTCATCTTATATCTATAAAGGCGTGATATAGTTTTTGCAAGATAATGAGAAACCATTTATGAGATATGAAAAAATCTAAGAGGAATTCAAAATTTATTTGATGAAAATCGGTCTTGGAATTACTTAGATACTCCCCACAATAAAGTGGTCCTAATAAAAAGTGGGTCCCATCAAATAAACTAGGAATTCCTCGTAGAATTGAATGCTCTTCCATAGGCCTACTTCCTAATTAGTTTCTCATTATTTCACAAAAAAATATCTGAAAGCCCCCATCTCAACCAAAACTATAACGTCCCTTTAACAAGAATTGAAGACGCTTGTTCCTGTCATTTTGTATTATCATGCTGAGGATGGATCGCTCTTACCGCCCAGACAGTCTTCTGCAGAGGGTCATACGTATAACAGCTTATCATTTCAAATTCTCTAGATTTCAGAGGCCTACGGTCAGACGGAGAGCGCAGCCGCGTGTACCTGTACGTCACCGGGGGAGACGGAGAGCGGACACGTTGGAACCCCGCTCCCGTGCAACATGGTGAAGCTAGTGGACATTCCCGAAATGGGATACTTTGCCAAAGACGACAAAGGAGAGGTCAGTGATCAATATCGATTAAAAAAAGAAAACAACAACAGCCAAAGCATTTACTGTACTTATCTCATTTACCATCCCTCAAAATCGTCTTTACATTCAAGGGTAAAAAGGAAAGAAAAGAAAAATTGAACATTGTGAGTTTAAAATTACAGGTAAATGTAATTCCAAAAATGGTGACATAAAAGATATTCACTTATTGATATGTCTGGCATTCATTTGTATCTGAATGTTTATTATGTCAATAGACTTTGTAAAAAGATAAAAGATCATGACACTACTGCTTAAATTAATTTTTTAAATATGATTGTTACATATTTGACGCTCCTATCATCAACCCTCTCTCTTAAATGGACACAGCATACTGTCCTATTTAGACTCCAAAAGAAATCCTGCACAAAGTCTTTTTGTCTTGTTCTTTTTCTGACCCTGCCTTATCACATACAAATCTCAATGCTCCCCCCTCAAAAAAGGGAAAAAGAAAGAGAAACAGAGAAATAAAGGGAATGCAAAAAGTAATCCTCATTGCATCAGCAACGTATGGGAAAAGATAAAAAAGGACTAAAGTCTTTGTTTAAAAAATAAAAAAGAACACTAAATACACACAAACTATTAATATTAACAGCTTCTTATCACTTATGTTTTTGTCTGATTGAATGTGAAATACAGGTGTGTATGAAGGGTCCTAATATTTTCGCGGGATACTACAAAAACAAGGAGAAGACTGACGAGGCCTTGGACGCTGATGGCTGGCTGCACTCGGGCGACGTCGGACAGTGGCTTCCGGTAAGTCTTGGGTGGGAGCAAGGAAACTCGGGCATGATTGCAAAATGGCGAGTAGTGTCGACTTATGCCAGTAGGGCGACGAGAAGAGTCAAGGGCTCTTGAGAAGTGTCGAGGGGTGTCGACAAGGGTTGAGGGGTGACAAGAAGGCCCAATAGATGACGACAAAAGTCGACGGGTGACGACAGGGGACAAGGAGTATTGAGAAGGGTCAAGGAGTGTTGAGAAAAGTCGAGGGGTGACGAGAAGGGTCGAGGGGTATTGTAAAGGATCGAGGGGTGACGAGAAGGATCGAGGTGTGTCGCAAAGTATTGACGGGTGAAGAAAATGGTCGAGGGGTGACGAGAAAAGTCGAGGGATGACGACAAGGGTAGAGGGGTGATGATTAACGTCGAGAAGAGACGAGAAGGGTCGAGGGGTGGCGGAAAGTGTTAGAGGAGTGACGAGAAAAGTCGAGGGATGATGAAAAGGGTAGAGGGGTGACGATAAACGTCGGGAAGAGACGAGAAGGGTCGAGGGTGGTGTTAAGTGTTAGAGGGGTGACGAGAAAAGTCGAGGGGTGACGAAAAGGATAGAGGGGTGACGATAAACGTCGAGAAGAGACGAGAAGGGTCGAGGGGTTGCGAAAAGTGTTAGAGGAGTGACGAGAAAAGTCGAGGGATGACGAAAAGGGTAAAGGGGCGACGATAAACAACGAGAAGAGATGAGAAGGGTCGAGGGGTGTCGAAAAGTGTTAGAGGGGTGACGAGAAAAGTCGAGGGATAATGAAAAGGGTAGAGGGGTGACGATAAACGTCGAGAAGAGACGAGAAGGGTCGAGGGGTGGCGAAAAATGTAGACGGGTGACGAGAAAAGTCGAGAGATGTCGAGGTCTGTCGATAATTGTCGACGGGTGACGACAAGGGATGAGGAGTACCGAGAAGGGTCGAGGGGTGACGAGAAAAGTCGATGGTGACGAGAAGATTCGAGGTGTGTCGAAAAGAGTCGACGGGTTAACAACAAGGGTCGAGGAGCACTGATAAAGGTCGAGAGGTATTGAGAAATGTCGAAGGGTAACGAGAAGGGTCGAGGGGTGTCGAAACCTGTCGAGAGGTGTTGAGAAGGACAGAAGGGTGACCAGAAGGGTCGAGGGTGACGAAAAGGGTCGAGGGGTGACGAAAAAATGTCGAAGGGTGAAAAAAGGTTCGGGGGGTGTTGAGATGTGTCGATGGGTGTTGAGAAGTATTCAAAATTGTAGATAAAAGTGGAGAATTGCTTTAGAGTGAAACGTGATTTTTACCTTTAGCTCGCTTTTGCTCTGTAAATAGTGTTCTGGTCTTGCTTGGAATAGAGAAGAAAAGCATAATTTTGTGTTTGAAATCGTAGTGAACATGCAAGCTAGTCCAATCAAACTAATTTAAAAGTGCCGAATTGTTTACAATTTGCTTGACTCTTATTGTTGCTAACAGAACGGAACTCTGAAAATCATTGATCGCAAGAAGCACATCTACAAGCTGTCACAGGGCGAATACGTCGCACCGGAGAAAATCGAAAACATCATCATCCGGAGCAATCTTATCGCCCAGGCGTTTGTCTATGGTGAAAGCTTACAGGTGAGTTGATAGTAATTTTAAGTATAGCGAGGACGATGACGAAGAAGACGTCGATACTAATTATCTACAAGAGCCTGAACACACACACACACACACACACACACACACACACACACACACACACACACACACACACACACACACACACACACACACACACACAGAGGCCCACAGACGCTAGGGGGAAAAACAAAGACGTAGACAGGACAATCAACAAGAGACAATGGGAAGAGAAAGTTCATTATTTTCACCTTTTTGTAACCATGCCGCCCATCGACATGCTTTAGATCTCTGTTGATAATGCCTCCGTGTGCACCATCTTATATTGTTTTTCCATAGCCCAAGTGCATATCTCCTTTTGGAGGACTTTGTCGTCTTTGCAGTAGTCTGACTTCATATATTTCTTGACCGGCAACTGGCATGCTTACTCTTCGATATAATTGAATTGCTGAGTACATGTGCATAGTTACTATAATACGTTCTTATTTGTATTGATTGATAAATTGATATGTGACAAGAATGATAATAGCCATATTCAGGTCTGATAGGCAATATTTTCGAAGAAACCATGGATAGGAAATTTACAGTTTATATGACTTATTGATATTTTAACTGACTCCCAACCATCTCAAAAAATATGTATCGTATGGAATAACAGTGAAGGCATTTTCCAGGACACTGGTTGTATGTGTGAATTTCCTCAATTAGCAGATCATTCTAGAAACACAAATGACTTGATATTGTCTTCCTTGGGAGCATGTTTGAACGACTCCCCTTGTCAAGGGAAAATCATTGTCATTCAGTTCAGATGCATAGAAATGATAAAGAGACATCGATGCTGAAAAACCACAATCTATGACCAAAAATTTGTTGTCAAGCGCTTGGTGTCACCCTTCTTTCGTTCCCCTTTAACCTGTATAGTCATATAATGTGGCAGTCATTGTGCCGGACGAGGACGAGCTGAAGAAATTCGCCGCTAATAATGACTTGTCTGGAACCACTGAAGAGCTCTCCAAAAACGAGGTTTGTATTCCAAAATCTGACTTTCCCGGGAATGTGCTTTTTTCTTTCTTCTCAACGCGGTTTATTTCATGCTAAAGAAAACGTTCTCAAGAGACATTGCAAGCAAAGTATTTACTTTTTTTACTAACTCACTAATTTTCCCCCGATGTTTAGAATCAAGTTGAAAAACGTAGGCTGTGTCAATTTTCTCTGTGTATTAGTTTTGTTCACCGCCATTACATGTTGCCATGTTAGAGAAACAGTCATAGGTACTAAATTCCGAACTAACAAAATCAATAGTTTTCAATCACCAATTAGATTATAAATCAATGTTTTATTAGACGTGGATATAGAGTACCGAAGTGATGATGTAACAGTATTTAATTACAGCATGGCTTGGAACCAGGTGCGATCATGGTTAGCAACAATAGTGTTCACAGACCAGGCAATGTGATATTGTTTAGAACCAGTTTCTATGGTGATGAATAGCTATGACATCACACTGTGGTACTCTATGGATTGCAGCTGGAGCAATTGAGCAATGTGATCGAGTAAAAAAAGCCTTAATCTCTTCAATCTCATCAATTTAGATTACTGCATTGGCTGCATTTTGCTTGTCAAATTCTTCCGGAGGCATGTAGTATTGTTTTCGCTCAATATTTGTCATTACATAGACTGTGCGGAAGGCCATCGGGATTGAGGTGGACAAGATGTGTCGGGACGGGAAACTCTGTGGCTTTGAAATGGTAAGTCATTGCTTCTTATCAAAGACTTTTCGAAGTTTCAGATTTTATTTGATTCAGACATTGAGGATAATGAAAACATGATGACGTAAGATGGATTAAATGGAGTAAATGAACAGAAAACTAGATGAGTAAAATCAGATTTATTGCATTTCCTTATGACCATCTTGCATCATACGAATCTTCTGTCTCTTTATGAGCATAAATAAACAGAAGAAAGTGAGCTGAATCCTCAATTTTTCGTGAACGCTGACGTTTGAAGTATGATCCTAGCATAGAAAATCGATGTTCGTTATTGAATGAATATTGGTTATAGTTTGAATTTCCAGCTATTGTAGAATAAGTAAATGAATGAGGAATATTTACCCTTTTTAAACATGAACATTATATTGTTTCATCGCTCAATATTTGTTGCTGCAATTTGTATCATGGTTAATGGATTAAAAAAAAAGGAAAAAAGAGCGAATGGCGTGTACCGCTATTGAAAGAATATAATGTGGACAAGTCGTCATTCCTTGCCTTCAGGTACGAGAGTTTGTCCTTCATCCGGAGCAGTTCACCATCGAAAACAACCTCCTGACGCCCACCTTCAAGAACAAGCGCGCCGCCATCAAGGAGATGTTCCAGGCTGACATCGACGCCATGTACGCCAAGTCATAAAAGACGAACTGAAATCACCGGGCGATCGCTGGCTGTGGGTGCCTGTATACAGCGTGTCCCTCATTTGCTCTGTGCTCAACAGAATTCAGGCAGGGTCTTATGAATAGAATGGACCTTTCCAAGCCCAATCATTTTGTCGTACTAAGACACTACAACAGATTACACATGTAGTATACTACTGATCAGCTGTATTTAATTAGATTGAATTCATTTTCAGAAGGCATTGGATTTGGAAATTGCACATGCATTCCTTTGAATTTTGCAGGGGAAGTGTAATACTTGTGCTTCGGCGTATTTTCAAACGACATACATGTGTATTTTTGTGGTCTGTTGAACCATAGTCTTCCTCTGAAAACCTCCAAAACTCTATCTTCCCAATGTTTTGTAGATTCTCTGATTTCTTTTCACTTTGAGAATATATTTCAATGGGAACTTATTGACACGTGTGAAATAGTGACTTGGAGATGGGCTCCATTTTGTTACCCTGATCTGATAGAGTATCAGAGTGTGGTATCATAGCCATTCATCGCCATAGAAACTGGTTCAAAACAGCCTCACCTGGCCTGGATATCTGCAAACACTATTGTTGCCAACCATGCTCGCACCTGGTTTCAACCTAAGCTGTAAGCACAAAAGACTGTGACTTCATCACTTTGGTACTCTATTGTAATGGTCTATTATCAAACATGATTGTAGATTTTTTACGGTGATCTAGGCCCCGTTTTATCAAAAGATAAATTCGATTTTGAATTTCCCTACCACACAGGCTGCAATAGACTTACAGTTGAAATCAACTATATAATCAATTTTAACTCTTCATAAAACAGGGCCATGGTGTCTCTTGGCTACCTAATACGAGCCAGTATTGACATCGTGGCCTCCACATACGATGGCTGATCTCTGTAGAACGAGGATCTCGACCGCACCGCTACTAATGTGTCTGTGTCTTCCAATTTTGTATCTGGAAGGAGGAAAAAAGTCTTTCAGTCTAAATGTGTGATGACTAACTGTGTGCCTAGAGCTTGTTTTTACCGTTACCGTTTATAAAATACATTACAGTAAGATGTGACCTTGAAGCCCATGTATCGCTTTGGGAGTCGTCATATAGATTTATAACGACCATCACAAAGTCTTCCTTTCGTGTCACGGTAGTCTCAGGGAAGATTGTGTACTATAACTAAATAAAAATGTAGTTTTTGATTAGTACATGTATTGCATAAAAGTCAGATAGTGCCACTATTTTTTTAACAGTATGCGGACTGACTCGGGACGTGTTGTCCCACATCCTAATTTGCATACGGTATGTAGCAAAGTCATAACATTCGTTCCAATTCTGCTTTGCCGATTAATGTCGATACGACACTGAAATTTACCCTACAGGAATAATCAACTCTGTGAATTTTAAGGCAGTCTCATCTTGAATAATCTATAAATAACCGTACCAATACATTTTCTGAGCTTCAGGCCTTCGCAGTTTTATAACAACGTAAATTAGTACATGTAAAGGCTTTGTACTCATAATTATGACACATTAAAGTCACGGTGGTATGTTATAAATAGAGTTCTCCGACTTGAGTCTCGAAAGGCTGTGATTATTCGCATTTTTACAGTGCACATAATTATGCCTGAAGACATGTTTTATTGACATCAGTTTATTGTTGTCGTAACCATGTTCGCAAAAGTGAACTTTGTGTGCCCGTGGATATAGAAAGTTTGTCTCCATTCAAAAGAAAAATAATAATGATAATAGCCACAATGAGTAAAACACAGCCTACATCACACAAATGGGACAAATCGACACCCACATTCAGAAAATCGAACTTTCATAGTTGCGCGTAAAAAAAAAAATAATCAAGAAATACATTCTTAACTATATTTGGTACCAAAAATTTGATGTCATGATATGTTACACTATGAAAACTATGTGCTGAAATCCGTTAGGATGTTTTGTGAGTGTATTTTCAAATCTATTTGCGTGTCTCTGTCACTTTACTTACGAACTTAAAAAGATGATCCATGGACTGGATTAATGGCAAGTCGTCGAGTTTGAAAAGAGTAAAGTCATAGGGACATTTTCGACAGGTTTTTAGCGTACACTAATTTCAAAGCCTGTACTGGGACATGAAGTGTTCGTCATGTAGTCATTTTATATCATGATTCAATGTGTCCAGAAATGTTCTCCATTTTTGCTCTCCTTCTAAAGCGACAGATTTCACTTGAGTTGAAAGAGAATATGTACAAACAATTATAAAATATTTTGTGATTTATTCATCCGGTTTTGCAGTTGTTGCTAGGTTATTTCATTTTATTTGTTTATTAATTGTTTTTTTTTTTTGCAGATCATGGATAACCATCACTTAGCAGTGCGATCAGCGTGCAGTGGACAAAATCCCTGCAGGAAATTCCATTTGCGGACGTCTGTACGACAGTCCGCCGAAATTTTGTCCTTCGTTTCACTCTCGCGGTCTTTCCGCTTTTCACGATCATACGCACTCTGAGGCAACTTTTGTGACAAACATTCAAATACCCGAATTGATTTCCTTTTTTCCCCTTCTCGGCTGAATTATTGAATATATGACATGACCTCTTACTTACATCAAAAACATATTTTGAGGTAAGAGTTTGGAATAATAGTATGCGGGCGATGCATAAAGCTCAAGCCACGTCATCGTGATGTAATTCATGGGGTGTGTTGTTTTCCGATTTTGGAAGTGGGAAAATTAGGTTACACTTTATAATCTGCGTGTAAATATTTTGACCTATAGGGTGGAGTTTACCATTAATTCAACTTTTCTAATGCGGTGTGGAATTTGCCAGATTGACTGTTATTGACCACTCATATTATACTGTATCATGATTTTGCTAAACGTGGGAGGCATGCGCAACAAATGTTGGAACTCAACGGCATTCATCTCAAAGAAAATGTCTCCATCTGTGGCAGAATCAACGTTATATCTGCTGAGAAAGGGGGAAATTGAAATGGATTTGTGATCCTCAAAACACCCATACCTCATCCCGTATACTTCATACGTAAGTCAAACGGCAGGGATACTTGTTTTCAATGTCGCTGGCGGGGGGGGGGGGGGGATGGGGGAGAGATCTCCCATATCTGGCTGTGGCATATCTTGTCCAGGTGATTAGGATGTCATTGTAGCTGTTTATGTTGTCCATGTAGCGTTACTAAGGTTAACTTCTAAAGGGTAGCGTTGGCTTCAAACTCTAGGAAAGACATGTCAACGGTCAAATTTGTCCAATACAATGTACCAAGAAATTATCATATTAGAAAACGATACAAACCATAACACTAAATACTTGGTGTAGATTTTTGCGATTCATAGCGGTGCTATTTTTCGGAGCTGCTATAAATAGAGGATAACGTTGGTTACTGTATTAATTTGACTTTTATTGGGCAAAACTCACCAGGTATAGTACATTGTATGTTAAGTAATGTAATCTTTCGACAAAGAGGAATTTTCATCTGTAACGCTAAATGCTTGGCAGATTTTTGCAATTTATAGAGGTGCTACTTTTCGGAACTACTACAAATAGAGGATGATGTTGGTTTACAGTATTGATCTGGCTTTGTTGGGCAAAACTCATCACGTATAGTATGTAAGTAATCTAATCTTTCGACAAAGAGGAGTTTTCATCTATGTTCGAGTTTTTCCTGTTCAATAACACGGTGTACCGTCTCAATTTTGGGTGTTTCTTGTTTTTTGGTGTGTTATTTTTGTATATGTGAGAATGGAAACAATTGTTAGTATATTTCTTTTCTAGATGAAAATTTTCATGTAATACGCAAATAAGATTGGCAAGATCTATTTTGAAGTTTTATGAATATTTTTATAGTCAGTTTATAACCATTGTAATGTAATGTATATACACATGTATGTAGAGAAAGTGGAGAATAAAGTATTCACTGTTTTTATTGAAATGACAAATCTGTGCTAGTCTGCAATTATTTCGACTTTATACCAAACAACATTTTTATATTTCCCTCTCAAAAGTTACACGATCCAGAACTTGACAAGTGAGACTGTTCGGTACTCCCATGGATTCAATCAAGACATATAATGGGTGACCCAACTAAAGCTGTTGGTGTACTGGACGCACTCTAGGCAGGGAAGTGTGTCTCTCTCGCACCTACCTGCTCTAGGTATACAACAGAAGAATAAAGACATCGACTTTCAAAAAGGTTCTCGCTCTTTGGAGAAGAATCAACGATCAAGTTGCCCGGGCACCTTGCAGTTTCCACACTATAAAGTGGAGCTGGTTCCAGAATATCAAATCAATAAGTCGAAGTGATGATAGATATATCGACAAAGTACTACACTCTTGATTTCACCCAAGTCATTGTCACGTGAAGAGAAATTTCGCCTTGGCTTGTATCCTTCATAGTTCTTTTACACCTAAATGATGTCACTGTTGATACTGCTTTCGTTTCATATCTATCTGTGTCTTTAAAAAGTGAAAAAAAAAGATCAACAAGAGTCGCCTTCGAACAAGTCGTACAGTTTTTCTTTAGTTTGGCAGGGGTTTTGAATAACTTCAGGAAAGCCCTCTTCGCCTTATTGCTCCGATACTTCAGCGATGGTCTTCGCTGCCTATTTGGGACGCTGATTGAGGCCCTGCTGAAGTTGCCTTCTTGCTGTTTGACACTCTCGCTCTGTAGGCTGGAGTCCACGAATCTATAAACCGGAACTCCCCGATGTATGTCTGACCTTTCACCTTTGATTTACCACCTTGAGAAGGTTGACCCGTGGAAAGCGAGAGCGGATTCTTTTGCAAGTGGGTGTTTGGAACATCGTCTACTGGTGTTGGAGATGCCTTTGAAGAGGTGGTCTTTGAAGAGGTGAGACCCGAATCTGTTGCCTTCGGCTCTCTTATTGGCGATGGTGCACGAAAATGCTGCTCTCTGTAGTTCTCAGAGTCGGGCAAGAGTTGCGAACTGTCCTTGCTTGAAGTGCTCGGCCGTATTTTTGCACTGCCCTTGATTAGCCTCGGATTGTTTGTCTTCTTAAAATTCTTCTGTTGACCGCATTTTACCCCATCGTGTGAGTCAACCCGATCATTCGCAACTTCCAGAGGTGGTTGAAGTGAGTTTTCGGACTTGACGGCACGTTGATTCAGCGAAGTTGGAAATGGACTGTAATTTCGAGCTTTGATTTCCGCCTCGGGATCGGAACTCCAGACGGAAGTGGCTGACGACGCCGAGATCAGGGGTGGCGAACAAGCAAAGTCCGGGAACTTTTCGCCGGATACACAGCGGCCTACGAAGACCCAATCGTCCTCGGAAAAGACGGAGCTTAGACTTTCGCCCGATGACGGAGGCGATGGCCTATATTTAAGTGTCTGTCTGTCTTCGTATCGAGCGGAGCAATTCTCTCTTGTATGAGTCTCCCCGTGAACAACGCTCTCCAAACATTGGGGTCGGTCTCTTTTCGTTTGATTGGCGTCAGATGCTCTGGTGTCCAAATCATCATAAGGTTTGCCATCCGTCGGTGCAGACTCGTATTTTGTGAGAAGTCTTTCCTTGAACGTCGCCAGGTAACATGAGAGAATCTCCAGTACTTTATCCCGCACACGTTGCATGTAGTCCCCCATGGAGGAATCATGTTTAACCATACCCTGAGTGCCCTTGTAAGCTACATCTCTCGTGTCATCACTTTTCTTTGTGTGCTCGGGGCATGGACACCATTGTAGCTCGATCAGCTTGCTGCAGTAATGGAAAAAAAAAAGAACGGTCATCATAATAATGTTTTTTTCTAGAACAGTGTCCACTTAGTGCGCATACGTAAATTTGTTCTTGGATGAATACAAAACATTTGAATGAAATTAAAAACCAAAACACTCTCCTTGAATAGTGAAGATAATCAACAGTGATATTTGCATAATAATTATGTCAGTTAGAAGAGGCGGAGCACCTTTAACAGATATCCCATAACCTGTACATAAATCTTCACTAAATTTTTTTTCTTCGATGTGACATTAGTAGGCCCTACATTTTGTCATGTAGAATTATTATCATTTGTATCCTTCATTTATGATTCGTCAATTATTGTATTGTTTCTAACATCCTAACAACTATGATTGTAAATGGTAAAAGGGATATAGGCCTAGTTGCCATATTATGAGCCGAAAACATGATTTTTATGATATTTTGTGTAAAAACCGAAGTAAAAGTTACCAGGTAACGACAATGACGACTCTTTACGCGGTGTAGTTGCAAATTATATCTGTATACAAAGATGAAAAATGTAAAACTTTAACATTCCGTAACTTTGGTGTTTTTTTTTTTGGGGGGGGGGGGTTCGATTAGACCATATTTTACTGTATGTATCTAAGTTTGTCTGATTTTACTCTATAATAATTCTAATGAAGATAGACTTGAAAATAGTGTGGAATTGCACTTTAATAGTGTGTCCACGTCAGAAAACTCGACACTATTCTATCAAACACATAGCTCGTGACTTGCTTCTGCCAACCTTCAATTTACAGAGCTTGATATTGACATGTTAACAAAAAAAAACTAGTAATAGATGTAATTTATTCCAGTAGATAAGGGGTGTGTAACTTGCGTCGGGGGTTGTATGTATGACAAGCTGCCCAAGAAATATCTTTATACCTGTAAATCTGGTCGCATATCCTGTCAATGAGGATATTTATGTCTTTCTTGGTTCCAAACGGCTCTCCAGCTTTTGCCCTGATGAAAATGTCTGCGACCTGCTCGTCGATGGTCATGGGAGTTTCTGGAAGGAGACCAAATAAATTGAACTTTTGATAACGAGCGTTCTGCAGTGCATAATGCCATCAATGTGCATGATATAGTAGTATGATATACAAATACTTAGATAAGCAATATGTGAGTTGTGTATGTGTGTGTATCATTGTATAAAACATTTAAAGCGATAATATCTCACATAACACTTAAATCATTTTGAATATTCATTGATAGGTTGACAATCTAGCGTAGGTGGTTTGCAAAGGACGATGAAATTATCATCATTCTGGTAAAAAGCCATGAAACACCCCCAACACGGTGTCCTGAGCAAGGAAAGTGGGAGTTTATCAACCAGTCGCCTTTTCAACCGTTTCTCGAAGGCTTAGTGAACTTTACTGAGGTTATTTCATTAGTTTGTTTGAGCAATAATCAAAGCGAGAAATTCTCTCTTCATTTGCTACTTGAATTGTCGGCACAGAGAACTAACATTTTACGCGTGTATGCTACGACCTGTAATGTCAAATAGTTTTGGCATAATTACACGTTTACTGCTTGCCAAATGGAGTACTGATACAATTAAGGCATACAAAATGACAACTTTAATGAAACTTTCAAGGGGAAACCAAAGAGAAATTAAACTTAAAGGACAAAATCAAAGACAAAATTCTAAGTACTATGGACGTGGGTTGGTATTTTGTATGAATCGCATTGTTGATTTTGAATGTGCTCGTGCGCTTCCTCAGTGAAAACCATTATTGAAAAATGTAACATTTCTTACCTTCGTGCTGAGGAGACATTGTCGTCATTTATTCCCGTTTATAGCAAATTCTGTCTGCATCATGAAATTCCATATCTATCAGTTTGAAGGAGTGTACATGATTGTATAACCATGCATAAAGCAAACCCAATCATAAGAAAATTTATATGTTCGCTGTTTCAACACTATATTCGTGTTGTCACCAGTCGCTGGGAAGAGAGCGCGTGCGCGCACGTTGCCACAGCGACTGCTGCGAAGAGCTAAGTGCGCATGGTTATTGCGCACATTGTGTACTGTGACATCACAATGCAAACTAAAAGAAAAAAAAAATCATTCGTTCTTCATGATAATGGCGCTTTCATTTCAGACAAACGTGATTGTGGGCACATCCTTTGTTACGACATTATTGTTATCACTGATCACAAGTGATTAAAGGGTTATTAGTTATTTATTCCTGTGCAAGACAACTTGTGATTCTCCCTTCCCCTCTTGAAAATAAAAGCTAACATTAACTCCACAAGACAAAGGCCAAGAAAACGTCAAGAAAGAGTAAACACTAAGATGGCGATGGTTTACAGGGTAGGACGAATTCACAATAGACACTACCATTTATCTCTGTCTGTTTTTTAGTATTTTGGTTGTTATCCCAAAACACATAACCTGAAAAGAGATCAAACAGTAACTATTGAACTTATATGCCATTTTATGCTTTAAACTTTGAATGTGCGTGAGTGCGTATGCGTCTTAATTTTCTTCCAAATTTGACTCACTATATCTAATCTTCAGCTGAATGTGACATTAGACCATTAGTTGTCCTCATAATAATTTTCAAGAAATAATGCCTTTTTTGGTCCGTCAATAGGGATGATATTCTCATTACTGCTGGGTCGTTGGCTTTTCACACACAACTTCGACTATTAAACGCAAATTTTGGTTTATCATCGGTGCTCGGGGAATTACCACGTTTCTGACACAAGAGGGAGCACTGTACACTTGACATTGAGAGGTGTTGGAAACCAGGCCTGGGGTGATGAAAAAAAAAAATCTTGTCAAGAGATAAGGCTTTGATGAACCAAGTGTCGCTCTATTGTTCACGTTTACTCTAATGGATGTCAGAGTAGAAACTACATCGACGTGGCACTTGACATATCAAAGTGCTAGTATCTGAATTTAAAATTTTCGTAGGTTCTACGTTTCATGAAACAGTGGCAGTTGTTACAAGCACACGTGGGAAGTAAAATGGGGGAAATAATGTCGGGCCTCTTGAATCTCCCACTGACCAGCAAAGTAAGGGATCCGATCTCGCTTTCATGTTCTATTTTATGTGGTTTAATTGTGTGGGGTTTTTTTTCATAAAAATTACGTAGAAATGTGCTAACTAAAAATGGCAAACTATCGACAAAGACGCATTCGCAATATTTTCCGGATACACTGAATTCAGAAAGTCGTGAGGCTATAGCATCTCTGCTTCATCCATTTTTTTTTTTTTTTTGGTGATCTTCAGCAGTTATACCTGACAGATGTGATTCGTGGGAACATGAATTTAACTTTACAATTACACATCATTCGGGATTTTTTTTTAATTTCCAATCTGAATTTGATTGAAACATTACCAAACCGTTTGTCTGATTTACTCTGCCAATTAAAGGCATTACTGAAGACGGATCGAGTGCCTTTTCACTCAAGAAATACAAAACAAAACAATGAGACATTTTGCGCAAAACTCAGATCTTTGTCAGGAAAATTCTCATCTTCATGTGTCATAGGTATTCACAATGTCTCTCTGAAGTATTGATGAGCACTTTACAATTTGAATTGAAACGAAATGCATTAGAAGGATACCATGTAATTATTTTGTTTTTCTAACTAACTCCTACAAGCCGTTCGGTCGGGTTCCCATTCGAGGTATCATTCAATTGCATCTACGTTATGACCAAAACTTATCGTCAGACTGGATTTCGAGCAATATAATTTTTGAAGTGGTGGCATCATTACAAGGGTCCACTTTAGATCGTCACCGCAAGGTAACATTACGAGGCGAAATCATTGCAATCGTTTCTGCGGAAGGAAAAAAAATTACTATGCAAGATAAAAATATTAGAAGCGATGACACACTATAGGGAACTATTCTTCAGAAGTTGATGTAATCTGAATGATGCATTCTATTACTGTAAGTATCAAAATAAAATGGTACATCAAGCGTCTTTAGCCAATATATATATATATATATATATATATATATATATATATATATATATATATATATATATATATATATATATATATATATATATCACTGTGGCACTGCAGCACTTATGAAAAGTTCAGACCAGAGTTCCATCTCAATTTCTCATGAACGCCGGCTCGAAATGCCATGAACGTTGTACGCTCTATAATATGACAGACTTAAAGGTCTGAAGGAATCCGAATTTACAATGCCTATAGCCGTTTAACCTCACAAGCTACAAATCCGTCCTTTCTTCCTTTGTTTTTAATCAGAAAGATTTTGTAAGCGAATAGATGGCATATCCTTCACTACAAGGTAATAAAGGGACTTCTTACCGCCAAACCGCAGGAGAACAATAATACTGCGTGTGGGTGCAGTGTTAAACCGCACCCCCTCCTCCCCCTCTCCCCATCCCCCACCCCTCCCCATCCCCCACCCCCATCCCCCATCCCCATTTCCCCGTTCTTTCCACCACCACACATACGCCTGCGATGGTCCGGATCATTCGTGTTCAGTGATTCATACCAGCCGTAGCCTGTTGCGCTCGGACAGCGAGCGCGACCGTCGCTGCCTCTCCAGCTGATTGAGATGCCCTGCAAGCACTTTGCTCTGTGGTTCAGGTGAAAAACTAGCAAGATGTCACGCCATCCGTTCAGTTATTGGAATCATCTCATATTAGGGATTATCGCTACCGCTGGATTTGGTGAGTGTTTGAAAAGATGCTTTGCTTTTAAAATTTGTCTTCATATGACGAATGCATGCTGTATAGCGGGAGCACAACAACGCTGCTAAATTTCTGCCACTTTGTTTCACCCCATTTGCTCGATCTCCGGTACCTCGCTTCCGCAGTCCAGGCGCAGGCAGGCGGGCTCGTCTGTGGCAATGAGCTCCTCCTTGTTCGTAGTTAAGTCAGTCACTTGTTGTCGAATTGCTTTCATTTGCCAACGTTTCCATTAGTCATTCTGATGATTTGGATGAAAGTCCAAACAAGTAGGCCTAACTGCTTCTCATCTTGAGTCAGAAAACAGAAGGTGCATGGGTCTATGCGACAAGGCGGCAAGTGTTTCTCGTTGCCATGATGAGTTGATCGAGAGAGAACAAAAAAGTTTACACTAAACTGTACTCGAGCTCGGGAGCAGTCCCTAAAAATGATTCACATTTTGTATACATCCATGTGACAGCTGATTTACATTTTGTTCCGGTTCCGTTTGGCTGTTAGCCAGCTGCGCATTTCCCCTCTTGTCAATGTTGTCACACATTGTTAGCGATCAAATGTCAACAGATTGCATTCCATGATATGTCATCATGCCATTTTTTTTTTTCTGTGCGACCTGAGGTATGCTTGTAATTATCCAGGGTGAAGTTGGCAAGGGTTTGTGACATGAAGCTTTCCAGGCCCTTGGAACAGAAGTGGGTACCGAATCACAGAATATTATCATTATTACTTCTCATTATGAGAATGTTATTTCTCTTTATTGTGTCTATGAAGTACATGTATAAACAATACTTTCCCTTAGCTTTTATTTGTTTCCTTCCTATGACCTCCAAGGTCACTATTGAATCTGATGCATTTAGCATGAATTCATTAATGGACCATGAAATTGAAGTAGCAAAATATTTTAGAGAAGAACAGATATAGACATATTATGCTATATACCATTAGATCTATACTTTCAATATGAATACATAGTAATTGTCATATGAATAAGATATGATTAAATATGCCTTCATCGAGACAAAGTTTCAATTACTTGAGAGGAACTAGTGTTTAAGATAGCTAATATGCAATATCTCTAGGCATCCGTGTTTATTATATAAGGTTAATTACAATATCTTATTTCATATAATATGATTTACACAATTTTAGAACAATCTTCTTTTGTCCTTTTACTTGTACTCTACTGACTGCATTGAGGTTACAATGAGATTTTTCACAGGACAAGCCCAGAGATGAAAGGAATTGTGTTATTTATAGGAATTAACAGGAGTTATCAGTAATTTTTCATCAAGTCAAAATATGCTCTTGAAGTATTGATCGTGCAGTTTAAACTGAGTTTCTGTTGGGCATTGGCCAGTCGTCCTTTGTATGACGTGAAGTTGTTTTCACATGTATACATGCAGTGTGAGGAGATATTTAAGTCTGGAAACAAATCAGAATATATTTTATATATTTTATCTATTTAATCTTGTCCTGCCAGGACATTAGACATTCAATTCATTTCCTAGTAGTATAAGATATCTGAAATCTTTGTATAGGCTTGCAGTGAACATGCTATAAGATTCCATCCAGGACACATATAACTTCAATATCCATATTCCTTAGTGGATGACTTTTAATTTTGTGGCAATCAGTGAAAATTTTGAGGAGAGATGAAAAGAGAAATATATAGGTAGAGAAAGAGATGAAGAAGGAGGGGTGAGAGATGGAGGAAAGTAGAGATATATAGAGAAATAGAGTAAGTAGAAAGTAGAGATATATAGAAAGTAGAGATATAGAAATATAGATATAGAAATATAGAAAGTAGAGATATATAGAGAAGATATATAGATAGAGAAAGAGATGAAGGAGGGATGTGAGAGAGGGAGGAAAGTAGAAAGAAAAGGTGAGTGTATCTCTTTCACACTGTATCATGCAATACCAGCCTCTTTCCTCTGCTGGTCTGTTACGTGCCTATTTCCTCATTTTGTTACATGTGCCCCGAATAATCTCTCCAACAGCTGACAAGGCATCCATTATTTAGTGTCCCTAAGTAATAGGCACTCAGAGCTGCTACTGGCTTTCCATGGGTGCTGTATATATTTGAATCATCATATTCGCAGGCCATTGTAGTGTCCATCTGTTGCCAAGAATTACTAAAAGTCCCAGTGTTGTGGTGAGCTGGTAAGAGTCCACGTAATGTGTGAAACATGTCATGAGTATATCCTTGATACATGTACCAAGATATGATTGTACCTCTCATTTAATTGTAGATATTTGTTTATTTGCTTTATTTTGTTTGTTGTCTGTCTGTCTGCTTTGTTAGGAGACATATAAACACTAGGTCCCGTCTCCTAAATTACATACCGCACTTAAGTAACTTTTTTTAATGCTCCAAATTGACATTTATAACAATGATATGAGGAATTAGTAAAAGTCATCAGTGAAAATCGAGTTCTGCATTTATAGGGAATTACTCAATGGCCTGGCCTAAGTTTCAGTCCAGTCTAGTGACTTGCATTTGAAAAGAAAAACCTACTTGCCTCCACTGAATTTTAATTGAAAGCCCATGAATATAACAGGATCAGAAATCATCAACAGGTTTAGAGTTATATGTGATGTCATACAGTAATTTTTGTATGCTTGCAATGTAAAGCCTATGAAACATGTCCCCCAAGTGCAAGAGATATTGGACTTTCAAATCAAGATACTGTGTGAGGCAATGTACTGTCCATTCTGTTTTGGCCACATTATTTCTGGTTCAGGCCTTAGAGTGAAAGCAATGTAATTTCAATGATTCTCATGCCAGAAATAGAAAAGAAAAAGAGAAAAAAAAAACCCAAAAGTTTTTGTATACCCTCACAAAAGTGAAGGTTGTACAGTATCAGTAATTATATTTTTGTACTTGGGGTGAGCACAGCAGGGTAGAAATGTATGACTAGTCAGGAGATTGTAAGTTACGCTGGTTTTACAAAGAAGGTCAGCCCTTAACAAGGCAAAATCAAATTTAAGGACACCTACAGTGCTGGTTCAACCTATTCTATTGAAGGCTTGTTCCCCATTCACCTTGACTATGTGTGTGCTTTCTTTCATTTGCACAGATATCAAGAAATATAGTGATTACACATTCTTCAACTTCATACTTCGTAGTAAAAAGTAATGTCCTTGAAGGAGAATGAAACCCAAATATGTACGGTATGTGAATTGAGGGAATGCAGCAATATCTTAATAGAACACATCAGTGACATTTCAGGGAAACTGGACAATTCATTTAAAGGTTTTGATGCAGTGATCTCTTGATGAGAAGACTCCAACACTTCGTGATGTTACGTATGGCAAATGATACAAAGAAAATAGACAGAAAATTCAACATATTTTCACTTTTGTAGCATAATGATAGAGCACTTGACTTACCTCTTTCACTCAAAAAGCAGGGGGAATGATAATACCCTTAACATATGTCAGAAAGAAGTTGAGGGAATATGTACTTTTCATGAAAAATGATATTTGGTTGATTCTTTTTATATTTTCTGTGTATTGTTTTCCATATATATGTGACGTCACAAATGGTAGTACTTAGTATAGTCTTTGTATCCAGCAATGGCTGCACTAAAACTTCAAAAAAGGTGGGGGAGGGGGAGTGGGGAGTATTTACTGTCACACCTGTGAACTGGTTAAAGGGGGCTTTCTGCCCACACACTATACATACTCTTGCACCCTATACCGGAAGAAGGCTACCACCTTGCCATGCCTGTGGTATAGCAGCCTCATTCTTCCCACATACAAGCATGTCTCATGATCCTCAAACATTCAGGATGTGGCCGCTGCGTACGTCAAACTATGGTAGACTTTGCTGCATCACTAATTTCAGCCAGTTATGTCTCACCAAAGTCCCCCAATCCCCCCCCCAAAAAAAAAAATAAAATAAAATAAAATAAAATAAGTGGAGAAAGAAGGATGAAGAGAGATGAAAAAAAAAACTGTTTTGATCAGGTCTGAGGGTACGCTCTGAAGATCAAGGAACTGTAATCCACTTCTAGAAGAGCCCTGAAGTTGCGGGGAGATCCCTTCCTTCATCCTTAGTTATAAATAGGAAATCTCTGCGCCTATTTTAATCCCAGCTTGCAGAACGGCCTGCGGATCAGTCATCCTTATCCCTCGGTAGTTTCCCAAATTACTTTCTTGTTCCATATTATAGTTGACTCAGGGGAAAAGAATGATTGGTCCCCTTGGTAAAGTTCTGGGTTTTGTTGTTGTTTTTGTTGTTGTTTTTTATGTCATGGAGTGATAAACATCATATGTTTTTATGATCAAGGATGACCTTCACAAATGATGTCATATTGATCTTATATGATTATATGTTATGATTGATTGATATTTCATGGTTAAAAGGTTATAAGTGATTTTTACAATTGACATCACAGTGAAGATTCATGTTTTACAGAATGAAGTCAATATATTCCACCTTGAATGAATTCTTTTCACTTGTACCTTACACTACCCTAGTTTAAAAAAAAAGAAGATAGTGAATGAAGTTTTACAAAATAATTATAATGGGCATGTTGTTGTAAGGGTTTCAGTCAAAGCAGCCCTTTCAACCAACAGTAAATGATTAGCAGCAATAAAGTTACTTTCAGATAAGTAGTAATTAGTACAATGAAATTCCAACTCAGTCATTGGCCTACATGTGTTTTCAGGTGATTCTTGTGATTTCAGTAACTTGAAGCAAATACCACAATGATTTGTATTTTCTCTAAATTACTGGCAAAATATTTGTCCACAGTCAACAAAATCACTGAATGTACACAAAGTTCTTATGAAGCATTTTCCCCTCTTCTTTTATAGCAACAATGACTCAGAGCATCTTTTTTTCATTTTGGAAGAATATTTAAAGAAAAGATGACCCCTGTAGAAGTGAAACTAAAGATCATAGGGAAAATCATGTTAGAACTGTCAGCCTGTAGTGCATATCAGATCTGTCAATGTTAACAATTTCATCTATGGCATTATATTGGACTGCACCCACAATTTGGGCTCATAATGCACACTCTACATGGCATTTTTGTCAGAAGTCCAGGGGAAATTGGTTCTTTCCTTGTTCTAACCCTCTATCGGAAAAGAGCTCAAAATGAGCAGGGTGCTCACGAGTATATTACATTTCTGTTTTTTTTTTCTTTTTTGTATTTTCTTATCAGGATTCAAAGCAATTTTGGAAGTTGAAAGTTCCATTGTATATATATATAAATGTATTGATTTTATCTGTCTCCAGTATTCTCTTCACTTTTCTCACTTTGTCTATCCATTCTTTTCATCTTTTTTGTAGCTTTTTTATGTCTGTATGTGTTTCCCTTTATCCTTTCCATTAATTATGAAGATGGATAACTGTCTGCCTTATTCATCTATCTCTCAGAACATTTAATGTGTGTAATCTATTACACACATTAAATGTGTGTAATCTATTACACACAATCTACTCTGTCCATCAATTTTTTCCATCTGTTAATGTGTCTGTGTTTACAATATGGATGTATGTATGTATTCATGTATTATGTATGTATGTATTTATATATCTATCCATCTGTCTATCTATCCAGCAATTCATCTATCTATCCATCTGCCTATCCATCTATCCATTTGTCTATCCATCTGTCTATCTAGCTATCGATCTATCTATCTGTCTGTATTTATACATCAAACAAGCAATGTACATGCCTTACTTTCTTTTCCTCATTTCTTTATGGCAGTTAGATGGTGTACAAGTTTGGTAATGCCATGAAGTTGAACATAATCAATCAATTGCATTCAGCACATCTAATTTGCTGTGAGAAGGTCTTATGATATTGCAAAAGTAGTTAATGCTTTGAAACAAAAAAAAAAAGAAATAAAGAAGGGTTAGCTGAAAATCATCTAGTGTGCCTCTACAGCTTATTCACCACTTTTTTTTTTGCATTACTTAAATTTCTTTATTGTTATAGCAAGTTCATAAATGGATTTATTTAAAAGCTTTCATGACCGAGACTATAATGATTTAAACGTTTTACAACAAGAAATATTTTGAAAGTATGAATTGTTTGCCCTGTATTAGTATTATGCAGTCTGCCATGGATTGCATGGTCCATATGTGTGTGGAAAAAGGGGGAAGGTGCATTTCTGGGAATGTCTGTTTATGATCTGGCACTGCTGTGCCTTCATAAAGTGCCCCAAGCAAAATTGTGAATTTATTAGATTAAATTCTGCTCTCAAATTAAACCACCAAGCAGCATCTCTTGAGTTCAGGTAACAATTCACTCTGTCCTATTCGGTGGTGGATTGCTACACATTCAAGATGGATATGACAACATTGTGCTTCTTACTTCTTCATCATCTCCTTTTTTATAAATAATAAAATAAGACACTTCTAAAAATGTAACTTTTCTTCAGAAAGACAGGATAAGTTTCTCATCATCACATGATATTAATATGATATCAAGAGAAATAGCCATGATAACCACAGTTAATCTCACTTGTCACTCTAGTCAAGATGTGCTGCAGTTCACAATAAAATCACTTCTTCACAAGATCTTACAAAATGACATTTGAATTATCTCTCTATAGGTCAAATAGTTTGATATGTTTGCTTTGAGACTAATAATCCTTGTTTAAATGAAGTTACAGTGGTAACAGTGTGCTTTAATAATTATTAGACTGAAGAAATGATCAAGAGTGAACACTTGAGGGTTGGACCTTAGAGGAACTTTTAGAGGAAAATGAGATGGGGTGGAAGGGGGGGGGGAGCAAGAAGGTCATGGGGAGGGGCATGGGGAGAGGGTAACTCGGTCAAGTAGCCACAGGGATTCTTTCATAGTAGTCATGGACTTACTAGGTTCATGCAGTAGTGCAGCAGCTGACTTCTAAAAGCGGTTTCATTAAGTGTAGCCAATAATAACAAATAATATGAGGAGGGTCAGTAACCAAGACCCCATTTACACCAAAGCTCTGGCTGTACAGCCTAATTTGGACCTACTTCTCGAGGCAGTCAAGCTGCCGCTAAGCCACATAATAATATTTTTTCTGGTGGTTACTGTGGCTCAGCCATGGCTTGACCCTGCACTTTACATTTATCATGTCATAATGGCTCTTTCTTTTCTTTTGTTCCATCCAGTACTTGATCTCATGCATGTGAATCTGGGGTCTAGGGCAATTACCCCCTGGGCAATTACCCTGGACCCTTGCCCTGACCTTAACCCTAATCCTAATCCTGAACCTAATCCTAACCCTAACTCAAACTCTAACCCTAAACCTTACCCTTACCCCAATCTTTACTCTAACCTCATCACTAACCAGTATTAAGCTGAGGAGGGGGGTATTGCCCTCTGAGAGTAAATTGCCCTGATACAGTGAATTTGAGTATCGTTTGGAAGACATGCCAGCTCTTGTTGTTAAAGTAGGTAAGATGTTTGCATTTGAACTCATGCAGAATCATGGCTTGTCTCAGGTCTTTAGTGTAAATGGGATCCAAGTGCTTCTGTGCCTCCACATCCGTCACTGTGAAGTTCGTCTGCTGAACGTTGCAATTAGCCTTTGCTGTGGACATTTCCAGATATTTTGGCGGTCAAGCTTTGGTTTGCATTACCAGGGCTGCTAAGTCTTACTGAATGTACAGGGGGGCTTCCTGAATTAAATGTCAAAATCTCTTCATGTCAAATATCAAAATCTCCCTGATTTTGGAATTAGGTTTTGCCCACTGAAATGCATGTCACACACAGGTATTTCTAGGTGCACGTCACGAGACCGACACCCACTAGTCATACAGCCCGTGAGTTCAACACTAAGCAAACAAGGTCCACGAGACTGACTGTCAAACTCATGGGCTGTTTTTACCTAGTGTCGGTCTCATGGGCTTTATTTGCCTAGTGTCGAACTTGTGGGCTGCATACGAACTCATGGGTGTCGGTCTTGTGGGATGACCCCATATTTCCGTGATTGCTTTGTGGAAGCTCCCTGTTTTTCATGTGCTAATGTCATGCATTGTGCATTGGTTAACAAAATTGTGGTCGGGAGCAGATTGGTCACTGAATGTATTTTGGAAGAAGCTGTCATCCTTGAAATATAACCATAATATGCGGTATGATGCTAGAGAGACATTAGTCCATGGGCCAAGTCCCGAAAAATGGGTTATTGGTACCACCTGAGGTGGCAAAACCTTTCTGGTGTCATTTTGTTTGTCGGGCATAGATATGCTTATGAAGCTATGATTAGCATTTCCAAATGAGTAGCTTAGTCATAATAAATGAATTTTTAACCAATTTGGTCTCGTTTTTATATCCCTATACTTCTGAATCGAAACTAACTGCTATACAAAGAAGAGCACTCTCTTCTGTATGTCCACAGGTGTTCTGTTGTAAATGCGATGCTCTTGGTCTTTATTCAAGGCAGCGAAGGGAATATCCAAAGGGTTATGATGTCCATAGCTGTCACGCGGTGCGCTTAGTCTTTATCTAGACCAATGTACTGTTATCATATCTAAAGTTCCTAATAAAAGGGATTATCTATACTGTTTTTATATTACCCTCTCAACAAATACATCAGTTTTAAACAAAAATCACTTTGTTCATTTACAATATTATTTATCATAATGTATTGTAGTGTACCGGTACATTGTTTTTGCATTATCTCTCATTGTCAGATGGAAATAAAGCAACATTGGCGTGGCATTAGCGTTTTCACCGTAGCGTTTTCACCGAAAAATTATAAATAATTGAAAAATACAGTAAAGTTCATGAGGAATTGCTTTTGTTGTTGTTGTTGTTGTTTTTAGATAAAGGGATATACACTGTATCATAAGCTTTGGATATTCCCTTCGCCGTCTTGAATAAAGACTAAGCGCTGTGGACATCATAATTATTTCAGCTATTATGGATGCAATTATTCTTCGCTACCAATACAGCTGCTCTTTGATAGAGAAAGTTTAAAAAAACAAAACAAATAAGACCAGAAAATAACTTAAATGGGAATTGGTTCTTGCCTACTTGAAAAACTGTAGTACATATCATGAATAAATGTTTATGCTACTCTGAATATCTGTTTTATCAATGTAAAATATTTCATGTACTAATGCATGGTGTATGATATTGTGGTTTTCTATTGACTGTTCTTTTGATGAATTGCTTCTTAAATCCCATGAGCAGATTTTCTCATTCAATGAGAGCATACTTGTTATGATGGTAGCAACCATCTATGCAAAGTATTTATTATGTGATATGCATTTCACCTTCTTGGCCAAAGTTTCTTTCTTTCTTTTTTGAGAGTCCTGTGGCAGATATATGCTCTTTTTGTGTTTCTGTGTGTTTAAGAGACTTTTTTTCATGGTGCTAAGGACTGCCTATAAAATATGTGAATTTGTGTAACCACAGAACTTTCTTTGACAGTTTGGTAGTCCTGTTTACCATGTTCTGTGAGAGCGAGGTGACATTGGACTCCCGGCTGAATCTTAAAGCCGTGAAATTTGAGGAATGCTCACAAGTGCTCAGCTCTTGTAGACGATGCGTGTGTAGACTCGAAGCCGTCGGTGAAAAGAGTGTAAATTGGTGAAATTTGAGGAGCAGGGAATAATGAATAGCAGTAATGGGAATGGAAAGCAAATGCTCCTCTCCCCCCCCCCCCCTCAAATACTGTACAACTTTCTGATGGAAGTGGAATGCAAGGATTGTGTGAAACCCCATATGATAGATCTTACTCTGTCAATATTTGCCACTGGATATGTGTGCTGGTTGAAAGAAGAAGTAGACCGACCAGAGAGTAATTCTGAATGAATGCAGGGACTGAAAAGCAATGGCACAGTCGAAAAAATTCCAGAGAAATCTGACAAATATTAAAGTTGTTATGAACCACTTCTGTGTTGGCCAGTGAAGTAATCTGAAGCCTTGCTGGATGTCTAAAAAAATTATGTGGCGGTTGCATGATTGGGATTTCATATTCATCATCTCATGTTATCCTGTCCTATGTTTTTGTTCCTGTTTCTGTATTTCGTGAAAACACTGTATTTTCTTGGATAGTTTTTCAAGGATGCATTTCTTTTTGATTCTCCTCAAGGGGTTGTGAAGGTTAAATTTTCTTGCATGTTGCCTTGGACAAAAGGAGTCAATGAAATGCAAAAGGTTTCTGATGGTTTCTGTGTGCACCTCATTTGCATAGATGCCTTCGATGTGAAAATTCCTACCTGGTGATATCTCACATGTGCAATGGGCTTCCTCTCTGCTAAATTCTCCAACCTTTACAAATCTATGGCTTCCATAAATCACAGCCTCGTCCTCCTGCCAATCAATACTGTATCTGGTGAAGTGCAACCAAATTAGGCAGTTTGGAAGCCATCTTCCTCCAAAGAAAGCAAACTGATCTAGAGTCTTCATGTCCTTGAACCAATTTGCTGGAGCATGTCCGGAACTGGCTGTCATTTGAAGTCGTGCTTGATGAGGTGGTTTCCTACTAAATTGCAGAAAAGGGGAACTGTCAAATCATTTCAGTTAATGCAGCATCTAGTTTGGGTAATCCGTAAAAAGAAGATATTGCCAAAATTGTACTTGTAACAATATCTAGCAATTATGGTCTTTTTGTAGTATTTTGGGAAGACCACAGGTTATGTCTCAAAGTGGCTTGAATTGTTTTTAGGTCCAAGAAATGAAAAACAAAACAAAACAAAACAAAACAAGAATTACAGGACAAGCATGCTATTTCCCATAAACAATCCCCCCCCCCCCCCAAAAAAAAAAAAAAAAAAAAAAAAATCACCGGTCCCACATGTTTATATCCATTTCTGTAGAGCACACATATTGCATGACCTCTAGTTTTTGTAAAGTAATATCTACACAATATGTTTTTGACACTTGGCATGAGCTCAGTGGTACAGAAATATGTGGAATCAAACACCCTTCTAAAGGTAGAAGTATATTGCCACCCTTCCATCTTTATGGCCTTATTCAATCCTACAAGAATGTTTTTATTTCAACTCGACTGTACAACAATTTACCTGTCATTCTTGTCTAACCTGTATGTTTTCATCTTCGGAAGATACCATTCTGTAGAAACTTGTACACTTTGTATGCATAAATTATACTTATGCATAAAATCTTTATTCCCATGCTTCGTAACAGCAGCTCTTTCACCTGCAGTACTCACCCATGGTACTCATCTGCCATTTTCTACTAAGGATATTAATCCTACTAGCTTTTGCTAAGCCAGATTTTACTGCTTTTAGTCAGTCTATGGAGAAAAAAAATGTCAGTGAATTATCTCTGCATCTTGAAATAAACTTCTGGGTACTGTTTCATGAAAGTTGTCAGCCCTGATAAGTTGTCAGTCTCTGACAATCACCATGGTAACAGTCAGTGACCAGAGCATCTCAGCCAATCAAAACCAATGATTTTGCTGAAATTGTCAGAGACTGACAACTTGTTAGCACTGCCTAAATTGATGAAACACCCCCCAGGTTCTCAGATCATTTCCAGAGTCAAACAATGGGTGTGTATATATAAAAGGCTAGTTGCATTTTGATAGTTATAGTACAAAGAAAGACGAGTGGCTTAGGAATATGGTTTAGGAATATTGTTTAGGAATGATTAAAGGACAAGTTCACCTTCATAAACATAAGGATTGAGAAAATGCAACAATGTTAGTAGAACACATCAGTGAAAGTTTGAGGAAAATTGGACAATCGATGCAAAAGTTATGAATTTTTTAAATTTTTGTCTTGGAACCGCTGGATGAGGAGACTACTACAGCTTGTGAGTCATATGCGTACAACAGTATAAAGAAAATGTAAAAGAAAATTCAACATATTTTCACTTTTTTCGCATAATAAAAGAGCACTTGACTTGCCTCTTTCTAAAGGCAGGGGGAATAATATTACCCATAACATTTGTCGGTAACGAGTCAGGGGAATGTATACTTTTTTCAACAGATGGAATTTTGTGAAATTCTCTTTATATTTTCGGTCATATTGTTGTACGCATGTGACATCTAAGTTATTCATACACTGCAGTGGTCTTCTCATCCAGCGGGTACTGCACAAAAACTTCAAAAATTCATAACTTTTGAACGGATTGTCTGATTTTCCTCAAACTTTCAATGATGTGTTCTACTAATATTGCTACATTCTCTCAATCCTTATGTTTATGAAGGTGAACTTGTCCTTTAACTGTGGATGCAGAAATTAATATGTTGAGGCAATGTCACACTCATGAAGTGTCTTGGATATATTTGAAGTATACTTTCACCAGAGCAATCAAAATTCATGTGATGATATGATTTTGACAATCAATTGTTCGTGCCCTTATCTTCTATGTTCGTATCTTGCTTTCTGTATGTTTTCTGTGAACTTTTTTAGATATCTGAAATGAAATGAAGTCCCTGGAAGGAGGACAAAGAATAAAAAAGGAATGTAGCAGTCATTGTGAGGTGCAAACTAAGTAATCATCTGCCTTTGTTGTTGTCTTTGGGGGAGGGGAAGAGGACTAGGTAGATACAAAGCATGCAGTGAGCTAATTGAGGAAGAGACACCACTCATCATCCTTAATCTCAATGAGGATGACAAGCATGACTGATCAGTACAAACTGGAAAGCCAAGTACTGAGTTATTTGCAGTAATTGTCATTACTCTGTTTTACAGTCTGTGTGTGTTTCATTATTTAGTTTTCAAAAGGTGTTTTGAGAAGAGAAAGAAATGGATCTGTTGGAAAAAGACCTAAGCTAAAACTCCTTCTAAGATGTGCAAATGTATTGTGATGATGTGCTGATCAGAATATTCTCTTTTTGATATTTCCCCTTCCAGCCTACTCCTGTGAATACATCACCCTCGATCTCTGTCAGAAAATTCTCCCGTACAACAGGACTACTTTTCCCAATTACCTGGGACATTCATCTGCCGCGGAGGCAAACACACAGTTCAGGAATGCCATTGAGATATTTCACGCCTTGGGCTGCCACGAGCTCACGTCTTTCTTCCTATGCTCGCTGACGACGCCAAAATGTACGATGTTTGGTTCGACGGTACCACCGTGTAGGGAGCTGTGCAGCAGTGTGATGCAATCCTGTTTTGCTGCCCTGGTGTTCTCAAACCTTGAAATAGACTGTCTCATGTACCCCTTAGCTGTCCAAGATCCGCAGTGTATAAGTGAGAGCATGCTGATGGTTAGCACGACTGTGTCGCCGACCACTGATGCAGGGACGACAATGGGGTCGACGCTGAGCGGCATTGCCAGAGAGAGCACACCCCAAAATGAAAGAGGTATCATTCAAGCGACGACCACGCCCTCTCCCGTAGCAACAACTGGGAGCAGCAATTCATCCGACGTGACAACTGTTGACAGCAAGACAGGAACAATATCATTTACCGTTGATGTGGATGCCACCAGTCCTAAGCGGCTCCACCCATCAACAATAAATGAAATTACCCACTTTCCAAAGATGACTCTGTCCACGTCCATTTACCACGCAGTCACCAAAAGCATCAGTGACCGATCGTTGGACTTTGATAGTGTGGACAGGGACAGTGGGGATGGCAACAATAACGTGAATGATGCAGCTAATGGTAGTATTTTTTTTTTAATTCATCTCCATTAATGCAGATAGGTCCTGACACCAGGAAACCCCATCTTAAATTCATTAAGCCCATATTGATTTCTATCCTGCACTACAAACGTTTGACACCAGTGCATTTTCTACACAACCCACTGAATTGACAAATGTGGCAACATCCTTATTGTCCCGACAACCAACTCCTGTGTAGAGTCAATTGCCTGGTGCTCATGTAATGTGATGATATAAAAAAGAAGTGAAATAAGTAGAATTTCATGAATGTCTAGCTGATTGGAATACATAGATAGAACTTTAGATGGAAAGACAGAAAGACAGATTGACAGACATACAAACAGACTGATAGATACATGTATGGATTGAAGAATACCCTAGTACTTAATAGAAAGATCATAGATAAGTGAATAGTACTCGTGTGAAGGAGCAAAAAGTGTAACGAGTGTCAAGAGTGAGTCAAGTAGCCAGCTCTGTTAAGAATTGGCCCATAACACTCTAAATGTCATGCCAGTGAACACTTTGCATATCATCTCAGCTTTAGTAGCAGATACTTCATTATTACTTTTATTATTATTATTATTTTGCATAGGATCTTAAGCATACAGTGCAAGAATTTACTGGATAGAAAACCAAATCTTGTATTTCTTTGTTCTTAGTGCACATTATAATTGATCTGTGACTCATCTCACATATGGCACAAATTTTGTAAAAACAAGTTTTTTTTTCTCTCTTTCCTTCTTAGGTGGGAGCGACTCCAATGGTGACTTCAACTCCAGGGTGCGCATCGTACTGGGTGTCAGTGTGGGAATGCTGGTTACCATGGTGACGATGCTAACGATGTGCGTCTGTTTCAGGTGGGTGTGAAATGGGAGATGCGCCGAGCCAGGCTGTTGTGCGTGCCTAATTCATGCCTTCAGTTTCCTCATTATTTAACAATGAAGTGTCAACCGTATAGATTTTGTTGATGTACATGTAGGCCTACATATGTGAAGACTTAAAGCTGGTTGCATGCTGATTTATACCTTTAAGCCTGAAGCTTTGACAGAGTATTTACATTGCAAATTACAAGGCTTCTAGGATGTGTTTGGAGTTGAAAAATTCTATGGCAATTTCCTCAAAATTTGAAACATGGCTCTTCCTGACTTCATCTTCACTTGAAACCTTGTATACAGATCTGCAAGTGTATGAGTGTATTGGAGATGGTAAATTCAATACATATGATTTGGTACATATACTTAATTGGTGATTTGTGGTGTGTCTTATCACATAGCTTGGAGTAAAAGCTGAACTCCACAATTTTTTTTGTTCTGTCTGCTGTTTTCATAAACAGCACCTGTTCTTTTAACGCTTGTTTCCAAGTAGTATCACATATAATGGGTAATTTACTGTAACCTGTTAGGTTCAGTGGGTCAGATAGCATGACTGTAAGCCATGCTTATCAGGATGATTTGTGCGTTCAGTAGCTATAGTGTTAGCTCATTTAGAAGATCTCTGCAAACAAGATTTGATTGAATGAGGTTGATAAGTCAAAGGTGAGAACGTTGATGTGGTAAATATTAGGTAATCTACACTCTTTCAAAGAGACTGTAGGCAGTGAATAAATTGAGCCTTTTTGTTTTCACTCACACTCCGTTTAAAGATATCACAAGCAGGCATATGTGTAGTTTATTATGTTATATTCAGGGAAGGTGTCAGGTCAAATTTGACTCACTTTTCATAGGTTATCGATTAAAATGTATGTCCATGAAACTTTCATCAACATCATGTACTCAATGTACTAGAAAAGCAACACTGAAGTCAGCAAGTGGCCTTAAAGGGGATGGCTAGTAACTGATCAGTGGGAATGCTGGGGGATGATTGTTCCAATCCTTGTGGGATTCATTTAAGAGTAATTTATATATCTATTGTTGTGTGAAAATTATTTGCTTCAGAATGGTCTCATATTCAAGTAATGTGCAGTTTAATGTTTCCAGGTTAGCATGCCTGTATAGTGACGGGGCGATCGTTAACAGCCCGTTAACGATCGCGTAATGTACTCTTAAATGAATCCCACAAGGATTGGAACAATCATCCCCCAGCATTCCCACTGATTCCCACTGATCAGTTACTAGCCATCCCCTTTATTAACAGATAACATAGGAGAGTACAGGCAATTTGTTGAAATTTTGTATTCTAATTCACTAAAACATATTTAGAGTATTCCAGTGATTATTTCTCACATTTTTAATGAAAGATGGGTCAGCCGGTTTGTGATGGATGCTACGAAGGAGCCACATGTAGTAAGTAATTTGACCTGACTTTCAAAATTCTAAGTGGAAGAAAGTAACCACGGAGGTTTTGTATTGATCGCACCTGCCCCACGTGGAGATGCACTAAACCACCTCATTGAGCGAACAACGAGTCCCCCGTCCTTGACAAATTATTGGATTTCCTCCCCCAGCAAATATTTTGAACAGGGCACCCCCTCGGTCATCAGCACAGCCACTATGTCTGCGATGACAAATGGAACTTCCCCTCCCTAACGATCTCCTACGAATGCTGGTGGTTTCAGACCATGGGAGAGATAGAGAGGAGGAGAGGGAAGATGCTTTTATAGATCAGATAGGATGAGAAATGAAAATCGATTCAAGAATTCCGTGGATGTGAAGGCGCTTTGGCAAATGGAGTGAAACATGGTCGTGTAACAGGACTGACGTCAAGCAAAACAAGAAAATTGACAAGCCTGCTGTAGAATCTGTCTAGCTCATAATTTTTGATTTGCTGAGACCCTTTCTCCAACATCTGGTTTGTGTGTATTGCACATGACATTGGAGAAGGATATAAACCTTGCTGTAGGCTTGATAGGTGGCTGTCTGTTTTGACAAGCTTGAGGTAATATCAAGGTTGATGAAATGAATGAAGATGTAGTGACAAGGCCTTTTATGACACTGTGCACTTGTTGATTGAAATGGGGGTGGGGGAGGGGGATACGATTACCTGTGTGGATGGATGTACTCAAACTCTTACCCCCTCTCCCTTCTGTCCCCATCCAACCCATTATGCTGTGGATGCAGTGCACTCCCGTTTAACCAACACGGTTATAACAAAATTCTTGTTACAACGAAGTAAAGATTCAGACCGCAACATTATACGCTCTATGTATTTTATTGTTTATATGTTTGGTTATTATGAAATATTGATATAACGAAAGAAAGTTGCCGCTCACATGGACTTCGTTATCCCAATGTATGTTCCTTGCTCTCTCCAATGGTACTCAGTGAGCAATGTTTTATGGTGTACTAATGCATCTCACTCACAGTTTGGTGCAGTGCGTTAGATTTGCTCAAAGCTTAGAATGGCAGTCAATTTTGAATAGTTAACTTCTTGATGTGACATTCGTTATCCCCATTATGAAAGATTAAACTTTCTTCTGCTATGGCAGCTGGGAGCTGACTGAAATTGTTCAAACAAAATCAAAAGGATATTGAGAGAACGTCTTGGAGGGGGTAGAAGATGTGATGCTGCTGCAGCTGCTGCTGCCCAGATGCTGTTTTTGCAATGAACTGGGGAAATTTTGTGGATAACATTAAGGGCTGGAGGGGGCTGTATGCTTTAATCCATCGACTATACTGTAACCTAATGGATTCTGTACAAAATTTATGGAGATTTTTCTAATCTTATGTATTGTAGGGTAAGATACAGCAAAATAAAAAGCAACCCTCAGTGAACAACTCAATGGGAGTCATAGCTTTCCCCATTTAGTTGATGGGTTCAGTTCAATATATGCTGTGCAGTATTTCAGTGCATGCTGATGGCTGTAAGCATTCTCAAGTGTTTTCCTTGCAAAATTGCATGAGTCTCCCAAGAATGGCAAGGGGAAAGTGTCCACATCCTCTCTCTCTCTCACTCTTAGTCATGCTGTCAATCTATTCATCTATCTATCTATCTATCTATCTATCTATCTATTCATCTATCTGTCTATCTATCTATCTATTCATCTATCTGTCTCTCTATCTATCTATTCATCTATCTGTCTATCTATCTTTTCATCTATCTGTCTATCTATCTATCTATTCATCTATCTGTCTATCTATCTATTCATCTATCTGTCTATCTATCTATTCATCTATCTGTCTATCTATCTTTTTTATCTATCTATGTGATATCTGTCAATCCGTCTATCAGTTTGTCTGTCTTTCTGTCTATCTATCTGTCTATCTATAAAGCAATTGATCTTGATCTTTCTACCATCTGCTTTTCTGCTTGTCTGTCTGTTTGTCTTTCTGGCAGTCAGTCAGTTGATATGTCTCCCTATCTCTCTTGCTATGGTATATCTATCTATCTATTTATCTATCTATCTATCTATCTATCTATCTATCTATCTACTGTAAAACGAGGAATTTTCACGTGCATTTTAATTTCGCGAATTTCGCGAAATTAAAATGCACGCGAAAGCTTTTGTCTACACTACATGCATTGAATGCCAGTAGCAATTCGCGAAAATTTCAAGCCACGAAAAAGGCTGTCGGCTCCAATTCGCGAAAATTTCATGCCGCGAATATATCATGTTTTACAGTATCTATCTATCTTTCTTTCTACCTCTCCATCTACTCATACATGCATCTATCTTTTTGCTTATCTATCTGTCTGTTTGTATGTCTGTCAATCAATTGATTGATCTCCCTCCCCCATCATGCCATCTAGCAAGGCCCTGTATACCTATATATCTACCTTGTATCTGATATCTCTTTGTATGTCCACACAGGGTTGTGGTCATTAATTGCAGGTACTGTCATGTTCATTTCATACATGGTTGATGTGGCCACTAATTGCAGGTACTGACAAGTACAAATAAGGAATTAGTTTTACTCATTTTAGTTTGAGACTTCCTGTGTTTCATGTTGAAAGTCGGAGGCCACACAAACCTTGCGATGTTTCCATTGGTGTGTTTGCCATTTCCATTGCCACAAGGTTTGAAGGCTGAGAGAGGCATATGGGAGAGAATATATACTCGCAATATTTCCTCCCTAGACAGACCACAGGAGCAGGCAGAAACAGACAGACACACACACACACACACATACTGGGTACACACAAACAAGCAGAGATATAAACAGACACACACAATCTAAGACAGAGACAGACATGCACACAAACAGAGACATAGACAGACAGACAGACATTCAGACAGACACGCAACTCATGTTCAGTAACAACATTTGTCAACAGTCATGAAGCCCTGTAACTATGAGGATGTCCTCCACTTAGCCTTTCCTTCTCTTCCTCCTCGCTCTTTTTCTCGCTTTCCCTCCCTTCCCTATATTTTTTGGTCTTCCGCACCTCATTTCTCTGCTAATTTGTGGCTCAATACATGTCTGCGTTTGGCTCTTCCAGCTCTAGTCTGCCTTCTGCACCATTCTGTCACGAGGAAATGTTGCGCTGGGTAAAAATAAGAACACACTGAAAAAACTGCACATTATGCCATTGTAAAGTAGAACTTTGTCTGAAATCCTGACGGATGTAAGTATTCATTTGAAAATTATCATGGGGCATGGAACAAAAATAACTCATCAGAACTTCCATGTATGAAAGGAGAATGTACCACTATGTACAATATGCACTGAGGAGAGAGATTTTATCCTACCTAGATTCATCAAAGATATTTCTGTTTCGCAAAATTCGACAAATATTGAGAATGTTGGTGTAGGCAGCTGTGAATAGGCTCATTTTAGACAGACGTATCTTGTGATTGTAATGTTATGTATGCAGAGCTCATCATTGGTTCTGCGATCACATTGATTGTCCCTTGTTTCAAACTTTTCCCCTGAACATAATTATATTCCTTCTAACTCAGTACAAGATCCATCAAGAATGTGACATTATCACTCATCGTCCAAGACACTAAAAAGTTACTTCCATCTATATAATGTGAAGGTTTCCATCGTGGTAGAACTTTTAGTGGTGGATGGTTTTATGGTACATCATGTATTCTTTCTTGGATGTGAGTGTGGTCCTGAACGGGACCTACAATCTCAATGTTTTAGTAAGCATGTTCTGACCATCCTCATCCAAGAAAAATACAGGAAATCACCAACCACTTAATCTCGTCTATAAAATGCAAGAAAATATTTTATAAATGTCTGTAGTTGCAAACCTGTGTTGACTCTAACACAATCAGCATTTTGGTAAAGATCATGAGATAATAATTTTTTTAATTTGTCCATGGGGTGTTATGCTGAATAATTTCCTGACAATTTGAAACATTCCTTACAGTCATTTAATACATATATTTGAATTCATTCAAAGCAACAATTTTTTGTTAGTAAAGTATACCAAGTTTGCAAGAAATGAACCTCAGCCCTCAAAGGAAATGAAGGGCAATAAACAGAAAATATTTAGTATTGTAAGTTTGACGTGTGTGCACACCTTGCTCTGTAGACTGACATGTGAATCATGTAGCTAAACTTGGCACGAGCAAAGCAATATGTGAATTTTGGTCACACTCCAAGTATGATTGATATGAAATTTGCTAATAATGTTATTATAATTTTTTTCAGGGCTGTGCAGGTATAAATAGCACTTTTCCACCTAGCATCAGGGTGTTATACCACTCTGTGCAGGAAAGCCATGAATCATCGGTGTCAGTGAGGTTCCAGTAGGCACCAAGAGGGGGAAGCTGGGGGAGGAGGGGGTCAAGCTGGGATATGTCTATGTAGTGTGCTTGGTGTCAGGGTGGGCGTGGCAAGGTGATTGACAGGAACACATGACAGGTGCAGGGTGACATTTGACACGGGGCTGTCGTGGTTCAGCTGTCAGAAAGACGACTGCCGCTGTTTCATGGGACACTCATGGTATAGCCAAGAACAAGACTAAGCACACTCATGTTTCAACACGTGATAGCCCAGTGAAGGTAATCAGGATTCTTGATTCAAACATTTAAAATTCTGTCATCCCAACGTGTGGTACACTACTCGGATTGTTTTAAATCCTGTTAGTCTTATTGTCTTTGTAGGTATCTTGTACTCCCATGGTTCCAGTCTCAAATTGTATCTATACGTAATATTTTTGTTCTTATTTCTGACTTTCAGTAGCTTCATAGTTGAAAAACAGCACTCCCTAGCAGGAACTGGCAGTCCTGAAATTGATGGATCATCTGATACTCTTTTGCATCTCCTGCAGGTTTTACACCAAGTCCAAGTCTCCTAGAAACAACAGGGCGGGGCCAGGCATCGACTCGTATGGTGGCTTCTACGCCAACCCAGCGTTTGAAAATATCCAAGGAGGACAGGAGTGTGTTTCTCCCGTAGCATCAAATGGCAGTGTTCAGGTGAGATTTCTTGCAACATGCAAGGACATTTGAATTAATACCAAAACAAATCTTCAGTAATCAGGGAAAATCCAGTCATTTGAATTTTTTTTTTCTTGTCAGAAAAACAGAAGGGATGCATGTGCATATGTTTGTCTTGTTTTAACTTCTCTTCCCATCTTCTCATAACATTGGTAACTTTTCTTTAAAAGCTATCAATAGAAATAACAGATGTGAGTTTTAACATACCATTGTAAGTAAGAACAAGGGCATAAGCAATTAATGGTGTGACGTACTATTAGAATGAATTTTCTTTGAAGTCAGAGAATGACATACCTTCATGGAATTCTAAAGAAAAAGGAAATATAACAAAAATGTCACACATGCACTTATCTGAACAAGCACAATTACTAATTGATTCTATATTTTCCACATGCTGTCAAAGATATTTGCTCTTCAATGTACAGGATATGTACAATTAAGAGAATGATAACTGTGTAATATTCCTGCACTTGATTTTTCTGTTGGAAAGACAAAACCATTGTCAATCTGACACCTAACTTAATGTTTCACAGGAATGTGATGCCTCATTACACTTACATTAATCAAAGCTCATTTCCTTTGAAGTTTTTCCAAACTTGTTTTATCTTTTAGTTGTTGTTTTTTAATTGGATTTTTTTTTCTCCTAGGAATGCATGCACAGACATGAACAGTCCCAACAACTGGCTGTATGATTAGTCTATTCAAATTCCACATGCAGCCTCTGAAATTTTTTTGCATGTTTCCACTTTGTGAGAACCTTCCATGCTGATGGCAATAGTCATAGTGTGTCACTGTGTGCTGTTTCCAGAGGTAGTGTGTGTGTGTGTTCAAAGCATGCATGCTGTCAATTCACTCTTATAGATGACCACAAAGTAGTTTGATACTGGCTTTCAATGTTAGTCATCCCTTTAGATAGCAGCACAAGAGAGAGTTAGTAACTATATGATTTCCCTCATGTGTGGGTCACCTTAGCCAAAAACTTTTTTGAAAGCTGCTGAGGCTGTTTTTAATCAGGGACTTATTTGCATTCCTTCGTGCGCACTTGAATTGTTGTAATGCGCTGTAATGAAATTGTATTTTGAACACATTTATTACAAGCATTTGAGTACAGAATAGATATTTTACAATCAAATTTTATGTAAGTCCTGAAGTATTGACCAAAAAAAAATCTATGCCAGATCTGTACAGATATTTCAAACCTTTCAAAACATTGAGAATATCTGTCAAAATATCTAAAAATCTTGAGAAAACATTCCAAAAATATTAGAAATAAAATGCAAAATGGGAACTGTGACTCTGAATATATGTGCTCAAATGAGCTTCCTTGGATGTGCTATTTCTGTGGCTTTTTTTCCTCCTACAGGTGTATATTTGAGGTTTTAGCCTTTAGATTGTTCTGAAGACTTTGGTTGAAGGTATGTTGTGACATGATATAGGTATATATGCATTGGGGCTGACTTACAGCTTTGTGATACGTGCTCAGAGCAAAAGCGACAGATCTATGGCCTTGAAAATGCATGGCGCTTACTGGCAGGAGCTTGATCACTTTATTTCCGCAATGAAGTCTTCCCTCTCAGTGAAGAAGCTATGCAGGCTTGGCTAATTTTGCGCTTCTTTATGTTTCATTTTATATGGATGTATAAACTTTGATCAGTTGCCTGAATATGGCTGCAATTGCTACGATTGCTTTATTGAGTTTGTCATTTATTTTTCTGTATGAAATTGAAAGAAATTGATTCACATCTTTGGAATGACAGTTTTGAATGAGCATCATTAAAAAAAAAATCAATTGTGAGATAATTTAGGTCCAGGAAAAGTGCCTTATTTAATGCTGGTGATACAGACTGGTGGAGAAAGATATCCAAACTTTCTACAAAAACCTTCTACTCTTCTTCTAGAATATCCTCTTTTTTTTTCTCTTCTTTCCCAAGGCATGAAATGATTTTTGATTTATGCCTATTGTCAGTCAGAAGTGATTTTAGGTAGTCATTTGCAATTAGCTGCAATGTATTGACCCCCTTCTTACCACAAGCAACTATTCAGTATTATTTTGATGTCTGTGGTATATCAAAGTAGTAGTGATTAAAGGAATCATCTATTCTAGGGTTTGCAAGTACAGCCATTTCCAAAGCATAAAAAATATATGATATAATAGCTGCTTCTAAAAGCTCACAGTGAAATAAGGCAGACATAAGGAAACCTGCCATATGTTCATGTTTCAACCAGAAATTTTTCGAGAATATTTCAAAAACGAACAGCTTACGTGTACCTTAGAAAGGTTTCCCTCACATCTTTTCATAACTTTCTAGATTGCTGTCTTTTAGCTCTGACTTTGACATTCCTGCATGACATTTTGAGTAAGAGCACTCTTTGAAAAAGAACATTGAAGTTATGCGGTTTTTCCTAGAATGGAGGAGGATTGTCTGTTTATTGAATAAGGGCTCCTACAAATGTAATTTGTTCCTGTTACCAACCGTAACGTGAATCCACTTTACAGTGCACATTGCAGATGGTATTTATCTGTGTCTCAACAATCATTCCTAAGCATCGTTGCAGCAGACGACTCCTTGCTGTTCTGTGCTAGGCCCTCATAATCCCATGTAGTCCACAAGATGTCGTTTGGGATCCAGATGCAGACGCGTAGCCCAACATTTTCAATCCTCACATAATGATGTCAAATCCTTTTGAAATGGTCGGCGCGTTATTTTCCATGTTTTGCCCAATAGGCTTGGAGGACATGTTTCGTTGCAAAAATAGGAAAAGTAGGGCACATTTTTTTTTTTTTTTTGGGGGGGGGGTCAGTCCCTGTTTATTTCTAAAATGATATCTTCAGTTGTCTGTAGTTGGTATAGGAGCTATATTAATCATGCTTTCAGAGTGTGCAATCATTTTAGTTAAGACGGTTACATCCTCAAAGATTTATCACTGACCATGGCCTCCTTTTGGAAGTAGAAGAGTTTTTAAAGCTCTTTGAAAATTGTGACCCGCGACAACGGTTTCAGGCAAAAGTCGCAAGAGCAAATTCCCTCCTAGGCGGGGTACAAAGATATTTACCATTATTTTTGTCGATTTTGGTTTTTTGCAGAAATCGAATCTTTGATATGTTTTCTACATCTACACTAAATTTCATAGCATAAGACTACATTTTTCCTATCGAAAATGGAATTTTAAGCACCCTATGTTGGATCGCACTCGTCAGTTTCGAGCTTCTTTCGAACGCCGCGCCAATATCCCCAGCGTTGCTACGGCGCATGGTCTCGCATGCGATTGGCTGGTGCGTCGCACACATTTACATAATTCGGCCTTCGGAGACATCAGTTGCAGCGTTTTGGGAATGCTTTGTCCACGCGTGCATGATTACATGCTCCATTGTTCTTGTTATAGTGGTTTATACGCTCGCTCTGTCATAGTGCGTGCTCTTCGTTTGGGTTTCTATCCAAACTATTCTACCGCATTGTTCGACAACGGAAGTGAAACAAAAATCATGTAGCACGACATAATCGTGTGAAAAGAAAAAAAATAGTCTACTTGTACATGTAGTAAGAACTATGACAGCAGACTGACTCAAGGGAAGGATGATGAGAGGAAAGGAGAGGTCACATGCAACCAGTTATATTCAAATACTACACATCAAGATCGCACCAAACGAGTCTTACGTGCTTGTTTGTTTGTTTTGATATAATCAACACCACCGAACAAGGCAAAATATGCACTGTTTGTAAAAGCAAAACAAACAAGAATCATGACCCTTGCCAGCACTGGCATTTTTCTGCCTTCAAAAGGGTCGTCAATGATAAAGTCAAATCAACAACAATGAAAACGCGATTTGTAAATGTGTGGATTCGCCACCCGCTCCCGTTTACATGCACATGGTCATGGCCTGTGGACCATTGCGTCATGCGTATACCATACACAATGTACACAATACGTGCAATTATCATATCCGCCATCTTGAAAGACGTACTGGTATCTACAAACCCGGGCGAACCGCATTGTTTTTCGGCTCACGCTGAGCTACTAGGAAGGGTGCCCGGGAAATTTGACTCTCTCAGTGAGCCAATCAGAAGGCGATGTGGTTGCTAGAGGCGGAGCTTAACATCGATTGGCACCATCGTACGGATGGGTGATTCTCACCTCGCATCGCCGCTCGGATATTGTCTTTGAGTAAGAGGTGAAACTTCAAAGCCCGTTTTCTCGCAATTTTGTCAGGCTAACAACTTAAAAAGTGCATTTTATTTCGCTTTCCATGCCAACTTATGGTGCCGAAGAATACAAGTGTTTTATATCAATGCAAAGCTTAGGAAATGGGCAATGTGATTCAGTGAAAACATGAATTTTCAAAATGCCCGACTTTTGCCTGAAACCGTTGTCGCGGGTCACAATTGAAGATGAGAACCACACTTTCCTTCTCTCCATATTGGCTGAACCTGGGAATTTATCGGGTTTTATTATTTAGCCCAAAGCATGCATATATAGTTTTGCTGACTTGCCACAAAATGATTGTTCAACTGGTGCATCGGTGCTTGCAGAATAGTATCTTGAGGAGTTTGCCAAGCATGAGTTGTGTATCCATCTAATTATTCTGCGATAAATCTAGTACAAGTGTATATCCAATGCCCTTCACTGTGTTATCTGTTTAGCTTACAATTATGAGTAATTGGACCTACTGAGTACTACTCACTGCATATCACACCATGCTGTCATAGCTAATCTAGAGCATCAGAATACATTTGAATATACTTTAAAACAATAACAGAACAAGCTTTCCACATCAAACAAGTTTAGATTTTTATCACATGCTGAGCATTCAAGGCAAGCAATCATATTACAGTCAAGCCTGTTTATAGCGGCCACCCAAGGGAGACAAAAAAAGTGACCACTATAGATAGGTTCTTTAACATGCTTTTTCTCTCGTAGGGAATTGTTTTTAGTGGTCGTATATGGCAGGTGGCTGCTATAGACAGGTGGTCACTGAGACAGGTTCTACTGTTATGAATGTACTCATGATGTTCGTGTCTGTTGCATGACGTTGTGTACAATGAATACATTCTTAAACATTTCAAGGTAGATCTTAGCTGTCTCCAAGATTCTTTTCAGAACATCAGCAAACTTTTTTTTTAACGCAAAAAGCAATGGTTTAGGAAGATGGAGAAAATCTCGAGACTCTCTCCTTCCTCTGGGCTTTCCTGAACAGATTCAACAACATCTGGGAAGCATATCTGTCAAACTCTAAGATGTTCCAACAAGGAACAAATCCAGGGAAGATATCCTGTCAAATGATTCATAACGCTTTTTAGTCTGGTTGGCGCAAAACACAGAAGGGCCTCCAGAGGGGAAGGATATATGTAGTATGGAGTAATACAATCCCAAAAATTCTGCTAGCTTGCATGATATGTGATATATTCAAGAGAATATGCAGTAGGTCCCACTGATGTGCAGTATAAGGGTATGAATAGGGTAAGTATGATAGTTTGGACTGCTTTGAATGTCTGTAGAGAAAGTACCTTAACAAGTATCTCAGAGTTTGTTTGGGTTTTTTTTTTTTGTGGTCTTTTAAAACTACTTTCTTTACAGCTGTTATAGAGCTCACAAATTCAAATAGCCATATAAAGTATAAACATCCTGAAATATTGGTTGATTTGGTGGCTTTTTTATGTGTTATAAATATCATAGATGATATAGCACTGTGACATATAGCACTTAATTTGAAATATCTTGAAAATTCAATTTCATATGCATAACCTCAGAATATGATGGGGTTTTGGGGGCCAATATCACTGCAAAAATGATAACTCTTGTTTATGAATGTCCTGGCATTTGTAGAGCTAAGAAATGCCTCAAGAAGTTAAGGCTATGAGTTATAAGATTGAGGGGGGGGGTTCTGCTAGTATGTCTCAAATTCAGCGACACACAAACATGTGATGATACCTGACACAGCATGTGTTGTCTGCGATTTTAAAATAAGCTAGATGATGTAATGCATGCCTCTCTGGGTGTAGCGGAGGAAAACACGGAAGATTACGCCTGTCATTACATGGAGGATATCTGTTGAGACTGTGTGGTATCAAGATAGGGGGCATACAGCGAGAAGGTCAGGGGGAAGCCTAGCCGCGAGCGTGGAAGTCGGGGCTGCTTGCAAAATATTTAATCGTCGAAACCGTGACGTTCACTATCAGTGATCCTGCAGCAGAGGCAGGGGACATTGGAGTGCTCTTCGATTAACTTTGTCATCATCTCTGCTAATGTGTTTGCGTACAATGTCAGTGTCATTTTAAATGATGGCAGAGAGTGGGTTAATTGGGTGGGTTGGTATTAGGAGCAAGATCAGACTAATTAGAGAAGCCATCTTGCAAACTGTCACACCATAGTGTTGGATACAGCTTTCAGCTGAAGATGTTATTTGGTGTTAGGTGCACAAATGCACGCACATTTTCAGTTTAAGGTATCAGTACTGAGCAGGTCAATATGAAAACATTTGGTACATAAATTGAGATCTAAATTTCCATGTATTTTTTTCAAAATGCTTCAGAAACTGGCCAATTTCCCTTTGATTGGGCAGTATATGTTACCTGACTTACCAGCCCAATATGATTTAGAAGTTATATGATATAACTCCTACATTGGCTCTAATATTCTGCCATAGACTCTCTACCATGTATTGGATCTAAGAATCATGTAAAGGTGAAAATATTGCCTTTATTGATTTTTTTTACCAATAAGGCCAATTTCACTGAACTTTGTTTGCTTTCTGTCTTGCTGAAATGAGTATATTTTTTATTTATTTTGATATTTTCTGGAAATATTCTCTTTACCTTAGTTTTGAGCTGGTTCAGTAGTGTACAGTGCAAAATTCATGAAGATCATCCAAGTCTGCAGTAATGTAATTGCTACTTGATCATTTTAAAATCTTATGGCCTATTCGATTTGGGGAATGTATAAACTATGGTATGCATCATGAGTGAATAGCATTTCCAAGTTACAATGTTTTTAGTAAAAAATAGTTTAGTATGACTCATCAACAAGGAAAGAGAGTGGAGATTAGCCGCATTTACACCTACTAACATCGCGATTTTTAAAATCGCGATTTTTTGTTCCACCGTTTACACTTGCGCAAAAGTATGCGAAGTTTGAGCTTCACGAGACATCGCGATTTTTTGGTCGGTAGTGCGCATGTGTAATTTACCTCTTTTCAACACGGTAGCTGAGTGGAAGCGCGCGCTATTCTGTTCGTTTCCACTGCAGTGCAGTATACTTTGTTTACAGCTAGCTGGTTGGAACGTTGAGCCAGGGCTTTTTATCACCAGTACAATATTGCACACATAAATTTGTGTTTCTCTCGAGTGTAAACTTACAGTAAAACTACATAACTTGCTATATTAGATCACATACGTAGTAGGTGTGTAAACTTCATCTAAGTATGAGAAAGCTGATGAAAGCGGCATTCAGGAGGATCATTAAATTTCACTGATATTATGACGAAAGTGAGAAGCAGGCTGTTTTTTTTTTTGTGTTTTTTTTGAGGACTGGTATTTTATCAGGCGACAGCAAGAACTCACCATTGTTTTACCGACACTTGTTACGTACTGCTGTATTCCACAAACAATGTACAAATACCGAGAGAAGTATGGGCACTCCCAAAATCAACGCATTTCTGGGAGAACATTATTTTGTTAAGTCATCATGGGGTGATGATACGTGGCTGTAGAACTTCAGGTCTGCTACTAGTTTTCATGTACTACACCCTGCTGTTTCATCAGGGAGAGGGAGGTGAGAGATCACGAGCCGATCGAAGATCGGCCGTTTAGACCTGTACAGCATGTACCGTGTACCAGTACTCTGGCCAATGACCGACGTACTCTCTACATGTTCCAAAGAGGGATCGGGAGCGCGCGTAAACTCCCGGTGCAATCCGATACCGAAAGTCACGTGATGAAAAATCACGATATTTCTGCAGCTGGGGTTTACACTCGCTAACTTCGCCTCAAACATCGCGATGTTTCAAAAAATCACACTCCTGCTGGCGATTTTTCTGGCGATGTTTTGAGGGCGTTTGGGTGTAGTTGCTTAGCAACTTGCACCCAAATGTCGCGATTTTAGAAAAATCACGATTTTTCCAAGCAAGTGTAAATGGGCCTATGGTGTACTATATCTTATTTGTTTAGTAATTCAACCTCAGTATTTTTTTGAATAATTCAATATCAATTGTGTATTACATTGGAAAAATTTGATGTCTTCAATTAGAATATTTAAAAAAAAACAGTTTTGTATTTATTTTAATCATCTTACAAAATTACCACCTATAGGCACTACTGTGCCCAAAGTTTAGTGCATGTCAGAATGCAGAGTTTTTCATGACCTTGACTATTCAAATTGTTCATGGAGTAGGCTGTATGTCATGAAATCTTGGGGGAGACAGGAGGGAGGATGATGTAAGGTTTGTGGGCTCAGTTAACATCAGAGAGCATTGAAAAGCCCTAGAACCCAGTGAGGGACTCTTCTTACACCTGGGATGTCCCATCAAATTGTCCTACTTTTCAACAAAAAAAAAATGAAATGTGAATCCCCCTTCCCCCTGCAACAGGAAGCGCATCATTGGAAAGTGTGCACTGTGCGTTAGTGCATCATGCACTCAAACAACATATCACACAAGCACCAAAACTGAAAGGGGCTATTACAGTCCAAATACATCAGAAATGCAAATGACAGCTATACAGTATACCTTGAAGTGCTTGAACACCCTTTCACATTAGAGTCAATGTTTGGCCCTGAACTGATGCTATTTAGCAACATTTCTCAGGTGTGAGTGTCTGGTTGAGTTTGTTGGATATGAGGGAGGGAGAGGGGTGTTAGGGTGTTGAATACTGGGACAAATATTAGAATGATGAGCAAACCTCGCAAGGGTGTGATGAGGTAGATGGTCTCTAGGGAATATTGCAGGTGACAAAAAGAAAGTGGGGCAGAAAAATGCCCAAGTCATCATAGAGTAGGAGTGACTGAACTTTTATCAAGTTTCGAAAGTGCAAGACGGACCAAAGCGGTAAATTGAAGCGTGAAAATGTAAAAGCCGAAAATGAAGAGATTGTCTTTCGATTTGCAGAGAGTGGGGTTATTTAGGGACAGCTTCTGTCAGTTATTGGGTCAGCATGAACTAGATCAGCCCTATCAACATCTGTGGTATAATTAGACTAATCACAGAGAACGTCCAGGCCATGTTTCCTTGCCGGCTCACACGAGGGGGCCCCGCCAGTCACATCGCTACCTAATTGGGATGAGTCGCTAGTTGAGGATGTTGTGTGTTTAGACAGTGTTATCGTGTTAACGTTCCCTCGGAAGGTTTTCAACATCAGTTTCAGATCATCCTTGACGAACAGAAATGACAACATTGCAATTATTCAATTTTTCAATTATTTTGTATGCAAACTTAACTTGTTTTGACACATATGCATGAAAACCAAGCACCTGACACCACATTTGAACAAAATTTGGCTTGAATACATCTGGCTTGAATGAAAATGGTGCAGGCAATATTTAGAGCGAGAATGGGCAAATATTGTCACAGAATTTGTGTTTCTGTGTCAATTGTATTATACTAGTGCTGTAAATGGCATCAGTTAACAGTGGTATAAGGTCTTTGTACACCATGCTGTCACTGAAATTGATTCCATGTGATTTTTTTTTTTTTTAGCTGCGAGCAACGATTGTCCAAAGGCAGCAATCCTTTGTATGGCTTCACAAAGAAACCATATCCATGCTCTTCACATTCTAACAAATTGACTACTGTAAAACGAGAAATGTTTGCGTGCATTTTAATTTCGCGAATTTCGCGAGCGCCAAGATTCGCGAAATTAAAATGCACGCGAAATTTCTTATCTACACTATATGCATTGATCGCAAGAGGCAATTCGTGAAAATTTCTTGCCACGAAAAAGGCCGTCGGCTCCAATTCGCGAAAATTTCATGCCGCGAATATATCATGTTTTACAGTATTCTTTGAGTTAATCATGCATAGACTTACTGACCAACTGCTAGCTGACAGATGATCCTAAGAGAATGCATTAACTGCATTCACACAGAGAAGATATCAGTTTTTGCATAGTGATACAAACATTGATTTTATTTGCCATTGGTTCAAACATGCACTGCACAGGACAAGTTACTTGTATCGGTTTTGATTCACTATTAACTATTTTATTGTGTCCACACATACAAATAAATAATTTTTGCTATGCGTTGCAAAAAATTCATTCTCAAAACTGCCACTTTCAGGTGTTAATGATTAAGGCTATTGTTTATTTCCATCCTCTTTCAAAGTTGTGTGCACTCATCCTTCATTGCTCATATATCACTATGCGTCATGAACAAAGTTGCTGCTGAATGCAATCATAAGTGGGTCCTATCTTTATTAAAAGGAATGTAGTGAATCTGTGTTTGTTAGAATGAAACACAAATCTAGAACAAATTGAAAGCAAACTCCCATCTATTATGACCCATGTTTTAAACAACCGAAAGCTCTTATTGTTATTCCTGATTCCTCCTTGGGGCATGCAGCAGTGATTTTGCACTTTCAGATCAGCACAGGAGGCCCACCTAAACTGGGCCACGGCAGATTAAATGGTCACAGCGCACGGTACCAGGAAACATCCTCTATCATATTCTGCATGTTGTGTTTATCCAGCTTTGGGGCTTTCCTCCTCATTTTTCAAGCCCCTGAGTTCCTCATGCTCTCCTTGGATCCATTCATTGGAGGATTGGGGGGGGGGGGGGGAGGGGGTGAAGGGGTGGCTCTAGGGACTTGTGAGTCTTTCTCACTTGTATACGCACCTGTCAATGGCAGGCCTCTTTTCTCTCCCCCCCCCCCCCCCCCCCCCCCCCCCCCCCTCTTGCTCATTAACCCACTGACTACAGGACCCTTGTGGGTCTTGAGTAAAGTTAATGGAAATTTTAGAGTCTAGTACATAATGGGTTAATGAACTTTCTGGTGCAGTGGTTGCTTGCTGTGAAGAAATGATTCCTAACTTCTCATCGCGCTGCAAATGGTGGCAGGACTCGCACAATCCTTTGCCGCCGGAGCTGAAGGAGGATTTGCTGTGCAATTGATGGACTTGCGTCTCACGTGCAGTAATTTCCTGCGGAGCTCTCTGCTGCATTAACGGCAAAACACTACTACTGTGATCCCTCCCCTCCCATACATTTAAGAGCTAATGCAGCTCTCTTCTTTGCCAGATTTATGTTTTGTGTGTATGAGAGAACATGTTGCATTGTAGTGTGATTGTTTGTCACACTGTAGGAGAGGGAATATTCTTCAGACTTAGCATCTCCTTCCATTCCAGTATAATGGCAGTGAGTGACGGTCTCATTTCAAATGATGTCGTCAATCAAATCACAATGGTATTTGTTAGACTGACAGATACTTAAAGGCACCTAAAAATACTTGATAGGTTCTGAAAATACTCAAAGGACTGGATGATAACTTCGAACATGTGTGAGATGGTATATGAGAAGACTAGGGCCTGTAGAATTTGTCTCTGTAGAACTTATCTCTTTTACTCATGTACCTGTGGACAAAAGATCAGTTCATTTGGCTCAATTCAATGTCAAGATTTTCCATAAAGACCCTTCTAATGTTTTCCAGAAATTACTGCAAATTCAAGCTTGTGCCATATTGAGTAGAGATGATTAAAAAAGAACCCCCCCCAAAAAAAAAAAAAAAAAAAAAATTGTTCCTGGCACTGGCACGCTTTGTCTAAAGATCTGTCAGCGGAGTCCCGTGTTAAGGATTTAGCTGGTGCCACTGCACAAGACTTGCAGCTCCTATTTCATCAGAGCATGGCTTCCTTTAGGGCCTTGGCTTTTGTTTACATCCTTTTGCCACAAATGTTAGGGATATGAGTGTGCATGATGTTAGCAATGAAAAAGGAAATGCTCATGTTTGATACCCGAGGAGATGAAAATATATTTACTAAAGCTACACAGTAGACAGAACTGATTTGAAATTGCCATATGATCTTTTTCTCCTATGTATTTTCTTCCCATTAAAGTGAAAGGCATGACAAATATCTATTTATATTTTGACGGCATTAAGGACTGGTTTTGGAACTCCGTACGTGTAGCATCAATTCCTTGTCATGCTTTGCAATTTTCTATCATTTCAAGGGCTAGAAATTTGATTGAGAATGACTGATATCCATGTGGAGACATATTGTGAATATCAATCATTTTTCAACACATACCTCAATCACATCAGTACAACTGCCAGTAGCTCAAATAGAATTTACCTATTTTCACCATAAATGGCATCAACAGGCTAAGGTGGCATGATCGGTCAATATAGTGATTCGGTGGTCTAATTGGGATGATTTTTTTTTCATGTGGCTACCATGTTGAGAAAACCAGACTCAGTGTATGTGCAGTAATCACAGTCATCAGTTTGGTGAAGGTTTCAAATAATTATTTTAGACCATTGCTCATCATGCTTTCTGCAAATTGTTTGGATATGGTCTCTCTTTTTTGAGCATGGGGAAGAAATAGTATCAGTAATTTTTATGCCACAAATCAGGGAACAGGACAAAAATACCATGGAAAGGCCAGAAGTATCAATTGATGGCTGACATAAAAAAGTGAGAATAGATTTACATTACCTCCAAGTGCATATGACTCAAATTTTTGTGAGTATTAGGAAGTTTTGGGTCAGCTAAACCTGTATGATATGAGTAACTGATGAGGTGACAGTACATTACAATGCTCATATAGTTGTAAGGTGTGATTCTGTGTGTAAGAACACCTCTAAGTCATCTGTGTCACTCAGCTTGGCAGTATACGTCATTCACCTCATCCAATGCATGTGAAATAATAAGGGAGGAGGGTCACCTTCCTGTTTTGATTTGAATTTTCTGCACAACATATGGTTCAAAAAGTTGTGTTAACTGGTGAAATGATTAAAAATTTCTTCTCTTTTTGCTGTGACTTTCTTTGTATTCTGTAGGGAAGACCAGTGGTTAATTCTAGACAGACAAGCACCCAGATTGCAGCAGAGTTGGCCATTGCACAGCTGCCCCCTCACCCCGCCCTTCCCCAGCCAGCTGTTCCCAGCACACCTGTTGGCACAGATTCCACAGAACACCCGGTCAGGCATACCAGGGGCACACTCCCATCACCCAGGGCAGCCACCACGCTGCCAGATCAGAACAGATCCGCCACTCTACCTGCAGACATGAATGGCTCCGCCTATCCCACGATGCAATCCTACGCCCTCGGGCGGGGGCTTTCCCTCTATCCCGCGCCCACCTTGCCACCGCATAAAGTCATCGAGAACCGCGGATCGCGGCCGTACCAGGAAGTCCTGCCTCACTACTGCACACTTGACCGAAGTCACTCCCTCAAAAAGAGGGCGTCGTGGATGTTTGCTCGAGCCAGCCTCTCGCGGAAGAAGAGCTCCCTGTCTGGTCCCAGGGAGGAAGGCATCTCGTCATCATCCGTCATCGTGGCAACCCTCGAGAGGGTCGGGGAAATGTCGTCGGATCTCATCTTTGCCAACCCATCGGTGGAGGATGTTGGTGATTTCACTGGAAATGGTGTCATGAGTGAGATTAATTTGAAAGATGATTTCCAACAAGCTGCAAAACAGGGTCAGGCTAAAGGAGAAGGTAGCAGTCAAGGAAAAGATGCAGGCTCAGAAAATATTGACTGTCTTGTGGTTGAGAGCAACTCAACTGCAAATGAATAATCATCAGTAGTGCAATTTACATACTTTTGACCAGAACATACATTAAGAAGAACACATGTTTATAGCCAGTGTGAATAGATTATGTATCTGAACATAACATTGTTTTGTACAGAATTTTCAATTGCCAAGCAATTGACTTATCATAGAATTTAGAATTTGTAGAGTTTTTACAGTGTACATACAAAGCAAAATTGTATTTTGTGTACAAATGTTGTCACATGTAGTCATGTTTGTTTGTTTTTTATGTGGTGAATTGCCAGCATACTTATGATACAATTATCTTAAATCTTTAAATCCCTTGTAACTACCCCAAAAAAAACAAATATATCAAACTGGGAGATTTAAATGAGTACCAGTATAGCACTTGGTAGACTAGCTGCAAATTGTTAGTTTATCAATGAGAAATTAAAGTGTCTTTTATCTCAGTATGAATTTGATGTCGGTGCATAGGGTATCTTAGAGCACCTTCCATATATTTGCCTAAGGTGCTGACTTCACCTATGTGTTCATATTCACATTAAATCATGACCACTTATTGATTGCTGATGGTACTGTCATATTTTTGAATTGTCATCCTAAGCTGCACTGAGGTTTAGCCAATACCCCGGGGATTAGTGAGATTAGCTGTGATTATTTCTTTTTCTTATTCTCACAGACACTCTATCTATAATAATAGTAATGATAATAATAATAATAATAATAATAATAATAATAATAATAATAATAATAATAATAATAATAATAATAATAGTAATAGTAATAATAATAATAATAATAATAATAATGATAATAATAATCTACTTATTTGTCTTGCTGGATCTGTGTTTTGTTATAGGCTGCGTTTATCTAAAAATTTTCTGAGGCAGAATCACGATCCTAAACACGTTTGAGGCATTTTCAGGGGTTAGATAAACGCAACCGTGGTTTCAAACACGTTTAGGAACGCCGTTTTGAAACGCCTCTCAAAGGGCGTTTTGAAACGCGTTTGAGACCACGATCGCTGTTCTGTGAGTAGATAAACGCAATGCCATTTTGAAACGCGTTTATATCTCAAGGTCAAATCCCAGCTGTTTCTGGTTGTGCTCTCTGCCCATTATTTGTGTGTGACTGATGAGGCAGGTTTGGTGGTATGAAGTTGACCTTTACTTCCCGGGTCAGACGGCGCAAAGCAGCTGCGCAGTGACACCACTGGAATCGCGATTGTATGATGGTTAGATAAACGCGGCTCCTCGAGAATCGCGTTTCAAACCACGTTTACAAACACCATTGCAAACACGTTTGGAAACGTGATTCTCTCTCTCTCAAGTTAGATAAACGCAGCCTAAGATACCAGTCTAATAGTGTCATGAAGTTGGGTTCTTTACAGGATGTGTATGTGTTTTAGTTCACAGGGTTCACTCAAAGCCATTTGGAATTGCCAGTCAAAGGGACGTTTGCCTTTATTTAGGCTTTGTGGCAGGACAAGTCTAGCAAAGCAAAATAATAAACAAAGAAAAAAAAAACTAACAAACTCTGATCTAACACAGTAATCTTTCTGTTTCCTACTCCAAACTTTTCATTCTAGTAAAATGAGTTAACATTCTTATTCATTTGAGATATTTGTGATTAAGGCTGCTAAAGAAAAAAACAACAAACAAACAAAGAAGATAATAAGAATATATTCCTTGTTATGTAACAAGTAAGACATGAGTGGAAAGGTTATATTTTGCTCTATCTGATGATGAGCTAACTTTAAAATTAATAAGAATGACATTTAACCTTTTTGTGATCAAATTGTTCACTTGCCAAAGTATATTTTTGCAGTCCATTAGTTTAAAGCAAAACAAACAGGTCTTGAATCCAACATTGGAGTTGTCCTGTTTCATAATTTTGGTATCTGTGGTACGCTGGACAAAAACTCAGATTTTACGGTAAAATCTTCATGATTATCAAGGAACTTTGATTTGGTTCAAATTAATTCTAATCAATGAATGCTTCCAGTGACAAGGGCTTTGAATTTTGGATTTTGGATTCTTCTTTATTTGCATTCTAGAGACTAGTGATTTTGCTGTGTGCCATTCTGTGTGTATATATTGCTGTAAATTATTTATATTCAAGCTAATTGTATTCATTCAGGGTTTGCCATTGAGGGAGTCATGAAATCCATTTATGTGTATTTGACCTTTTTATTGCAAACTGTATATCAAGCTACTGTTGTTGGTTTTGTTTTTGAGGGGACTGTCAGTCAGAACTCATGTTTAGAAACTTGTGTATTCAGTGCTTATTGATGATTATGCAGTGAATGTAAAATTCTGCAAACCCTTAGATGAGACAGTGTTTAGCAGATATGAGTTGATGTAACATTAAAGCCCTTTTTTAACCCCTGGAAAGCTAGTAATGGCTCAGTACACATTGGGCAACGTATCAGGGTTTTTTTTTCCGAACATATATTAATTACTGTTTATCAGTTACTCGTTATTCAGCCTTAAATCACTGTCTTGAGAAACACTTCCTTCATATCAATCTTAGCAGTCATAGGAAATAATATATTTTTTTATGACGATGTCTTTTTCTTTGGTGAGATTTAAATAATTTACTTTGGCTATAAACTTTACAGGCTCATATGCATTCCCTTCATAGTTATTATTATTCTTTTAATCTACATGTGTGTCTGACAAATTGCCGAGTGCATTAATATGCTACAAGGAAATACTAAATCATGAAATCCTAAATCCTAACATACTCCCCGTAATGAAAAGTGTCTCTACGTGATGTTAAATAATTTCCATGCTTGATATAGTGTATGATTCCCCATGACGTATTGTAAGGTTTACTTCAGTTCTCTTTGTTAGGAGTATGGAATATTGCAATATGTCTGAACTCATGACAAAGCCTAGGTTTTTAATTGTCTGAACAATAAAATGTTTTTTTTTCTACTTATGCCCTGCAATGCAAGCATATAACTGTCTTTGATATCTTTCTGATGTTGATTATTTCATTGTGAAGTCAGGCAAAATCTAGAGGTATATGACACTCACTGAAAGAAGCATTATTGCTTTAATATTTGGAATAGAATTAACCTAAAATTTCTTAGTGTTGATTGTTACAAATATGTTGATTGAAACATAGATACAAGAATGGGACACATTCATGGTAAATTGCATTTAATGTCCTTCAAAGAGGAAATTTTCCCAAATATGGATGTGGATTAAGAAAAACAGTGACATTTTGAGAAAAATATGATAATCCATCCAAGGGTTACAAAGTTTTGTGCATACTGCCCTCTCTCAGTGGGAATTCTACAACAATCTATTCAGTCACATTTAGTAAAACATTGTACACAATATATTAAAGGCATTCGCAGAGTTAAGTTTTTTTTAATGAAAAGTACATGTGCCCTTGACCTTCTACTGAGATATGTCGAGGCAAACATTTTCCATGAATTCTGGACAAGTTAGGTCATATGCTTCTCTCATATCCTAGAAAATCAACTTTTTTTTCTTCTGAAAATTCCATCTATTTTTTTTTAATACTCTTGTACTGTGACATCATTCGACAGATATGTAGAGTTTTTATCTGGAGAGGGCAGCATACAGCTTTCAACATTTGTCAGCTTTTGAAGAGATTGTCCTTTTCTCCTAAAACCCACTCATTCATTCAGTGAATCAGTGTGTATGTTGGGGGACCTTACAGGGATGGTACAGTTTGGGTTGAGATGGTGGATTCAGATTTTATCTTTTTGAAAGATAACAATAAAGCACTCATGAAATATCAAAGAGCATACAATTCTCAAAGGAATTCAAAGTTTATTTGAAGAAAATTGGTTTTAAAATGGTCGAGATATCCAAAAAACAAATCAAACAAAGTGGTCTTAATAAACGGTGGGTCCCACCTTTTATTAGGACCTCTTTGTTTTTTGATGTCTCAGCCATTTCGAAACCAATTTTCATCAACTAAACTTTGAATTCCTCTAGTAATTGTATGGTCTTTGTTACGTGAATTTCATAAGTGGTTTCTCATTATCTCACAGAATAGTTGGAAATCTGAAGCCCCATCTCACCCAAAACTATATCATCCCTTTCAAAAAATAGTTTCCAGGTTGCCATTTTGAGAGTTGGTATAATCAAAGAGAATTAGAGAGAATTACTGTCAATTAAAGAGAATTACTGTCAATTATTTAACTCCTCCCCCCACCCCCCCCCCCTCACCTCTTAAAGGAGAATTCTTAATTGTCATGAAAATTTGCATGGAGATACACAAATTCAACCTGCAGAGGATCTTGTTAGTATCAAATTTTATATCATATCGTGATATTTTTTTTCAATCATTAATTACATGCACCTCTCCTTTACACAAATATAATTGCTAAATCATGATAATGGTTACAGTTACTACAATTTTGATTGTTATGCGATGAGATCAACATCTCATCTAATTTGCAGAAGTGATTATGACTTGCAAATGTACATATTTTTCAATAAAATGATATCTGAAAATTTTACAAAGTTACATGTACATCTCTTCTTGCCCATTCCTGATGAATTGTCATTAATTGTTTGATAAAACTCCTCATACTTGACGTCAAATTGAACACAACATGGAGTGTCACTTAAAAGCAAAATTTGTGATTAACAGTTGAAATATCTGATTTGCAAAACATGTTAACTCCATTCCTTTGAAGTTGAGATATTTGCATTAAACAGTTGCTGAAAAACTAAGGATATAATTAGGAAAAGTGAGATATTTTTCATTATAGCTTCAAGGATATTCTTTGTCATGTTACAAGTGAGTTATCATGGGAATTATGTTTTGTTCTATTTGATGATGGACTTAATTTAAAAAAAAAATTAAAATGGCAATCAGCCCATATTGAGGTCAAACTCTTTAGCTATCAGTAAATGCACAATCTTGATGTCGAACACATACACTAAATATTGTCTCACAACAACGCCAGTTCAAATATTGAAAAGTGCAAGATTTATTTACATGGGTAGATCAATATACAAGACATTAGTATATACAAATCACCTATACATGGTACTGATATAATTTGATCTTTGTTATCAATAATTGCTCTGTAGTCAGAGATGCATTGAAAAAAAAATGTATTATATAAGATGAACTTTGAAATCATTTGACATCGCTCTGACGCTTGAAGAAAAAGGGCATCAAACTGATTGTCAATTTCAGTGTATAACAGATTTACATCAACATGAGATCTCAGGTTGCAGTAGTCCCAACAGATTTGCTACATGTGTGTCTTTCTGCCATGGCAGTACAATGGGAGAATGATCGACCATCCATTAATCAATCATCATCATTATCATCATCATCAAATTCATATTCATATTCATTAGACCCATCATGATCGGCCTTGCTAAACCTTGGGCAAAGGAAGTCACATGGACATGATCAAACATATAAAATACTGCCCAGAATCTGGGCAGATTATATTAATGCCATATACGTGTGTGTATGGGAGTGGGGAGTGTAAGAACCCCTGTGTTGGAGGGGACAAAGGTAATACATAGTAGATAAGTAGCACTATTTTGTCATTTAATTTCCTGCAACAAAAATATGATACCCAGGTAATCTTTAATTTAAAGGAATCGTAAGGAAATGACAACAAAAGCAAACCCATGAAATCCCATCCTGAGGGAAAAACAATATTGTAAAATTGTACAACAGAGGGAAGGCAGCATTATTAGCACCAAGAAAAAAAGGAGTACAGCGTACACCCGTTACAACGAACACGGTTATAACGAAATTCTGTTACAATGAAGTACAAATTCGGGCCGCAACATTATCTACTATGTGCTTTTTTATTGTTTATTTGTTTGGTTACAACAAAATTTCGTTATAACGAAAGAAAACTGCTGGTCCCGAGGACTTCGTTATAACGGGAGTCCACCGTACTTATAGCACAGACTATTTTCATAGAAAGGATAAAAAGGCTTTGCTAAGAATGATACAGCAAGAAAAAGAAAGAACATACATTTGTAGCAATGGAGAAAGAGAAAAAGAAACTTTACAAATGCATACTTCCTACCACTATGCTATACTGATTGATGCAACACAACATTCAAATACACACTGTTGTCGCAATCAATACATTAAACATCAAACAAACTACGGATACCAAGAAACATGCCAGCAGAAGAATGCCTGGGGCACACAAAATGACTGGATGTGAAAAGGTGTTCTCTTTCTCAATTTCAAAATCAAGATAATTTGGCATGTAAATCTGAGTATAATTTTAGGTAAACCATGAAGAAAAAAAAAATCATTGGTAAATTTTGCTGGGTAATATGTGGTCTAGCTGTTTTCTAGGAGTGATAGTATATGGCAAGTGCCACAAGTTTAGTGTAACCCCCCCCCCAAAAAAAAAAAAAAACAACAACAACAACAACAACAACAAAGCAAAACAAAACAACCAAAAATATGATTTTGATAATTTGACATTCTATGTGTAAGTAAACAAACATGCAAGTACCAATTATGATGAAAAAAAAACTAAAAAATGCTGATTTCCTTTCCAAACTTCGCCATTTTGTAAGTTTAGCATTTGCCATCTGAGCAAAGTTTTTTTTGGGGTTTCATCTCTCGACATTAAATCCATATTCATAGGTTCGCATGATTCAAAAATCTGTGAAAATTTGAGTGATGATGAACTCCTAGCAACCATTGTATGATTTGCACTGGAGAAAGAATGCAGTACCAAAACTTTTCCCTCAAAGGCCTAAGAATATAATTATTGTGCTGGTGAGCACTTTTAACAAGTTGTTATTATTTTTCTTTCGAGAGAGAGAGAGATTAAAACAAAGATTTTTTGATAACAATCCAATACATCACCCCAACTCACTGAACTTGCATACTTCAGTTACAAAACTAAAGCATACTCTATCTGTGATTTTCCCCCATTAATTTGCAACCCATACCATCTCCTTTTCCAATGCTGCTTTCAAGGACTAGTAGTTAGCAGTACCACTTCATGGACATACCTTTGACATGGAACTATCAATGAAGAACATTCAGCTCTCAGCTACAAAACAATTTTTGATTAATTGATTTACTGCTTCTTCTCATGCTAGAACATAACTTTATCTGAAATTTCTCCAAATTGTCTGCAATTTTCTCTTTTTCAGTCTAACATACTGAGCTCTTTTAGCTACAAACAAGTCTCTCAATATGGATGCAATAAATATAATGTCTAGATGCCTCCCATGCAATTGATACCAATTTCCATCATAAGAGATATCCAAAATGGTCTATGCAGTTTTCTGTTCCTCTGAAATGACTCGATACAAAAACCTGTTACACATTCCCAATAACCCTCAGTCATGATTTTCAGGAGGAGCTCATGGCACTCCAATCATCCCCCCCCCCCCAATTTAACTTTCCCAATTTGATTGTGCTTCCATCTGAAATACAATTTGGACACATCCATGCATGTCTTGTATGGTACATGTCCTTATGTCAAAACACAAAAGACCATCCTACAGTACTTTTTAACTTCACAGAAAAATGCTTCCTATAAAATCTCTCCGTTTTTGCCAGTGCCTGCATTCTGTGACATGAGTGGAAACTCTGGATGCCATAGGCAACTTGAAAAACCACTGTCTCGCACGCCAAGTACAGATTTTCAGGTATTAAATAGAAACATTTGAAGCTGAAATCAAAATGTTGCTGTACATGTACTGAAATATATTACAATACTGATGAGTTGCTATTAGGTCTTAGTACTGACTTTCCTATTCGTCTCCATTTTGATATTCAAAAAGTGGCCACAGGTAGGTGAAATATCTCAAAAAACCGAACATTACTTCACCAGTCTTCATATTGGTGAATATAATACTTGACGTAAAATGACCAAAACATCAAACCCCTGCTTGAAATATTGGTCAAAGGTCGTATCCATCATGGCACGAGCAACGAGAAATTTCCAAAGTGATAAAGAGATATCATCATGACAGCTCAACTACAAAGCTCTGGTCACATTGTGACTTTCACCTGATAGCAGAAACACAGAGATCAAATAGATTCTCTAAACTACATGCCTCATCTAATACAGAGCATTTTGTAGACTGAGTTTAGTATTTCCTCACAGATACACACTTACAGCCGTAACTTATCAATACAATTCCACACAGAATCCATTCAACAATTACAACCCTAAGAGTACCCCATCACACTGCATATAGTTAGGCTGTTTGAAATGACAACTTAGAATTCAACATCTACTGCAGTGTAAAATTTACAGTGTAATATCTCTCTACAGTTAAAACATGTTCGGTCAAGAAAAGTAGGGATTAAAGTGCATTTAACAATCTTTGTTAATTTGTTCAAGTACTACAATTACAATATACCCACATTGAAATTACCACACAATTAACATCTCCTTATGAAAAGACAAACACACAAATCTCAGTACATTGATTCAAATGATGTAACTTGAATCAAATCAATATTAGAGACTGTACATATAATATAATATATATATATTTTCTTTTTTGCTCGTATGAGATGACATGCACAAAACTTTGTCAAATCACAAACTAGGCAAAACATCAACCACTTTGCTGCTTGCATTTCCCGATAACTCTTCCTTATTTTTCAACAACACTTTCTCTCTCTGAACAAAGCTTTATTCTTTGTCACGACATGATCTTTTGAAGAAAAAGTCACCTTTTTTTTTCTCCCTGTAAATGGAAACCATACATATCCCACAATACTGTCACTGTCATGATCAAAATCATCGGAATGGCTCAAGTTGAGTATGATATCACTTTGCTGAAAGAAGTCTCACAGTTTGATGAAAATCTCCACAACGATATATGGCAAAATCAGGCATACATTATTCTGGATATCAAGTGCAGGCAATTATCTAACTTGATATGTTGCTTGATACGTACTTTGGTGAAAGGTGAGCTGCCAAACATACAGCGGATGAAAAGTCAATTGTCAATGCAGATTGGACCGATAACTTACTCGGTGTTATCCATGTTGAGCGCTCTTCAGCCACAAATAAATGAACAATTTGTAACCCTTTGTTCAGCACTCATCTTGTCATCACCAAATTACTAGCATATGTCTCGGATTGCACAAAATTGACATACAGCATACACGTATATATTCCGGCAGATATGCATTCTGCATTGACAGTATCATCTGAAGAAACCTACTCCACACGACTACATTGGTGGTTCAATACAACATGAAGATATTTTACCTAATGTACCATTGCTCTCTCCATTGTACAGAGTTAAAACATGTCTTAACATCACCTGGGAATGTCTCCCGGGGTAAGAAATTTTTTGCTGTGGAGCTTCAAGGCTTAAAGAAACAATTTTGGCTGCCGAGGAGGAGTGAGTCCGCCACCTGTTCTTACCACTACAGTCAAAAGTTCTCTCTTTCCATGAGGCGGGTCAGGGACATATGACCTCATGCACAGACATCATGGGCGAGTGACGAACGAGTCAATTGGTAGGAAGATGATAGGACCAAGCTTGTACTTTTGTCCCACAACCAAGCCGGTAAGCTGGACAGAAGGTGTTAAATCAAAACTTTTGAGTGTGTTTTTTTTTCTGTTCTCTTGTTTGTTTGTTTTTTAATTGGTGAAAATAAAAAGTGACACATCAAAATAATTTTGGGGGAAACAGTCACATGTCTGCGGTAGTAAATGCGTAGTATTCTTCAGTTGCTCTTTGCAGACAGACAAACAGACAGACACACACACAAAGAGATTTAGACTAAATTCAGTTGAAAAAAAAAAGGTTTATAAATATAATGCCCTTGAAAAAGTGCGGTCATAATCAATGACGTCATCATTTCAACAGAATATGTGAACACATGTCACTGCAAAGGCAGAATATAATTATGGGAACTTCTCAGTCACATGACCTAGATGACCATTTCCAGGTACAACTACCCCTTGATCCACCTGATTGCAATTGTTAGCAGCCATTGATTGTCGCTAATTACGTCTCATTCTGTACAAAATTTTCAAGTATGAGTTGCCTGTTTTTTATCTATCATGAAAGTACAGTGATCACATGTGCCAAATTTAAAATGAAGTGCTTTAAAATTGAGAGAGCAGTTCGATCCACCACGTTTTAGTATGATTTTTATGAAAATTTGCCACTACCAAGGTAACCAATGACTCAAGGACGAGAAAGGTGTTATTCTTGCACATCTACCTGTAATAGCAGTCACATGTGACAAATTTTTGGTAAACTACTCAAAAACTGTGGGAGAAGTCAGATCCACAAGAGTTTGCAACGGACAGGCTGACTGACAAACTGACATACTCCGCCATCCAAACTCACGAGTGATTCCTACATACAACCTCACACACTATGTGTGGGCGGGGTGTAATAACACCCAAGGTAGCATTACAAATTTGTCAGAAAAACCTCCTCCTTCAATTACAAAATGACTGCTTGGCCAGCGAAAAGGAACATTGCACACAGAAGCTTAATCTTTCCATCTGAGGCTTTCCCGATGCCTTCGCAGTGGCGTTCACTTGTTGTGCCCACAGAGATGATTCATTGCTCACGACAGCTGAGGGACATCATAGTCTCCTCATCCCGTAATGTCACATGCATAAGGCAGAGCTGAACCTTGGTGATGGCGCGGTGGCCCGGGCCACTAAAAATCGATATTGGGCCACCACACTTTCGAATAGCACATCTTTTGGTGGCCCCATTGGGCAACTAAGATTCAAAATAGATTACTATGTTTCCTTTTATTTAGTGCCACTACACTCATTTTTGGGTCACCAACATTCAAATTCAATGATTTTAGTATTTTGTTTGGGCCACCAGAAAAAAAAAAGTTAGTGTTGGTTCCTGCATAAGGTCATATGTCCAACGGACAGTACTGATGCTCTAGAAGTCCTCGAGTTGACTGGAAAGCCACTGAGGGGAGACCTGGTTAAACCTCTCCAGGACGGCTGAGAGGAGGAGGTTCTCCTGTCGGTAGTAGCCCTTCAGGTACTCCGCCGACTCCTCGTCCATTTCCGGGTACTTGCGACCTTTGCCCTTGCCCAGGCAGTGGACGTGGTTCCTCGGACCAACGGGGCAGAAGAAACCCTTCTGGGCATCGTACCTGGACAGATGGTGGCAAGCAAATGATAATGGGCGTCATTAGAATGCATTCATGTGCTGTTCATACAAAAGAGTGGAGACTGCCACCACTAGCACACACAATAAGCAGGATTAGAACAGTTTTAGATGTGAAATACCAGATGCACTAGTATGAAACCACCATTCTTCCCTTTCCAACCGGTCAAGATGAACACTTGAACCATTACTGTAAAATTAGAAATTTTTGCATGCATGAAACTTTCATGAATTTTGCAAGGAGCCACAAATCATGAAAGTAAAATACATGCAAAATACATGCAATTTTTATTTTTCTACACAATCCAGTACATGAGGTATACTCATAATTTTTTCACGGTCAGCAATTTGCAAAAGTTTCATGTCATGGAAAAGGCCGTCAGCTAAAATTCACAAAAGTTTCGTGCCGCAATATTTCTGGTTTTACAGTTTCAACATTCAATAACACTAAGACTTTTATCTAGAATTTTCTTCTCACGACCACTTGAGTAATTCCATCCCTAACTTCACATGGAACTTTTAGAGCACAGAATGTTGCCCAATTCAGTTTGATGATGGCATTATTCAAAATATGAATTTTAGAATGACCAGCATAGCATGTAACCCTCAGGCCGATATTACTTTATAGAGGCTGGAAATACAAATATTATGAAACAATTGAGAGCTGATGGGACCAGCTGGATGGAAATTATCATGCTTATTACAATCATTATTCATATCAGCCATACTTTAGAGGAGAACTGGCCAGGATCCTCTCTTATCAGTTGAGAGAAATATGATAAAAGATTAATAAAAGAAACTAACATGTTACCAAAGCCACACCTTAATCAAACTGACAATGAGCAACACATCTAATAATGCAACATACAAGCATACGGGTCATCATTTCATCACTCTCATCTTTCTTACTTGAGCATTTTGGAGTAGTCAAGAGCTGGCTTGATTTTCAGGAACTTCTGGACCTTTTGCATGGCTTGAGGAGGATCATCCTTTAATTGATCCCCATCCAGGAGGAGGATTTGCTGTGAATCAATGAAGGCACAGAAAAGAAATATACACATAATTGTTTGTGAGAATATATATGATATTTGGACGCCAGTTATCTTCTGACTGGAGCCTGTCTAGATAAACAGGGACCAAACAAATAACAGGAAAAATTCAACACACCCCATAAAAAGAGTTTTATCTCGTGTTTTGACCTTTAAATATTTGCACTATTGCTTAATCTGGCCAAGTAAATAGATTCAACACCAGACTAAGAATGAGATACAGCTGATATTATTTTGATTTGCCTTGAGCGAGAAGAAACTTTTGAATGAAATCAGGCCATTTCAAAACTATGATTGCTATTAGAAATCTGGTGTCGGATCTTAAGAATAAACATTACAAACATTTGCTTTCAGTTTTTTCTTGCAATAGGCTACGAGTGCCTCTAGAAATCTTCACACCTAAAGAGCTAGTTTATGACAACATTGATTGATATTATGCTATGCCAGATATTACATTCTATCAGTAATTCATATGCTCCAAGGGCAATTCTATGTCAAATAAGCCAGAATTTCAGTTCACAACATGCTCCTTACCTTCAAATGTATATTAAGAAAAGGAAAGAGAAATTAAAAGTCTATCTTTTTTCTTCTTCTTCTTCTTCTTTTTCTTTTTCTTTTTCTTTTTCTTTTTCTTTTTTTGAACAGAAGAAACCAGTCCCATTGTAAAGCCACTTCCAAACTCGAATAAATCTTATTTCCTCATTGGGGAGTATCACACCATTGAAATACATCAAACATTGTTTGAAGGGTGCAACTTTTAACTATGACTCTACTGTGAATGACACATGCGACCTCTCTTCAGAGAACTTTGCCATTCTGCCATTAAAGGTGGAGAAAACAAGTACTGGAGATGATAATAACGTCTTCTCTATCCAGGGTAGCCTCTTCAGTGTTGCCACTGCTCTACCAGGAGGGCCCTGCCATAGATAGAAATGAGCATGCTCTATTAACATACCTTGCCTGCTGGAAAGTACTGCAACCACCTCTCAAGGTGGGTGGCGTACTTTCCGGGCTCAAGACACCGTCGTTGAAGGTCACGCAGGGGCTTCGAGGCATCCGGCCTGGCCATGACCACATCGCGGAAAGAGTACTGGAGGCTGGCGGGATCGTTGTGCGCCCTCATGTGCTGGATGGATTATAGCGAGCAGCGTGGGAGAAGAAAGCATACTTCATTACGAATTGAATCCTCATAAAGCACTCTTATTAGATTGTAATCGCTACTTACAGGCCAACTCTTTCATTTCCCGATTTTCCTGACTTGGTTTTTCATTTTATTTCTTTCCCTTTTTTTTTGAGGGGGGGGGGGGGGTTGCGGAGTACAGAATATTAAAAATGTAGGGACCTACAGTGAAAGTTACATGAACCAACTTATATTCATGCTCAACTAATTCAGATGCTGCTATCTGATTCAATATACTTGCCAAAGAAGTGAAGAAAACGTTTGGCAGAAAAAGAGAGAGAAAAATGGTATAAATGCCAAGCATGACAAGATTTCTTGTCTCAGATGAAAGTATAGGGTCATGGTCACATCTATAAAATGTCCATACATTAACAGATCCTCACCAATACTTTGTTGTAATCATTTCAAACTAAGTCATTTAAAAACAATTCTCTCAAATACTGAAAATGTGTCACCTCTTACCACAATGACAGTCCTAGACTTTAAATTGTAATTCTTTTCACTCACACACTGGTGGAGGGACAGTAAAGAGGTGGAGATACTGTAAAACCAGAAATTTTTGCACACACGAAACTTTCACAAATTTTGCAGGGAGCCAAGATTCACAAAAATAAAAGTGTTTTCTTTTTTTCTCATATACAATGCATTAAATGCCAGAGGCAATTCATGACAAAAAGTGCCATTGGCTCCTATTCACAAAAGTTTCATGGCCACGAATGTTTCTGGTTTTATAGAAATTGCGAGGCAACTCACGTGGTACCAGGAGTACGCCCTCAATGCCGGATCCTTGAGAATGACAATGAGCTTGGCCTTGGGGAGGAGCGCTTTGACTCGCTTTGGGGCCAGGGGGCTGTCGAAGTAGTTGGCGCTCTTCTCGAATACATGGATGTGTGTGCGGTTCTTGTTGGACGGGAAGAAGTCAAGGTACCTGAGGAAAGATTTAGATGTGATAACAGCAATGATGAACATATCGTTTTTAAATGGCACCTTTACTCCCATCGTGGTACTCAAAACACTTACCCTGGTCACAGTAATCCAACCTGTACCTACACTGTGTGCACTCCACTTCCCTGGGGTATATCATCACGTAGCATGCAGTTAACAGCACCATTGCACGCTGTCGGTGTCAGCCGTGGAATTGCGTTTGAGCATATATGGATATCGCACAGCTGATGTCATCAATTTCCATTGACTAATGTGTTAAACTCATGATGAACTCATTTTTGTTGCATTGCACAGCTCTGATGTCACAATAAAAAAAAACTCTGCTGCATACATTCTGTCACTCATTTTTACTGTAAGCAACTTCGACTAATCGATTTTGTGTATGGCTGACTGTGACTGTGCTACTCATTCACTTTTAACTAAAAAAAAGTGAAAAAGAAAAAAAATGTTGCCAGTTCTTTACTAAATTCAAGGATCTGTGTGGACCACACCTATTGATGCCCAAAGGTGTTGCATAAAACAATTAGTGCATGGTCTTCACGCGTGCAATGGAACAAGATTTCGCACTCGGTGAAAGATGAGGTGCACTATTCAACTCGGCCTCACCTTGTTGAATAGAGCGCCTCTATCTTTCATCTTGTGCAAAATCTCATACCACTGCACTCATGACCATGCACTATTTGTATAATGATGGAAAGATAAAGAAAGTGATATTTAGGTTAAGAGAGAGAAATAAGAAATACCAGCTATGTGAACGATCAGAAAAAAAAAATCAAGTGAAATGCTGAAATTGGGGGAAATCTCTGGGCTCACCAGTCCAAGCCATTGTAGTAGTTCTGACCATTGAAGAACTGGACCTCCTCGTACGTCTTTTCGCTCGGCCGGTTACTCACAATCTTCTTGTGCATTAGAAGAAAGGCATGTAGCGCTGTAGTACCTGCAGGACACATTTACAAACAGATTGAGAAGAGGACCATAAAAGTTTGTGTGTCCCTTTTGAAACCCTGAAAAACTGATTCCTTTCTAAAGCTGGCATAATGCAGAGGAAGGTAATTCAGACCTTTGCTCAGAATGATAAAACTGGAAACTTCATTACGATGGAGGGGAAAACAATACTACAGATTTCAAGTGAATCCATTTGGACCCCGAAAAAATTCCAACCATTATTCTCGATACAAAAGGGGAGCATATTCTTGAGTCACATGGGGTTATTCTTTTCATTTCTGTTTTTTAAAATCCTCTGGAGGTGTATTACCGTTAGATTTCATACAAAATGTTGGAAGCATTATCTTCCGACCATGCAAAATTCCATGATGTTTGCGAAAGGGATGTACAATCTTTAAGAAAAGATGCATGTGTACTGCATGAAGAGCTCCTCCAAGGTATACTATATATCTATTCACTCTGGTACATTTCAGATGAAAAATCTGGTTTTCTGGGGAGAGCATAATTTAACATCCATGCTTTTCTATCAATGCTCTGATATAAATTATGTGACATCAAGTCATGGCTAATGTTTTGATTGGGGCATTAAACAAATTTGTGCTAACTTTCATAAAGAACAAACAAAATCACAGATCTTTGTTCTGGTATCTCTGTTGCATCAACTATTTTAAAGCACTACACTATAATGTTATTTTTATCTTAAAACAATTACAAACAAATTAAAAACAATTTAATTTTGATCGTTTGGAATATACACACTGACCAACAAACAGAAGGGCTCCACATTTTAATGTACTGTTTGGAATTACTGTAAAACCACAATTTTTTGTGTGCATGAATCTTTCAAAAATTTCACAAGGAGCCAAGATTTGTGAAAACAAAATGCACACAAAATTTTTTGTCTATGCACATTGCATTTAAAGCCAGTCGCCAATTCACAAGTTTCTCACCATGAAACAAGAGACCCGGGAGTCTCACGCTCACCTGAGTATCGCAAGTTCACCTTTCACGCAGTCACTAATCTACATTACACACAGCTCTACTAAAATTTGACCAGGCATTCTCAAGTAGAAGATGAAAATGTATGATTAGGGCCCAAATTTGGACCACCTTCTCCCAGATACTAATGTACTAACTCATATCATAAACTTAGCTCCATCACTTCTGGTTCTAGAGAAGAAGTTTTTTAAAGATTCCTTAATTTCGGGGGGGGGGGGGGGGGGGGGGGGTTGGGCCCTCTTGGGCTATCAATTCCAATTCAAGAAAGTTTCATGCCACAAAATGTTTCTCGTTCACAGTAAGTACTGTAAACGTGGAAATTTTCGCGGTACATTAATTTTCGCGGATTTCGCGCTACGCTCGGCTAGCGCGAATTCAAAAACGCGCGAATATATCTTCACAATTTTCTACGCACATTTTGAACGGGATGAATTGTGTGCGCTTCATCGATGATACTGCTACGTAGTACAATGTACAGGCATGTTTACGCTACTAGTACTGTGCGAAGAGACGATACCCTAGATTGCTGTGTACTGTAGCATGCATGTGTGCACCGCACGCATCGATGCTACAGTCCCCCGTGACTACGGTACTAGAGTCACAGCTGTACTACGTATTTGAGTGCTTGTACTCGCAGTCGAGCCGCTCGCTACGTCGCTTGTCGTACGCTGGCATAGCAAGCTATGTAGCAGAGGCTTTGGATGAAAGCAGTGAATGTGTACTACAGTAAAGTAACCTGCTGCGGAGCGCGAATTTAAGAACCCGCGAATACGTTTTCGAGCCGCTCAGCGCGAAAAATTAATCGCGCGAAAATATTGACGTTTACAGTATATGAACACACAGCCACCCCCAAAACAAACCTCACCCCCTATTGTATGGACCAGGTCTGCAACATTGATTAGATCATGAAGGCCCAGAATGGCAGGGGGGGGGGGGGAAATAATGCACAGAGAAAGATTGGGACATCCTTTCCAAGGTCACAGGGTTCAAGGGACGGATCTGCCATCACCTGGCAGATGGGACACCCGGAAACCCGACTACCCCAGGGGGAGAAAAAGGAAGCCGAGCTCCTACACGACACACACTTGACATTTCCTGGAACTTTGTGAGGAGGGGGGAAGGTCTTTAAACGAGATTATTGTTTTGCGGCAGTGCTCCGTGCCATCTCAACACAGACTGATGACACACACTTGTTGTAGTCTCCTTCAGTTCTCCGAGTTAGAGTGCCTTGTCTTGTGCTTGTAGGCAGAGAGGAAAGGTGCGACACTATTGCTTTCCCAGCAAAAAGAACAGATGGAACGCCACCAATGAAGCCAGCTACTGGCAGGACCTGGCACTCTGTTTGGTTACTAATCATTTCTTAAAAGAAAGCAAGTCCAATCGAATGACACTACTGGGTGACTATGTAACATATATCAACTTCATTACACTATATTGTAAAGCAAGATGCTTTCGCAGTATGAAATGTTTGTGATTTGGAGCAGACGGTCTTTTTCACAGCATGAAATTTTTGCAAATTGCCACTGGCATTCAATGCATATAATGTAGGCAAGAACTTGACAAGACAAGAAGCATGAATTTTAATTTTGTGAATCTTGGCTTTCGCGAAATCAAAATGCATGCGAACATTTCTGGTTTTACAGTATATGCCTTCACTAGTCACCTAGTGAATATGATATCTAAGAAAAGTTTCTACCCCTGATTGGAAAGACAGGGCAATTTTTTTGTTAAAAAATGAACATTTGGCAGTGATATAATTCCCAAGAGCTGTCACTTTCCTTTGTATCTATTTTGTTTTTGTTTCTGTTTGTTTGTTTGTTTGTATGATGGTTTTTGCTGGTCTGCCTGATCTGATCTCTATCTCTCTCCCAACTCCTCTCTTTTTTTCTAGATCATTAAAAATCTTTCTTCTGTTTGAATAAAACATCTGAGGAAGTGTTTTGTCTCCATTACAACAATAGAAACCAAACAGAGACACACAAAAAGGCCATGGCTCTCCATGTATAGACACATTCAGAGGTGCTGAAGAAAATATAAAAGTTTATATGTGTGTGGTTAGAAGCCTGAACTCTAAATGCATTCTGTGCTAAGTGTACAATGAGATAAACAGATGTCATTAATAGCACAAGTGAAAATTCATTACTGGAGATGCACTCAAGGCTATTTACATTAGTGCACCATGCACAATATTGTGAATGCTCAAAAGAGTGCTGCATCTCTGCTAACATCACAAACTTAAACCTGTGCATTATTTGTTCTATATTACGGGTCTATGAGCTATAATATCACCTGGTAAAATTTTATATTTTAATGCAATGTGGTCGCTCTTCAATCTGCCATGCAGACTACTGTGTGAATTAAAGCAATTGTCTGGGTTTGTACCATGTGCACAGCTAGCAGCATGCATTACAATTGGTAATCTGCCATAAGATAACATACAGTGCAGTTATGCTGTTTGCTGCACACTTATTGCACTTCTGTGCACAAGCAAAAGAATAAAGACGTGACTCATTCTCCAGCACTTCCAACTGGCTACTTTCTTGAACCTATTTCATTATAGATAACAACATTCTTTTTTGGCTAAACCAATCAATTGAACAATAGTTGTCCATCTGTTCCTGGCAACAAGACTGCTGAATACACACCCCGTGGGAAATCTTGTAAAAGCCTTGAGACAGGAATCTTTGCTTTAACACACTATGATGTCCAAAAACCCCTCACAGATTGAGGGTGGGGATGAACACATAGAATGAATCATATCACTGGAGAATGAGGCATGGCAGAGAGCACCTGCTCAATGCCGAGGAGAGGGTGAGCTGCCTCTTTGCAGAGATTTGCAGAGGTACCTAAATGTATCAGACAGCCATGGTCACACTGGCAAAAGTTTGCATAGTTTAGGATCGAGAAGTCTTCTCAAAGTTTGCTTGTCTGTTCACACTGGCAGCCAAACTTCTCAATGTTTCAGTTCTTGAAGTTTGGGTCATTTGTGTGCATGCGCAACAAAGAAGAAAGAACGTGACTTATGACAGCTAATGATTGTGGTGTAACAATGCACACATGTACATTTCAATAAGGCACTGATCGATCGTTGATCGCTGCCGCAAACAGGTGGCGGACTGGTCATGTGACAAACTTTCCAAAGTTTCAATTGTAAGTTTGAGTTTTCGGGAAGTTTGCAATCACACTGACAAAACTTCCAGATCGTAAACTCTGTGATCTTAAGCTTCGTGATCTTTTGCCAGTGTGACAGCGGCTAATGTTTGGGCAAATTCCAGATTAAGTCAAAAAGTTCATACTACATTATATGTCAGAGGAAATTGTTACTTGAGGTTTCATGTTGATGGACATGAAAATCAAGGAACAATCAACTTCCATGTGTCAGAAAGCATGTTTGTTGTGGAATTTTTTTCATTTCAAGCATTTTTACAAAGACACAGATATTAGGAACAATCACATATGGACATGTCAAAATCTATTGAACAGCATTTGCTTTGCTAATCAAAAACACAGTCCATAACATCATCTTCTCAGAATTTTAGAGAGAAATAGATGGACAGTAAAATGCTATCACAGTTCATTTACTGACAAATAGCTACAACTTTATTGTCATCTGTTTGTGGTTGTTTAAAAAAGGTTTCACAAACTTCTCTGTCTTTTTACTCTACCACTTCTAACACAAAGAGAGTTCTCCTTCTCAGTGAGGGAAGATCGAGTTGAGGCCGGCAGTGCTTCTTCCGCCACAAAGTCACGAGATATCCAAACATTGCGGCTGCCTCGACAAATGCCAGTGACCTTGAGTCAACTTTGAAATTGGCCAGCTGGCAGAGGGTGCATTCTACGCACCGCTCCGGCAGCAGCCCACAGCTGAATTAAAGTTCAGTGAAAAGGTCCTGCTGAGGTATATACGGGTACATAAGCAAATGTGCAGCTGTACTTTAGCACACCTGCCATCCACGATATGATCAGTGTCTACCTGAACAAAAACCACTAATATAATCAAATGCAGAATTGAAACTGCATTATATTTCTGCAATTGACAGGTGAATAAACCATCAAGGCACATTTACCCCATATGCATCCATGGAAAATAGGAGTAAGATAATAGTTTATGACTTAAAATAACAAGAAGTTGTATGGGTCAATCTTTTTCTGTTGGCCTTAAAATTCATGTTTGGGTCAACAAGGTTGATTCCCAGTTAAAGGCACTCTCTGAAAGAATATCTTTCCACCTGAATCTGACATCTGGAAGCATGACATAGAGTATGACACATAGTTTTTTCAACTGTTACTGTACATTTATGTCAGTGTAGAGCAATTTTGCAATCAGTTGTAGTTACTCTACATGCTACACCTTTCTCTGTTCATTTTTTTTTTTTTTTTACTTCAGCCATTGTTGGTTTTCTCTGTTTCTGTTCAGCATGACTTCAGTTCAACTGACTTTGGGGTTGACGGAGACAGAAAGAATGCAAGAAGCTAGTGAAGTTACATACCACTATCACTTCCACAATCATAACCCTGGATAGCACTGTCATATAAAACATTGTATCATCGCACATTGCATTTCGACAGTTGAGTACCACACATGTCCCTCAGGACTAGCATTAAGGCCCTCAGGACTGGCAAGTTAGTGCCAAAGAGGGGGCTCTCTCAAACAGCCTGCCAACTGGTTGGGCGTCTGCGACGGGAGACAGTACCGGTGCCGGCCTCTCCGGCCAGCCGATATAATCGGGACGCCACTGAGGCGACTCTGTCAGCCCCTGGGGGGCCTGGAGAGGTGACGACACGTCGGCATGGGCTGGATTGGCATGACGATCACTCATGCATTCCATCATAGCCACTGGCAGACAGCAATGTAGCAGTATTAAAATGCGGCAACCCTCTTTAATCGGCCTAGATTTCTCTCTCCTTCTTTATTTCGTAAAGATTCCACTGCTGTTCATTGCACTCTGTGTAATCTGATTATGTGATCTATTCTGCTGTACTTGCAGGGCTTTTTCTGCGCCACTAGCATCTACCCTGTATTCCCTTTGTATATTGCTTCCTTCTTATTCACATTCATCCCAATTGCAATGTTTAGTGAATGGTATACACTATCATACCTTCTGATATAATCCTAACTTTGTAAATTGGCATTGCCATTTTCTACATCGCTTGCATTCATATGTGGCAAAATTCTTGCATAATGCATGATATCCTCAAGACTGTATGGAGTCATCATTAAATCACTATGGACTTTTATTCTTAGGATTGTTCTTTCCAGCAATGTGCAACCCTTGTGAACCCCAAAGAGTTTCTGAACATGCTTCTCTTTGAATCGCATGCCACACACGTTTGCATTCTGCTGTAGTGCTGTACTGGATCCTGTTAGCTCACCTGTTTTCTGGGGGCCGAGGATGAGCGAATTCGGGAGTTTTGTGCAGTCCTTGTTCTCTGCCCAGATCTCAACATGCCTCTTGTCTTCACACGGGTTCTGCAAAATGAGAAAAAAAAAATGAAGAGAAACAATACAAACGAAAGAAAAAAAGAGGAAAGATTAGTAGACACTTACACACAGGCATGAGAATGATTCATGCAAATGATGGCATGCCCAAAAAATTGGCAAGAACAGGGAAGGAGTATCTAGCCGGGTGAAATTAATTAATTCTGGTATCGGGTGAAAAAAAGAAAAGAAAAGAAGGGGATATAGGCAGAGAGAGACAGGCAGACAAAAAAAAAGGGGGGGGGGGAGATATACATGTACCAGCTCCTGTGAGTCATCATGCATGTACATGTGGGGACCATCAGTGGGTCAAAATTCTTTTCGAGTGAACCCGCTACTGTTCCCCCTGGGTATAAGAGTGGGAGTGCTTCTCATGCTACTGTCGTTACACTCTAGGCTGCTCACTGATGCCCAAAAAATCCACCTTGAATTCGGTGGATTCCCGAGGTGTGGGGCGTTGCTTCGGTGATGAGCTCAAAGAGGTCGATATACTGCCTCCCACTGACATGGCCACAGAAACAATATACAGTAGACCTCGCCTAAGTCGACATCGCATAAGTCGACAACTCGCTTAAGTCGACACAATAAAAAAGTCCCGATTTTTGCCTTTGTTATTCCTTGAAAATTTCCTCGTCTTAGTCGACATTTATAAGTCGACAACTCGCGTAAGTCGACCTGATTTTTCAGTGCCAACTGAGCTGAAATACGTGTTAATTCCCTCGTCTAAGTCGACATAATTTTTCGCTCAAAATCTTATCGCCATTCTCTGAAAAAGAATTGTTTTCCCGCTCCGATTCGCTGCATTTCTACTCGGTAATTCGCTAGTGTACGGCGCGGTAGCGTTCGCGCCATGCGTCTATTGTCTTGTATGCCAGAATAGAAAGGGCATGTATACACTCATTGACTGGAGTATTACATGTAGTACCCAAGGCAGTTCACTTTATCCCTTTTCTCCCTCTCGTTTTTCCCCAAAACGCAAAAATTTTGTACACTTAACTATGTCCCAGTAGGTATTCATTACCCGAACATGAAATGTTTTTGTAAATCCAAATATTCTGACGTTAATTATTCCGAAGCGGTATTAAAAGCTGGGCCCTTTCTAGAAAATTTATTACAATGTAACTAATAATGCAACTAAAACAAAAATCAAATGCAGGTGTATCAAATCACACGCAACTTTTGCATTTAAACGCAAGTGCCTTGCTGAAAAGACTTGCGTCTGATAATCATATGAAACTAGAAAATAATTGTACGAACCTGAAACTCAATTGCGTTTAAACGCAACTCTAAAAATCAAATGCAAGTCCATCAAATCACACGCAACGATGTATCTAAACGCAAGAGCGTTGCAGTTTTGTACGAAACTAGAAACTGCGTTTAAAAACATGGTCTCTATACATCTACGGGAGTGCGTTATTTTTGAAAATACTTGCAATACTTTTTTATTTCGTAAACAAAATTAGAAATTAAACGCAACTCTGAAAATCCAATGCAAGTCCATCAATCATACGGAAAGCTGAAAGACGTGCGTTTGATAATCATACGAAACTAGAAAATTGTAGGGAATTTTTTTTGAACTCAATTGCGTTTAAACGCAACTCTAAAAAAACAAATGCAAGTCCATCAAATCACACGTAACGCTGTATTTAAACGCAAGAGCGGTGCAGGGAAGACTTGCGGTTTTTGTACAGAACTAAGAAACTGCGTTTAAACGCGTCTCTAAACATCTACGGAGTTGTGTTATTGTTTAAAAGACTTGCATTATTTTTTATTTCGTAAGCAAAATAAGAAATCAAACATAACTCTGAAAATCAAATGCAAGTCCATCAAATCACACGGAACGCTGAAAAGACTTACGTTTGATAATCACACGAAACTAGAAAATTGTAGGGAACTTTTTTAAACTCAATTGCGTTTAAACGCAACTCTAAAAATCAAATGCAAGTCCATCGAATCACACATAACCCTGTATTCAAACGCAAGAGCGTTGCAGAAAAGACTTGCGGTTTTTGTACGAAACTATACGAAACTGCGTTTAAACGCATCTCCAAACATCTGCGGAAGTGTGTTATTGTTTAAAAGACGCATTATTTTTTCATTTCGTAAGCAAAATTAAAAATTAAACGCAATTCTGAAAATCAAATGCAGGTCCATGAAATCACACGGAACGCTGAAAAGACTTGCGTTTGATAATCATACGAAACTAGAAAATTGTATGACATTTAAACTCAATTGCGTTTAAACGCAACTCTAAAAATCAAATGCAAGTCCGTCAAATCACAAGCAACGCTGTATTTAAAAAGCAAGAGCGTTGCAGAAAAGACCTTCCAGGTTTTGTCCGAAACCAGAAACTGCGTTTAAAGGCATAAAAATTTACGGAAGTGCGTTATGGTTGAAAAGGCTCGCATTATTTTTTATTTCGTAACGGAACTTTCGCCGTGACCGAACTTAGTCTGCACTTGCAGGGGAAAGACATTGCAACATTCACACGTTTCAAACTGCCGAAACGCATGCTGCTTCACAAAATGTCAATGAAAAAATGACAACGAATTATTGTTAAAGTTCGCTATGCCGAAGGTTTAAATCTCAGTCCAAAATTAAATTAGTCCGACAATAGAAAGAGGTTTGTTTTTACGAAGGTTATAGTAGTCCGAAAGATGTCGTTTTCAAACAAACTTTTCTTCATTTTATTTCAGACGGGCCCGCGCCGTACAGAGCGGTATGTTGTGAATCGGAGCGTGAGAACAATTCATTTTCAGAGTATGGCAATTCAAATTTAAACAGAACAAATATGGCGACAATATTTCAACTCAGTCGGCAATGAAAAATTATTTCGACAGAATAATGCGAAATCACCCGCATATCTTCGCAGCAACGCACTTGCATTTAAATCGCAAAGTTTAATGCAATTTTGGGGAATTTGCGTTTGATATTTCAAATCAAGTTTAAAACGTAAAGTGTCTAGAAACGGGCCCAGGTTTCCGATCCCGCTCTCTCAAAGTCTCTCTAGAGATTTGGGAATTGTGCGTTGTCGTTACTAACCCGCGCGAGATTTATGCATGAACTAAAACATTATTGTTGCTGATGTCAGTAAGCATGTTTCGGTGGCAAAAGGAGTAAGATTTGGGTAGCGATCCGCATCGTGATCCAAATCTTACTCTGTACAGGGGAAATTAGTTTTCATTTATAAGTCGACAAAATGTCGACTTACGCGTAAGTCGACATTCGCGTAAGTCGACGTGTTTTGCTCAGTCCCGATTATGTCGACTTACGCGAGGTTGACTGTATTGACTTCACTGTAAAACATTCACTTTTCCTGCAAATGATGTCATTAACTCACAAGCCTCATTCTATACTACACAAAAATCTCTGCTAATTGTCCCTTTTTTTTAGAAAAATTAAATCACTATCAAGATACAGTGTAGTCTATACTCATTCTGTCAAGTTATCATAGTAATATTTGAGCTAGCAGGGATGACTTTTAGGGACGTAGGGGCTGTAGTTGCAAATAAGTAACTATCAAAATGCTGTTATATACAAGTATATAATGATAAATACCTATGAGTGAATATATTTGGGAGTGTTGGCAAGTGTTTTATATCTCACCACATCTAATTTGCATCTGTTGCTTCAACCAATGTTTTTAGTCTATTTTCTTTTTCAAAACAAGGTGAAAATCTAAAAACAACCGAAATAAAGGAACATTCCTGTGCCCAAGTTTGATACAACTTTTCAAATTCAATTCATTTGAGTCTACTCAGTTTTGACATCATTTTGAAGATAGAGTGGTGAACTTTCAGCTGTCAGATTGTAAAGCACAAAGATCACTGGAACGAATCATGTTGTGATATCAAAATTACAAGCTAGTATCCAAGAAATTTGTACTGCCATGAAGCTCTCTCCATGAGCAAGCACATACCCTGGTGCCTGTATTCTAACACTCTACAAATTCTAGATTACCCAATGGCTTTGTTTCAAATTCCAGCTGGCATCATCACCTTTTCCCTGTGCAGAACTGGACGATTTGTGGGCCATCACAACCTCCAAACAACATAGCGCTGTGTTGTGAATCTGGCAAATTATCACGACTCAATTCAAATAGTGCAGACTGAAAATACATATCAAGTTTGGGCCTAAATATCTGTTTTTCTTTCTCTTATCTACGCCAGCAAGACTACCTACCCCCCACAGCGGTTCTCGCTCCTCCGGGTACAGCTCGAAATACTTCTTCGCCGTTGCAACGGGAGGAAGCGTCTGTAGCTGCAGGTTAGTATACGTCTTGACGAACTGGAACGCGCGCTTGAATGTGTAGGTGGCCAGGCGGTCGCTGCCATAGTTTGACATGTGAGTCATGAAGACATTTACCTGCACAGGAAGAAGGAAATAAATAAGATTGTGAGTACTGACTGTATATAATTTCAGAACCCGGACTAGACTGGGGCTCTGACATGTGCTTTGCGTGACTGGATGGTTCAATTTCTTGCTCTCTCTCTGTCTCTCTGAATGAAGGCTTGTATTCATGGTGACATAAATGTGAAGAGGATAACTACTCACGTATAGTGAGGACAACAATGTGAGTAATAATAATGATGATGATAATGGTGATGACGACGGTAACAGTAATGATGATGATAATGATAATGATAATGATAATAATAATAATAATAATAATAATAATAATAATAATAATAATAATAATAATAATAATAATAATAATAGACAGATAGTCATTCGTAATCACAGACAAAAAAGGAAGAAAAAACTGCAAATAAGAAGAAAAAATGCACGACTAATATTGTAGCAGGTTGAATTCATTCTTACCCCTATTGCCATCACAGCTACCATCATCATTTTACAATGTACATAGGTTTATCATGTTATACTTGGCTACTGCTGAGAACAGCACCCAAGTACAATGTATGTGCTGTGTTTTTGTTTTCTTCCTTGATCTTTTCGATGGATCAATCAATCACACTTTTCAATAAATGCATCAGTCTGGTCAAAGGCTACACCTTCTGATACGCCAAACCCCCTTCAGCATGTCCAAGTCAGCCAGATCTAGACCATGACTAACAGTGTCCACTCTACAGTGATCATGTATGAAAACCAAGCATGCATGTCTGTGGAGGATGAAGCCCCCCACAGCAGAAATCTGGCTCTTGAGGGTAGTGCCATCATTATTTCTGGCTCAGGGCATGTATTTCTTTTTTTTTTCTATCATCAATTACAATTGTACCCTTATTCTGAAGTTGCATTTTACACTACATAATCCTTAAGTAAACTACCTATCACTCACTATTTCCAAACATAACCCCCCCCCTCCCTTGCCTCTCTACCACCAAGGGGGAAAAATAAAACTGCTCATTTTGGTTCAGTGAGAAAAAGCGGTTCACAGGTTTGATGTCAGCATGCATTCTACGCGAGATTAATCCCACTTTATTACTGAGCTCCCTTGTGTGTCAGTCACCATCAGAAATCGGTCAATATGAGAACACGTAGGTGGGGGTTTAACTATGAATGAATTGATGCCTCCCCCCCCCCCCCCCCCCATGTCGTCATCCTGCAGAAATTCTTTACCACTGGCAAAATCGACAGGGTTGCTTTTGAAGTGCTGTGCAGGCCATAATATTACGCATCATCAGTGTCAGCAAACTGGCTAAGTCTATGCCCCTTTTGAGGATACGTGAGCAATGTTATAAACAGCAGCAGACATATAAGGTATCACTATCATCACACACTAATTACTCCCCTGACTTATATGTGATGACATATTCCTGGATTAATCACATGCCAGTTTATCCATCATTTTAATATACATTTTTGTTCCCTTTTTTGTTCTTTTTTTAACCTTTTTAAAGGGGGGGGGGGGGGTGGCATACTGTTACCTTACTTTGGGCCACTGCTTTCTAGAGATGCATGTCAACAGAACAGCAAAGTAAAAATTTCCCTTATTGCCGCCATGACAGGAAGTTCGTAAATAAGAGCTATCTGGCAACATGACATCAGAGTTTCCCTTTATCTCAGAGATATCACAGTACCTGAAGCCAAAATAGCTTTCTTTCCATACTGCACCTGATGATATTGCTTATAGGCACAAGGAAATGTCTCCTTAAAGGGGAAGGCTAGTAACTGATCAGTGGGAATCAGTGGAAATGCTGGGAGATGATTGTTCCAATCCTTGTGGGATTCATTCAAGAGTTCATTGTATATCTATTGTTGTGTGAAAATGATTTGCTTCAGAATGGTCTCATATTCAAGTAATGTGCAGTTTAATGCTTCCAGGTTAGCGTCCCTGGTCAGTGACGGAGCATTAATCTGCACATTACTTGAATATGAGACCGTTCTGAAGCAAATCATTTTCACACAACAATAGATATACAATGAACTCTTGCGGGAATGAATCCCATAAGGATTGGAACAATCATCTCCAGCATTTCCACTGATTCCCACTGATCAGTTACTAGCCTTCCCCTTTAATGAGAAAGAGCCTACGTTACAAAACCTTTTTTTGTGTGTGAAATGGAGGCAGGTGTAGCTAAAAATTGATAGTGCTGCATTATCTGAGATGCCTAAGGCAACATTCGGTGAAGTACAGTGAAGTAAAAACACTCCAAAGAAAAACTGGATGTACTCTGGCTTGTGAGGATCTGCATCCATGATGCTTTTATATCTTTGCATCTTACAAAAATACAAACTAAGTTACGGTATTGTAGGTTGAGCATTCCACTCAAAGACAGTTAAGAAGATGCTTAAAACTTATAACAACTGGAATCTGCCTGGATATCTCTATTTCACTTGCAACAAATGCACACAGTTCATTACAATACAGAAACAAGTCAGAGAGGCAAGATTAGTTCAAATTAATTAGAATATAGTCATGTTTCAGCATCAAGGCAATCTTTTGAACCAGAAAGGAAGAATTCTCTTGTCAGCACCATGAAAGAGGTCGAGTTAGTGCAGGGGTGGTGGATATTCGGTTTCTCATGGAGCCCCTTAGCCAAACATTTGCAGTCCTTTCGTTGGCTCACATCAGTAGTGACAACGCTCTGACAGCAGTGTGCACTTCCATCAAAACAGGAAGACATGCTAGTCTCTAACACAACATACTTCACCTCTTTAGAGAGTTAATAATACAAAGTGATATTCCTCTACGGAAAAGAGGAAGGAAGAGCGAGAAAGAGAGGGAGGGAGAGGGAAAGAGAAGGAGAGAGAGCGAGGGAAATGAGGTGTACTTTCAGCAAGGTATTTATATGAATGAAGCATGCACTAGTTCCATTTTTTTTATACTGTGAGCAAATATTTTCCTTAATTTCCATCTTTGCATATGAAACAAGCTGATCAAAATCCCCGCTGAAGAAGAATACAACACTTGCTGTCTATTTTGCAGTGACACACATTACATCAATTGTAATTTATGTGTTTGTGATGTTTCCATGTCATGCTGCCCCTGAAATGAAATTATGTGACCACATCATTCTGATGTATTGAGGTTGATTACAGTTTGGAAATGACAATTTCCCCAAACTTTGGGCATCTACAAATGCTTTGAATTGAGTCTCATTCTGTCAGGGGTCCCTCCACAGTGTTTACCTAATGCCGTATATTTCACAAGATTTTTATTTTGGGTGCTTTTTGGGTACATTCATGAATTTAAACACATGTGAAAATATTTACTCTGACCCCAACATGAATGTCATTTGCCTGCATGCACTTCAGTTAGACTTGCTAAATATATGGCATATACAGTAACATATTGTATGTTAGCCTCACTTCAGCAAATTTCCGTGAACACTAAAAAAAAAAAAAAAAAAAAGAATGAACAAAGAGATCTGAATTAAACCTCCTTCTGGTTGCCAAAATAGACAGCAGGTGCTAGGGGTGGGAGAAGGTTTCTACAAAAGGGTGAAACATTGTGTAAACTGAGTATGACTGGCTGTAATTACCCTTTAAAAATGTCTTGGTTTGGCCTTGGGAATGCTTGATGCCTCTTCAAGAAGTTCTTTCACACTTATTCCATACTGAAACAAAGGGGCTTTTAGAAGAGGGCCCTTGCCCAGAAATATTCTAAAATTAAGCTATGAATGAAGTGTAAACTTGACTCAAACCAGTCAGTAACGCAACAACCTTTAAGGCATGTGACAAACTTTAAAAATGGTTTTTCTCTAGCACATGGTATTTATGACATAACTGATGCACTGAATTTCCCTAGACCCATGATAATGAAGTGAAATGCAGTTATGACAATAATGGTGATATGGTAATGAGAATGGTAATGAGAATTACGCTAGTACTAATTCAAGTCAGGTACAAATATTTTTGTTTATGAGTGAGATGGCATCATATTATGTCAACAAATGGCAGAATCATCAAATGAATGCTTCTGAAATTCAGGGGTCTAGGGCAATTACCCACTGGACAATTACCCCAGACCCTTCCCCTGGCCCTAATCCTAATCCTAATCCTGAACCTAGTCCTAACCCTAACCCAAATTCCTAACCCTAACCCTAATCTTTACTCTAACCTTACCACTAACCAGTATTTAGCCGTGGGGTAATTGCCCTCTGGGGATAATTGCCTGGATACGATTCATCATTACCCATTGTTATCATAATCATTATACAATGATTCTCCCTATCATCACCATTATCATTCTGAATCGAATCATATTTCACTAGCATTTTCAAGTTATAGTCTGGAATCTCTTGTAAGTGCAGTTACAGGGTTCATACTCTTTCTCATGAATTAAATTCCATAACTTTCCATGACCTTTTTAGCCAGAATTCCATGAATTTCACACACATTTTTTTGAACACATTAGACTGAAAATTCGATCTCAAATCAAAGCAAACAACAGATAAACTTCTAAATTTTTGCAATTCCATGACTTTCCATGACCTTTTGATGAAAATATCAGTTTTTCATGACTTTCAAGGCCTGGAAAAAGACTAGGCCAAATTCCATGACTTTCCAGGTTTTCCATGCCCTGCGTGAACCCCGAGTTACCATGGCAACAGATAGGCCACAGCTAACTATGAAGAAGGAACTATTGCCATGGTAGCCACAACAATTTAAATCACACCATTTACATATCTATTGACAAAATGTGGACTGAGAATGATGGCAAATTGGAAATCTACACACACAATGTTGTACTCAGGAAGAGAAAATTATTGATTTGCAGGCTGGGAGAAGACTATCTGTCGTTAGTCTGTATCAAATCACTGTCAGGTCAACTCTTGTGATTCATCCCGATGACAAAATTGCATTCTTATCTGCCATCACCATCAGTTAGTAGCAGCGAAGACGTTACACAGTCAGAACGGACTCCTCTGATCGAGACAGGGGTACACTGAGCACTGTTTGTCCATTAGACCCAAGCGGAAAACCACTTGTTGAGGGGGAGTAAGTTAGTCAATAGATTTGTTAGGGGGCCACCTGATTTTCATTGTATTAGAAAGGAGAAGGGGATCGGGGAAAGTGGAGGGGGGGGGGGGGGGTTAAAATCATCGTGATGATGTTAGCATCTAGATATGTTAGCTACAGAATTCGGCTCAATTTTTAAAAACAAACATGCGTAATATACATATGTATTTCTCCTTCTGATTGACAGAACTGTTTGATTATTTTATCTAAATTTTGGTTAAACATAGGATTTGCTGACATAGCAGTCTGATATGTTATCTTGAGAAAATCAATAGCAATGAGCTACTATTTACAAGGGTATCACCAATCTGCAATTTCAAAATGTGGGAGGAAAAGAACCTGTGACAATTACCTCGTAAATATTACCCCGCTCTCTCAAGGCGCGGTCAGACTGGCAAAAGATCGAGAAGATTAAGATCGCGAAGTTTGGGCCATTGGTACGCACGCAAGAAAGAGTGTGCCGTCCGATGGCCAGTGATTGTGACGTAACAATGCACATCTGTACATGACAATGACCTCGTGCTTCGGAGGCACCGCCCGCAAACAGATCGAGAAGTTTCGCAGGAAGTTTCCCGGGAAGTTTGCGGTCACAATGGCAAAACTTCGAGATCTTAAACTTCGCGATCTTTTGCCAGTCTGACCGCGCCTTCAGAAAATGTTTGTAATTGAAAATTACCAAGGAGGCCTACTCTTTACCATAACTTCTTTTATGATAAAGAACAGACAAATAAACAAAGAGCAGTGAAAGAAAAACCACACACACTCTGGTATATGGGACTAGCAATCAGCTGACGAGTGTGAAAGCTACTCATTCTATAATACAATTGTCAAACACTTTGGCAAAAACATCCTGTGTACATCGGAAGACCAAGTAATAGAATATGCACAAATGATGTTCACTGCTTTCTTTGATATCAGTATGAAATAAATAATAAGCAAAATTATGCATACATTATCTAGCAAGTTTCACACAAGCAAAAAAAACATACCATAATATCAAGACCACAAAATCATCTACACCAATGCATGCTGAAACGCATGCTGAAACACGTGGCCATTTCAAAGCTTGTGACTTTGTTCTCCTCTTATATACACTGTAGACCTCACAGCTCACTAGTAAGTTGGATTTTCAATTTTCACTAGGGCATACCCTGGCAAAAACCCAACACTTGTAACTTACAAACAACTGTCAGCAACCCGCAGGCTATAATCATTGGGGGGGGGGGGATGTAATTTTTGTTTTCCTTTTCATGGGAAGCAGTGCCAAATCATCCAGAGATGCTGGAATTAGAGAGAGGAAAAGAGAGAGAAAGAATGAAGGGGGTGGGGTGGGCAGAGAGAAGGGGGTGGGGCAGATCACCTCATGCACAGCAGCAGTGCCCATGGAAATATGAAACCAATTAAAAGGTGAGGGTCAGAATGTAGAAATGACAACTGGCATCTGGTCTGTCAATTTGTTACACCACATGTGCTTTCAAATGCACAGAGAGCCATCGTAAACATTTTGAAATTTTGAAGAATGAAACTTGATTTCTGTCATTCTGAATCAAAGCCTCAGTCAAGTTTTTGGTTGAATATACACTGTAGCTTCTGTTTAAAATCTGCTTGGTATAGACTTCTGCAAATTCTAACGATAGTGTCGTTCACATTGCAACCTCACATGCCTCTCGAAACTTCACCAGAAAGGTTGCAAGCCGGAGTGCAAAGTTTCGCTCTTCACGCGAAGTCTGCTGCCGCGATTTGCAATGTCAACCTTCACCGCAGGAAAATCGCAAAGTTTGTCATGTGACTTCCGCACACTTCCTGTTCACTGCTTAAAACTCCATGCAAATTTGAGAATAAGGACTATAATTGGGAGTGTCTTAAGGTGCAGGATTTTCATGATGCTGTTTACCATAGCATTAGGGACTACTACACTATGGGGAAAAAAGGGACAGGTCTCGATAAGCGAGCATGTCATTGATTAGGGTTATTTTCAAAACAAAACTATCACCAAATTCCACAGTACAGTGTTCTCATTTATATCACATTACCGGCAAGAAGCATCGTTTAATGTCACTTTCCTCACAATATGATATATGGGGAAGGTTTGCAATAAATTTCTGCGCTTCCCCCCCCCCCCCCCCCCCCCCCCCCCCCCCCAGACAAGGAAGTAATGAATAAGAGTGATGGGGAGGGCACTGTTAAAGAAGTAGCTCTCCCCATATCTGGGCCAAGGACAGGCTCACATATTCTGGGGGAAATTGGGGACAAATTTGATGAAGAACTGCACCACACAGTATTTCACAGTCTGCTTTAATCAAGAGCTCCTCCTTAACAAGAAGCAACTGAATTGGAACTGTCTTTCTTGGATGGATTTCACTTTGCATATGTTACCATGACAACCACTCTTCATTATCCTCTTTTTCTCCAAGTTATTCGTGTCTTACATTCAGAGACTGTGACTGTCATCACTTGTGGCCAATAAATGGCTGGCCCTGACCCATATCTTTATCTGCACTTCACAACTTTCAAGGAAAATCTTTAGTCGGCTGTGCCGCGATCATATCTGAAAAAATGTACATGCGGCTGACAGAAGATTGCGAAAGTCGTTCTGCTCTAAACAAAAGTCCTTCCTCTGAGGTGGGTCATGACATTTTGAAGCAAAAGAAAAAGATAAGGGCGGGGTGGTTTACAATATTGATAACCTATGTTAACCATCCATACGATGGAGACTGTTTGGTGCAATGGCTAGGCAAATACAAACTCACAGTCTTACAGAAATTGCTTAAAATCAAGGCAGCTTAGTCTAAACAAAATAAACAAAATATCAAGTCTGCTGACTGAACCATGTAATAATGTCAAAATCGATGATGAAATGCTCATGCATAGATATATTTTCTAAATTACATGGCCTCTATCCAGATATCTAAGAACACGTACCACCATGATAGTACAAACCCTTTTCTAAAAAGAAAAATCATAACTACTGCCTTTGCAAAACTGAGCTTGGTAAATCTGGTAATTTTACAGAGGTTTAATCAGCTTTTTAAACAATGCTATCCATGGCATACTAAGTTGCAAATGACTCTCAAATAAACAAACTAACAAAATATCAATATGATACTTGAAAAACAAAAAATGTATCAATGTCAATATTAGCATGTCAGACTCTATTGTTGAGAACCATAGAGAAATAACATCCAAGTCAAAATTCAAACAATTTGTTCCAAAAATGAAGAGCACTGCCAATATGAACCTTATCAAGAAGCCTTAGAAATCCCAAGGAAACACTGCTCATTCCTTTCATCTATACAATGACTGAGTTATCAACTGATTTAGTGTAAAGATGCCTTAATCTTTTGCCTAAACCACATAATCTGTACAATGGGAGGTATGATCACATTGCTGGGAGCTTGCGGAAAGCGCAACGGCATGGACAGATTCCAAGTCCAGCAGCTGTCGGTGTAGCATGCTCGGCAAAAAGCGTAAAATTCAGAGGGGAACTCTCCCCTCTATCCCCTCTGACTCTTCTGGCGAGAAATTTGCTGTCTAATCACAAGAGCTTGTACTAGCATTGCTAGAAATCTGGCAGATCAAGGACTTTTCAATATATTTGTTAGAGGACAAACACAGTAAGCACTAAAGAAATTATACTAAAAGAGACAATGACAGCTATGGGGGGAAGAGTCACTACGAAATGATAAAAAAATCTCAACAAATCTTTCCACAAACCTGAAATTATCCTGGACAGATGAAAAGCTGCTATCACTTTGACTAAATCAAGTCAAAATCTCAGAGAAGTAAATGCCTCTTGTGGAAAGACATCAAGACGGTAGGATATAAACACTTCACTTGAATGCAGAAAATGATGCAAAATCACCCAAGTGCATATAAAGGCAAATTAAGAACAATATGAGAAATCATTTCATTATAAACTGCTACCGAAATGGACTTACTGGATTGTGGAGTAGTGTGCTGAAGAGTTCGCCCCCTTGAATCATGGCATCCAGGGCAGGTTTGCCCCCACGGAATTCTTCATAGAAGTTGGTGTGGGTGTAAAGGGCGCACGTCTGTCTTGGTATCACCTGAGGTCAGGGGTCAATGATGATAGCAAAAACAAAAAACAAAACAACAACAAAAGAAAAAGAAGCAAATAAACAAATACAATCTGATACTTCAAACAATTTGTGCGACACATGACATCAAAAAATGCATCTTCATTATTACTTGAGGTCTACTTTGCATACCATCAAATGTGCATCTTCATTTCCTAATAAATGCTCCAACAGGAGAGTAGTGAATGCACTTTACAGGTTGGGGTAATGATACATTTTAAAGTGTTTTGAATACCAAAACAAGTAGAAACTGTAGAACATATTATTGTTATCATCATTGTTATTGTTACTATTAATATCATCATTCTGCTTAAAACCTCATTATCATTATCATCACTGATATTATCACTGCTTTTACCACTGTTATCATCATCAGCATCTTTACAAGTACTTCTGCTACTAAGATGAATACATTTGTGATATCTTTTTCTTCTTCTCATATGGCACAATATGCCTGGTTGATACCATTTTGCTGACTATCGCTAGTCACCTGGGGCGAACCATGAGGGATAAGCATCATTTGCCCATATACAATTGTATAACCAGTAAACTCACAACATTGCTTTAATCACATTTTTAACTTATACTATGTCAGCAACATAAAATTAGTAACACTATTATCATAATGAAATCATTCTTTTCTTCTTTTTCTTCGCCTTCCTGATCAGCCTAATGACTTATTATTGTCAGAGCCACAGTCAACTCTAATCTAACAATTTACCTTCTTTCTTAATCTTACTAAATATGCAGTGCAAATATTCTGATGAAACATCACCTTTGAAAGCTTAAAAACCATACAGAGAAATTTCAGTCAGTTATAGAATGTACATCATGCAGTGGCAAAAAAAAACAAAAAAAAACAACTTCCACTGAGTACAGGAATTATGTAACATCTAGACTCCACATTCATGAGGTTGTCATAGTTACCATAACATCCTTGTAGACAAATCCCTTCCTCTTGTAAGCCGGCTTTATGTGAGGATACTCCTCGGTGCTAGTGGCTTCAATTCCCCAAACCTCCTTCCAGGCATCGTAAAGTTCCTCATGAACGGGGTACACTCCGGAGTGATGGGGTGCAACCGAGTACCCCTTGGTGATGGGGATACCATGTTCCTAGAAGGAGCAACAAGTTTACGCCATGTTATGTCTGTTTTTGTTTTTGGTTGTTTTTTTTTAAATCATCCTGACCTGTCCGACCTCTCTGTGTGGGAAAAATGAACCTTAAACGATGATGATGATGATGATGACGATGATGATGATGGTGACGATGATGATGATGACAATGATGACGATGATGATGATTATGATGATGATCCTGAGTTACAACCACCGCATAGATTGGCATTACTTTGAATGCCACAGGAAATAGATTTCATCCTTCAGCACTTTCAGATCAACCGCATCCTAAACCTCCAATCAAACCATAATTTACTACTCATTAAGGCAATTATAAAGAAGCTGACTCACAATACTGTATGAAGTAAACTGTGCTTGGGAGGCATAAATAATCAGTATAGTAATGGGCTGGTGAGACATCTGTAGAATACAGTAACACCATAAGCAATGTCTTTTCTGTGGCAAAAATACCCATCAAATCAAAACAACATCAATGCGCACTGTCTGTTGAAGTCGTTCATTAATTTGCCTTCGGAACTGTTGTGGCAGATTCATAATGAACTTTAGGAAGAAACACACAGTGCAATCCATTAGATTCTGTTGTATATGAGAAAGGAGATATCAGGGTGCAACTCCAGTTTAATTCTCACATCTACTCTGAAATGCACACACTCTACAATATACCAGTAAGGATTGGGCAGAAAGCCATGCCTACACTGTATGTATACACCATAGGACTATTAACTGGGAAAGCTCAAGAGCAGGAGAGGAAATGAATGGGAACATTGTCGCTGTCACATCCAGATATCTCTGCAATGGTTTCATCACAGCTCTGTGGTAGGAAACCACAGAGCTATATTAAAGGGGGCTGGACAACGGTCAGCCTCCTGATGACCGATCCATCAATGTCCAGTTATAAGTGAGTGTTGCAAGGCACCCAATGCAAAAGAGCTGCTTCCTCGGGATGGACAAAGCCAGACCTAGGGCAAGGAAATTGTGGCAGAAGTTGCCCACCTGGACAACCATTACTTTTCAATTAGACTACGTATCTTTCAAATTAAATTGTTTGTTGTCCATTAATGTTTTCTTTTTTCTGACATCACCAATACAACAACAAAAAAACTTCCTTTAACGGCATCAAAAGGACAATGTAATTGTCAAGCCTGCTTTGCGGCAGGAGGTTAATAAGCTGTTATTTTCGTGAGGGTTTAATTGGACCGCAAATTTAACAACATGCATAAATATCTCAAACTGACAGGCATCAGTGCACACATGACAGAATCGGTGTCAAAATCGTGAAAACAATATCTTGCGATAATGTCCGTGATCTCCTTATTCGCGAAAATATATGTACGTAAAAATAACAGCTTATGTAGTATTGCTCTGTAAAGGTATCATGCATGGATTACTTCAAAACAGCTGTAGAGCTCAGCATTACTTTTTTGGGGGGGTTGTTTTTTCCTGTTTTTTAATTAGATTCATAAACCAAAAACTTGGCAAAGGCTTGATCAGTGGTGGATCCATGACAGGGAGGAAACTAGCATGGTGCTCATTTCTTTGTGCACAATACCACAGGGGTCAACCTAGATGGAACAAAAAAGGAAAAGAATAAAAACACTATACTACCCTGGTTTATAATATCTCCATGCCTCCAAATGAATGACTTATGGAGAAAAACAGGATATCTGCAAGATAAGTTGTCACTCCTGGTGAAAGAGTCTAGACAGCCAATTACTCACTCCATGCAAATTATGCTTATGTCGTATACTTAGTATCCTACATATGTAACTATGGACAGCACATAGACCCCTTATCTTTGAATGGCATAGTACACACACCGCATTCCCACAATTTCTTGCTCTCTACTCTGTCTTACAGATGACATTATTTTACAAAGGATAATCACACTTGCACTTGAATACTACAAGCTTATAAACATCACAGAAGAAGTTTGATTTTTTTTTTTGTGGGGGGGGGGGGGGGGAGTTATAGTTATGCAGCTGATATTTAGGTGTGGAGCTACATTGTAGTGAAATGAGACATGGTTGTCAGTCAAAAAATGTTTGCCTGTTTGTGCCAAAAACCTCATGCTGACCCTGACCCAATTTGCAAAGAATTATGGGTAGCCAGTCTAACATGAAAATATGTTTTGGAACTGTTCGCTGCAAAGTAAAAATAATGACTGATCAGTGAATGTATCGACTCATACATGTATGATTCGCTGCTAAGCGATATCGTTCACACAAGAGATCCAGCTAGCTGACATAAACACTGACAAGGAGAACTCCCAAGGAAGAACTGGAAAATACATTCAATAAATAGTTTGAATATTTTGATGAATCACAAACACAAAACCAGCTGTACCTAAAATTCATAATGATGAAGCATTAATGTCATTGGAGTGGGAGGTTCTGATGGTCTTTGCAGGATAAAGAACAGCATTTGCTGTTGCAAAAGGCACAACAACATTTTGGCAAAGAGGATGGGGGAGACTATATATATGCCCAGTAAGTGATTTTTCTCGCTATGTCCCGTATTGTCTACCTTCACTCCCTTACCCCTTTAAAGGTGCTGTTCAGCATTACTCAACATGACAGCCACAGACCTGTCCACTGACACTTGCTTGATGTACGGTCACTGGAATAGGGCCTGCATCATAATTGTGTTCTCTTTGTGCATGGTTCTGTGTGTGTGGTTCATATAAGTCACAAAAAGAGCTATATTTATGACTCTTTCATATTCTTTTTCATGTCAATGCAAATTTCCACCACCAATGGAGGACAGCTGATGTTTTCATTCAATACCAGAGGAAGGAATCTGTGAATGAGATACACTGCAATGATAGTTTGTGTACAAGCAGCCATTTACAAGGTTCTCTGTACCACGAGTAGCAATGACAATTTTTTTCCCGCCCATTCCGAACTGTTTCTTGGAATACACTAGGGATTTATTGTGGCAGAGCCCGGCTGTGCAGGCACACTGTGCTGTGAATGTTAAATGGGTAATTTTAATTTTATCTTTCTTTCTTTTCTTTTTTTTTGGTTTCCAAGATAAAGCAGAATGCTAACAATGCCACACTTCTGAAGCTGAAGCTGGTCTTTATCCTATTAGGTTCTAAAATGTAACATTTATAAACGAACATGAAATATGCCAGTAGTAAAAACAATTGCAATACTATGTAATAATGCTACTAATTAGTAATTAACAGTAGTAAAATCATTATATTATTGTTATCTTTTATCATTACAATTACTATCATTATCATCAATATCATCAATATCATCACCATCATCACTATCACTACTACCATCATTCTTGTCATCATCTTCATTTATTTACAATCTTCACCATTTCTCATGATTTCAGCACACAAAATTTGTTCCACTATACAATGTACATCCTTTCTTGATCACCCTTCTACTGTATGTCAGACACACATCATTAAAAACAATGAAATATTTTACATGGGAAAATATACATGTGTAGACTGTTTTGCAAGGCTGAAGATATACATTACAAGTTACACACAAAGTTTCCATTGTGCAAAATCTGAGCTACATGGTTTTCCATGCTACTAGTTTCTCTGATACTGTGAAAATAAGGAACTTTGAAGAGGTACAGTGTAGTTGCAACAAAAAAAAAAGAAAAGAAAAATTCCTAACAATTAGGAAAAAGTGAACATCTGTAAGGTTAGATTTACCATATTGACTTTTCTCCCACATATTCATTTATTATTAGATACATGTATCTTGATTGTGACTCCATGTGTACAATATCAGAGTGTTTCTTTTCCAAATTGAACATCATTTCACAACTCAAGTCAGCAAAGTTTTGTCAGACATTTTCATTTCTAGAGTGAGTTGCCACAATGTTAAACCATATCTTAAACTAGCATTATTGTAAAAATGTGTTCTGCCTTCTGTCCCCAGATTGAGAACAGTATTCAACATGCAAACCTGAAAGGAGATCATCTTCCTATTCATAAATCTTGTACGCCCTAACAGAGAGGATACTAGAGAGAGACACTCGATCCAATTTAAGAGACAATCTAAATTTATGCAGGTCATCTATGCCATACATGGGGTACGCACTACAGTGTAATAATATCTGTGCATTCAAGCTGTAACCAGAGACCAAAAATATCAGCCGAAATGGCTCCATCTTGATTTAAACAAAAAGTGAGGTGGTTTTACTAACCTCGAGCAGGAAAAAAATATGACACTCTTTTATAATAGACTGACTCAACTTTTGGACAGTTCTATTGTAATTACTGGGCAACGATGGCAAAATCAAAATGAATCAAATACAAGATTCACAATTTACATGACCAAGACATGCAATTTACAAAACACAAATGAAAAGAAATCATAGTTACACATGTCATCACAATCTTTAGGTTCCCTCAGACCCTCTTCCCCCTTCAATTCCATCATTTTAGTTTGTTTTTTTCCTTCAACATAACACTTTGAAATACGCAATATGTTAAGACTCGAAGGTGCTACAAATGAGCTATGAACATCACTGCAAGGAAGCAAGAAAACACATGGATAATCATATCAATACATGGAAAACCAATGTGAAAGTATCCCAGCATTGGAAATGTGTAATGTGAATGGGTTGCAGAAAGTGTACTCACAAGCTCTGCACACTGAATGTTACACAAAGAGGTGTTTTTTGTTTTTTTTTTTAAGGCCAACTTGGAAGACACAGATTACATGCAATAAACTCTTTAGGAAACTACATGTATCCTTCCATAACCCCAGCAAATAAAAGTCTATACATCTATACAGTGTAGCAGAAAAGCAAGATTAGATGCCCACAAAGAGTGAATAGAAGAACCCATTTGTATGGGCTGATTGACCAGAACTCAAAGAGAGATTGGTCCAGGATTTGGCTACATACTGTAGACCTGCCCATACAGTGAATAGGTTCTTTTGGGCCCAGTACCAGTACCAGCTTTCACACAAGGCCAGAAGTCCAGCCTTGATCTGGGAAGTTTTACATGGTTTCTCTTTCTCCTTGGAACTATTCATACACAAAGAGAGAAAAATGATGTGTAACCAAAATCTTTTGGATCAAAGGTCAAGACCTTACACTCTGTGACGTACTGTACATAAACATACTTCATTCACAATTTGTAAAAATGACAAGAATGGTACAGCAGTTATAAATGAGATTGTCATACATCAGCAATAGACGGTGTAGAGTAACTAATGAGGGACCAGATGTGAGACTATTACCAGTGGTATAGATACATTGTAGTAACCCTACAATCATGGAAACTGTATGAACAATTGTTGTACCTCCATGCTACAATGTGCTCACAACAACAGTCATGTTGCAAAGTACTTCAAAGAAATTTACTTCCCTGGATCAACAACTAAAATTGAAAACCATACAGCGAATGCCAGCGAACTGTCAGCTGGCAAAAGAGAAAATGCCTGTGTACATACAGGGATCAGCAGATACCGGTACAACTAATTAAGAGTTCACAAAGGTTACTGTATACGCCATTTATTTCACAAGGTTTTTATTTTCGCGAATATCACAAGCCAGGTGATATTTCCAAATTTAAAGACACAATAATATGAACTCTGATCCCGACATGAATGTGACATACACGCATACATTTCTCCGTTCAGTACTGTACTTCATGATTGTGAATTTAACCACTCGCGAATTGTTGGGAAGTCCCGATTTGCAAAAATTTAGACTCGCTATTATGTGTATATAGCATACACTGTATATCAGTATTCACCACACATCTAGTGTTTACTCTATGTAAAGAAATAGCCGAGCCAGTGGCAAGCTTGCATGAGAAATCTGACTGTTCCTACAGATAGTACAACTGTAGCCAAAACTTGGCTCTGAATCACACTTCCCACATTCAAGCCAGAAATTTGGCTGTGTGACCACAGCAATGCATATGGGGCAACCTCCTGCATTCACCGAACAGTGAACAGAAATTGTGCCAACATCTGGCACTGCATACAGTAAGTTATCCCCCTCCCCCCCCCCCCCCTAACTTACTGACCTCCTGTACCCCAATCTCTCCATTTCCCAAACCCTTTTTGACAACTTCATGTCCAAGTCAACAACTTGTCATAGAGCGTCCAGTCAACACACAACCCACATCCATGTTCTCAGCTTTATAATGACCCCTATGGCGGTGCATAAACATACACTGTACATACATACATGTAATCTGTACACACACAGAGCAGTCATGGCAATACAAGTCACTTCAGGCTCTAATATTGACCATTTTAGCATAATAAAACCCAAGTTTGTAATGCTAGTGTGGTTTATACACAGCTTTAAATGCACACACCATCAAGATCCATTAACACTGGAAATCTGATCCTATACATCATTACTTGGTCAGTGGGCAGTGTACTGTAAAGGCCACATACAGTACTGATAGCGACTTTAATTTTTCATAAATCGGGACTTTCAGAAAATTTCAGGAGAGGTGAAATTCACCAGACGGAGAAATGTGTGTGCATGTCACATTTATGTCAGGATCATAGTTGATATTCTCGTGTGTTGTTAAATTCGTGAAGAGCATGTGACTCACAAACTTTGCTAAAATAAAAACCCTGTGAAATATATGGCGTATGCAGTATGAGTCTACATGCTAAAGCAATGCTACTATTCACCAACACTTACATTTGTACACTGTATGTCTGACATTTACACCAGTTGACATTAGCTTTCTGGTTATTCGATGAACATGTGTATCAAATATATTTGATAATGTAATATCATGGAATACAAATGTTTAAAATACAATATTTTCAAGGTCCCACAGACAGGGAGAAAATTTAGATTAGAAGTGTACTGATATGATGTGATTTGAGCAAAGGATAACATCTCTTTGCCCTAATGAAAGATATATGTGACAGTGCACCTCAAAACGAACATAAAGTCGCACACACTGATTTTGCGTGAGGACTGAAAATAAGTGAAGTGGGTCAACCTAGCCAAACTTGACTTTTTCATATTTTCTTTAAGAGCGGGTCTTCTTTTACATTATGCTAAAATTTGGTATCATTAAACGGGCAGGAAAGTGTGTTTTTTTAGCAGTTTATCTCGAACATTTTTGGTAGAATAGTGTGATTAGGTATGTCTTTAGAACGCCTTTTTCATTTCTGAAAAACCTTGTCCACACTCTTCACTTTCAACTCTATAACTTTTGAAAGGATAGTGCTACTGCTTTGAAAGTTGGTATTAATTATGGACAGAATGTACTAATGAGGCATGCTTAATTTCAGTTTAATCTGATAATCCCTTCATTGTTGTTACTCTGGTGGTTTACTTCCTGTTTTTTGTCCCATTCATTGCACAGCCAGCACGGTTTGGTAAAGATTAAGCGCTTGAATAGACACTGTACTTCAGAGCCTCTTTTCTCAGTTCACACTTTTCATGAGTTTGTACTTTCTTTCCAATATTTAGATAGGTTAGGAGAGTCCATTTGATTTGAGTTATACATCATTTTAAAGCTTAAAGTCTGCTCTTTCAGAATATGGTCTTAACTAAAAATTCAGGTCTGGCGACTTTTTGTTTGTTTTGAGGTGCAGGGTCACATATAATAGATTGAATTCCATTTCAAGGAGAACTCACTACTAACGAGACGGAATCATTTCCAACTGTGTGATAATGTATTGTAATGCTTATCTAGATTCATCAACACTTACGGAAGGAACTTCCATAACCATTTCTACAGTTGGCTGGCTGTCTGTCAATGAGATTAATTACTTATTTTTCATGTGATCGATCATGAGAACTGTTCCAATGAACCGTATATTAAATGACATTATTTTCAAGGACGTACACATTTACTGCATTTCTGTAAATATTAGCATGCAAACTTGGATGCATTTTCTCTTTTTTGAGTGTATACATACATACCTATATTTATGTAAAGAAGAAACTTGAGGAATTTTGTAAACTGTGATTTCATTGACAATGTCACAGACATGTATAGCAAGCAGTGCAGTTATGGCTCTCAAGGCACAACATCGTGCAATTCATCAACGCCATGACTCTGTGGAGTGTGACACTGATACGGTGCTGATCCGTAACCCAATCTTGGGTGGGTAGGTGCAGGGCATACTCTGCTGATGCACGTTCTCAACGGAACGGCGGTTTCTGATTTCTTGTCAGATGGTGTCAATTGCCCTTGACTCACTCCCCAAGACCTACACACAGGCACAAATTTACACCCCAACCATGGAGCTACAACGAAAGCGACAGAGCTTTCGAATCAGCCAAGAGTTCCTCCACACATTAGGGACAGGTTAAGCTAGGGTTATGGCAGGTTATAAGAAATTTGTATTCATTTTTCACCTACATTAAAATGTAGCAACTGATGTGAACAGGACCCCTCCTCTCCCCTCCCCTTCCCCAACCCCCTCTACCCCCCCCCCCCCCCCCATTCTCTCCTGCCCCTCCCTCCTTCACCCCTCCCCTTCTCTCTTAATTTCTCTCCCTCTCTCTGCCACTAGTTACAGCACACTTTAAGCTATTCATTTTTACAGTACTGAATACAATGAGTTCCTGAAACGATGACTTCTCTAAATGATAATTTCTCTACAAAAGTTTGCATACAATTCTAATCATGGGCATTACACCCCAGGCTATAAACGTGTGCAACCCCAAATTTGGCTTGATGGCGAAGGGCATCCAGGATTTATTACTCGTATCTCATTCATACAAAACAGGGTGGTCTGCAGCAGACAGCTAGACAACTTCCTCCATCTAAAAGATTTAATTACGGAGTCCCTGAAAATATTAAATGCAATACTGCGGGAGCAATTCGCTGAAATTAACAACAAGCTGTATTCGGCCATGAATCCAGAAATATGATTAGAAGCATACACTGCAATTGAAGCACATATGCAACTGTCTCGCATTTTTCACATAGAACACTTGGCTGTTGCATCATGTCGTAAAAGTCCTGAAATTTGTTTTGATGAGACTTATTACTCTATTGACTACATGTTGTGTTTGTTTTTTTCTGCACAGTGCTATAAGCCTCCAGGTATACATGTGTAGAAATTGAAACCATGGTATTAACAAAGGACAACAACACTCTTTTATTTCATAGGACACATGTCACAGACAATAGTCATATGCACATCTGCCTAAGATTTGGAATCACTAATGACATGTATATGATGTCTTGACAGAACAACTGTTTTCCTACTTCGGGGAGGGGGGGGGGGCAAATACCATCAAATGGACTGGTGACAAGCCAAGTGAAATTCAACAAAAAATAGAAAAGGCTGCAACCTCTTGATCTGTTGTAAAATCATTTAACGTGACAATATAAAAAGGAAGCACAAATCAACCATTTCATCAATGCAATGACTGCATTACGTTCGAATGTCAAAGTTCAAACTTAATTTTCGTCTCTGTTTTTTTTTTTTAAGAAAAAAAGACAATGATGTAGGTTCTTGATATATCCACTTCTTTTTCTCCTTTAGAAAGCATGTCAGAGAGTATGATATAACTGAATTATGCAAAGTTATGTCTGAGGGAACTTGCAGCAGAAGATAACAATCTTAAACTCATTATATTGGCAACTACTGCACATACTGTATTTGAGAATGATTAGATGCAAGTGATCCACTTTATCATATATCCAGCACATATTTCATATCCTTCTACTTGAGAAACAGTGTTCCTATCATACCACTTGACTCCACCCCCCCCAAAAAAAAAGTACAAGTGTAGGCCTACAATAAAACCATAATTGAAATATTAAAAGACATCCTGCTCAATAGCAGTCAGAAACTATTCTATGCAAATCTCAACAATTCGCTACACAATATTCTGTCCCGTTGTGAGACAATTGCCTAATAGTGCTTTCGTGCACAACATTTGCTTTCCTCTAAAATTTTTGGTGGCCTTTCCACAACCTGGATACAATTCTGCGGCAAAAAAAAGAAGAAGAAGAAAAAAAAAAGCACTGCAGAAGTTGCCTGGACCACTCAAAGTTTAATGAACTCTTACATGTGTATAAGTCAGTCTTATGAGTCACACCCAAGACTGTCTGCAAGCTACTCAACGTGTACCTGGCGCTGACGCTCGGTCGTCTCTGAAGTGCCATGAACTCCCCTGTGTGTGTTTTCCACAAAAAAGAAAGTCTATGTTAAAAAGACGTCAGAGTTCCCAATTGACGGAAGTCCTTTGCAACACTCGGGTTAAGTCCACACCAAATCAGCTGAGAAAATCTGCTGAAATAACATGTTAAAGATGTTACAAAAACATGCCCACTCAGAACAGACTACTCTCCAACCCTCCTGTCACACAAATAATTTCTTCATCTCTGCTAAAATGACAAATCTTGACTGACATGATGGATAAAGCCTCAAGATATTGGTATACAGTGTAAAAACTCAGAATGTACTTTGCATGATCACTAAAATGTTTGACATGTGAAAGACAAATACCTAAGGAGAAAAAAAAGTTACACTAAGTAAACACTCATTAACTTAACAAATTCAGTTTTAATTGCTCTCTCTCCTGCAAAAACATGAATTAACAGAACTTCATGTCACACTCTTTGTTTTTTTAACAGATGATACACATGCTTTACAAGAGTAAGTTCGCTCCTAACTTTTCATAGCATAATTAACAAAAACTTCAGGTACAAATAATTACACTACTATGACCAGGTCATGAAAAATCATGGCTGGCATTCGCTGATTGAATGCTGGATGTAGTCTTTGTCTTGATCAAAAGCTGCTACAGCAGTTGGTAAATTTAGTCACAAAATCTTCTGGACACAAACTGTGTGCACATCAGCTATTCTCTCACCACTCGTCTCTTTCTATGACTTTCTTTGTGCGTGTGTGTTTCTGTCTGTCTGTGTGTCTGTCTGTCTGTCTGTCTGTCTGTGTCTGTATAGTATTCATATGGGTCATCAAATACCAGTAGAAAAAACACATTTTTACCTTTCCTGCAAGAGATGTGTACAGTGTATGATAATATAATATATGAAAAGCAGTATTTTTCCATGAAACCTGCCGTATTTTTGCTGCAAAAGAAAAGTAATGATTGGCGGCCATGCTCTCCCATGAGTAGAATATTATGAGAATGTAGCCCATGGGAGAACATTTCTGTAGTAGAAACAAATAGCAAAAATACACAAAAAGATACAATGACATTTTTTTTACACTTTTTTAAATGAATAGCATAAATGTTGAATTCTCTACACTGCTAAAAGCTGATTGTCTGATACTTTGAGAGGGAAAGCTTTCCAATTACCTACAATATAACACCACCCATACAAGTAATCAAATTTGCTTTCTGTATCTGCTCTGCCATGTATATTCTACTAGGACCACCAATTTTTTTTTTTTTTTTTGCTGTGCAGAATGATGAGCACACATCAAATTGTAGCCATACTTAGTACTGGCGGTCTAGTGAGTGAGACAAAAGCATACATGTAAGCCTGCTAAAAAGAGAGAGAAAGAGAGGGATGGGACAAAAGGACACAAAAGATCGTCTGACTGAAAGTACGTGCTTCCTGTACTACAACATTACAGATCTGTATAACAGAATAACTCAGAGTATTGAAGAAGAGATTTTACTCATTTATCCTTTAATGCTACCAGGCCAGGAAATGCAGTGCATTGAGGGATGAAAGAGATCCTAGAGGTACACTTGTACATGTATGAATAAGTCACTACAATCAATTAACTTCAAATGGAAAAAAATTCAGACGCTCTCCACGAGCTATACTGCACAGTGGCTAGGAAATCCCTCCATATCTTCCTAAAGTGGGATATAATTTCACCTAGCATGCCTCAGCAAAATCATTTTGCAAAGGCAAGATCTGGTAAATGCATTCATACAGATCTTGTGAATGTGCTACGAGTGTTATGAGAGAAAGCGTCAAAAACAATATCACAGATTAATATTTTGTTATTGGGTGGTTGGAGAACCAGTCACACTGATACTGTACGAGCTGAAATTTCGCGGTGGTTTTATTTTCGCGAATTTCACGAATTGCCTTTGAACCACGAAAATAACAACACGCGCAAATGACAGCGCGCGAATAGCTAAGTTCAGTTAGACCCTCGCAACCGCCAAATAAACAACACGCGAAAATGTCCTCCATGTAGCAATTCGCGAAAATATCTGTACGCGAAAATTTCAGCTCGTACAGTTGTGAAAAGTCCTCACAGTACGGTGGTAGATAAGAAACACTGAGGATGGGCCTACATACAGTACATGCACATCAATTGCATTTAATGTAGAGCCACCACCTTCAGTGCCAGGATCTGTACCTTGTCTTGAGAAAAATAAGACGTAATGAGATTACGGGGGAGGAGGATAACAAGCTCCTTCTGAATGCAGATGAGATAAAAGATCTTCTGGTATTGCTCCCTGTAAAGATCTAATTCTACTCATCAACACGCTGGGGAATTATTCTGTGCTGAGTACCACAGATTATGATGTCAATTCCCCCTGAAATCACAACGCAGTCCCTGGAAGTATCTGACACGTAGTCTTGCTGCCCAGTCACACAAGCATAACTTTTACTGTGAATCCAGAATCTGCACACTAGCATGACTTGACCATATTGCATTGTAGTCCCTGGGTTAGGAGGCTATAGCAATGACCACATGACCTTTCAATTTAGTGGACAAAAAAGGAGGGTGCCAAATGCTACTAGATATTAATAGTGATCACAATATAAGGGCCTTATATGTATCACAAAAACAGACATACAAATTGTACAATTTTGAGCAGACATGTTTTGATTAATATCACAATTTTTTTTAAACTACATTGTAAGACAGCAAAGACGTAAACTTGGTGGTATTTGCCACTAGTTACTGCCTTGCCATAATAGAGATGCCACATTGAATTTCTAGACATGCAGTTTTGGTAGTTTGCATTCACATTTTCCCTTTCCGTCCTCTAAAAGCTGGGATGGAACTAGCTACGTTTTAGGAATGATTTTCACATACTTGACAGTATGTCCCCCATACACATGGAATGCCAATTTACTGTAATGGGATGGTGCAGGGTAACCACGTCAACAATATGGTGTCATCCATATTATAGGTTGGCCAGGCCGCCACTTTAACGACTCTGCATATACGCGTACAGTAAAAATGTATCCTTAAGATGCAGCATGCCTGGAATGTATCAACGTAGTCCATCAGGCCAATTTACCATCATCATATTCGCATCCCATGTTTGGTCCTACCCTCAGATTCAATGTCATTTTATCATGAAGGAAGCTTCATGGCTATCCATTTAAACTTAAAGGACAAGTTCACCTTCATAAACATAAGGATTGAGAAAATGCAACAATATTAGTAGAACACATCAGTGAAAGTTTGAAGAAAATTGGACAATCGGTGCAAAAGTTATGAATTTTTTAAATTTTTGAGTTGGAACCGCTGGATGAGGAGACTACTACAGCTTGTGAGTCATATGCGTACAACAGTATAAAGAAAATATAAAAGAAAATTCAACATATTTTCACTTTTTTCGCATAATAAAAGAGCAATTGACTTGCCTCTTTCTAAAGGCAGGGGGAATAATATTACCCATAACATTTATCGGTAACGAGTCAAGGGAATGTGTACTTTTTTCAAAAGATGGAATTTTGTGAAATTCTCTTTATATTTTCCTTATATTGTTGTACGCATGTGACATCTAAGTTATTCATACACTGCAGTCGTCTTCTCATCCGGCGGGTACTGCACAAAAACTTCAAAAATTCATAACTTTTGAACGGATTGTCTGATTTTCCTCAAACTTTCAATGATGTGTTCTACTAATATTGCTACATTCTCTCAATCCTTATGTTTATGAAGGTGAACTTGTCCTTTAATTTTGCAGGGAAATTGCCATTGCAAGTTTTATGTGCATGTAGTCTGACATTGCCCAGACTCCTGAAATGAAAATGTCCAGTCAAGAAGAGAAAAAAAAAATACTAGAGTACTGTAGATATCAAAACACAGAATAGTGATGGTCTTTTTGAGGGGGGAAATGGTGAACATTATTCTTTTAATATGGATAAGTCATATTTTGTTAGATTTTGTATACAGCACAAATGACTTGCAGTTCTTGGTACTATAGAGCCTTTCAAAATATTGCAAGCAACTTCCAAATGGTGGCAGATGAAACTCTGAGCCTTACTGAGAACTATTTTTTGCTTATTTAACACCAAGATTCCACACACGCACTGGAGACACATGATACGTGCAAATTCAAAATCTGCGTGAAAAATCTCTACCAAATGAAAGGTCTGCCTGCAAGACTAGGAGAGCGACCCGGTCAGAGTAAGCGAGATGACATGGATGCAGACGCTAGGCAGGAGAAATGAGTCATGGATTAGTATCTCATATCGATCGGTTATGATAGGAAATGAAATACTCTCACTGCCTGCTATGAGCTTAATCAGAGGGCAGACCACAGAATTCACAGTTTAACCCAGAATTTGGCAGTGAATTCCTTTGAAATCGTACACAATGAAAAGTGACTCCACAATGTAAAGCACATGTATGAGGGGAGATTATTTACAAAAACAATGTACTGTATGTATGTATGGGATGGTTCAGGGAGTCTACAGCTGTATTTAATACACAGAAGAAGCTATGATGTCACAACACGCAACAGCACTACAACGAATGTTCGCGTGTATTTTAATTTCGCAAATTTCGTGATAGCCAAGTTTCACAAAATTAAAATGCACTCAAAAGTCCTTGTCTACACTATATACGCATATGAATGCCAGGGATAATTTGCGAAAATTACATGCCACAAAAAGGCCGTCAGCTCCAATTCACAAAAAATTTCATGCCATGAAAATATCTTGCTTTACACTAACTGTACACTACATGTACACTGTATTTCTGGCTTGTGGCAGAGGCAATATGACAAGAATATTTAGCTCTGAGAGCCTACAAAATATTACCAGGGAAAACAACAAAGGTGTAACCCATTCACTGAAAATGCTACACCATCTACGATAACAACCATTTCATATTTCAGCACTTTATACATCAGCTTTATTGTGTTGCTTATCCACAGACACATGTAAAATTTGAATTATTCTCTTCCAACCAAACACAAAAGAATCTTCACACTTCCCAACTCCAGTAAACTTTCCAGTTTAATGTTTTGTACTTCAATGCGAATGAATCAACTAAGTACTTATATTGTACCTACAGCTGTATGCTGCAGAAATATACTGATTCACTATCATAGTCATCATCACAACCCAACCATAAAATTATTGATAGGTTTTCATAGTTTGATGCCTAAAGTAATGAAATATTTCTGCTCACACAGTTTCACATCACATCTTCAAACTGGCCATCTTCGATATGCTGACATTGTTCACTCGGGCTGCGTTTGTCTGACTTGAGAGAGAGAATCACGTTTCCAAACGCGTTTGGAACGGTGTTTGCAAACGTGGTTTGAAACGTGATTCTTGGGGTGCTGCATTTATCTAACCATCATACAATCGCGATTCGAGTGGTGTCACTGCGCAGCTGCTTTGCGCCGTTTGACCCGTGAAGTATAGGTCAACTGCATACCACCAAACATGCCTCATCAGTCACACACAAATAATGGGTAGAGAGCACAACCGGAAACAGCTGGGATTTGACCTTGAGATATAAACGTGTTTCAAAACAGCATTGCGTTTATCTATTCACAGAACGGCAATCGTGGTCTCAAACGTGTTTCAAAAAGCCCTTCGAAAGGCGTTTCAAAACGAAGTTTCTAAACGCGTTTGAAAACACGATTGCGTTTATCTAACCCCTGAAAATGCCTCAAACGCGTTTAGGATCGTGATTCTGCCTCAGAAATCTTTTAGATAGACGCAGCCTAAGAGTAGTTACACGCGAGAGAGAAATTGTTGTTGAAATTAAGCTTTGAATGGTGATTGCAATTCGTTGCTAAATTGATTGGACCATACGCATGGTACATTGTACCTTGGAAACTACAATTTTATAACTGGAATGTGAATTCACAAAAGGAGAGGCAGCCTAATCCTTTGTGCCATGTCAATCAAACTTGCATGTTCAGTGTGCACTTTGAAATGTTTCAACCTTCTCTGCACCGATATCGATGATGAGTGAGGGTGGTGGAAGCTACACATCAACCAGCAGTTCAAACTATTTATACAGTAGTTAGTACATGTGTGGCACACAGTTTATTGACAGAAGTGCTTGGAAGGTCACTAAGCTCCTCCTCCAGAATCAAATTTTACTAGGTCAAGTTGTACATAAAATATTCTGTACTGTGATTTGTGTTTTTTGTTCTTAAAGTGTTAAACTCCACATTAGAATTTGAAGTCATGATTCTACTTAGAAATGGTGATATAGTTTAGTTTAATACACACATCCCAAAAAATCCAAATTTGAGTTATTTTCCACTAGAATCATCATTTAAATGACAAATTGTCTCCCGTTGTCACCGACACTGTTGTTCAGGCTTTTATAATAAAGCTGCTGCTCTGGTTTCATCAGTTTTATTCAAACCACAACCATCTCTAGCTCATAGAGGAGCCATTGTGGCTCAATTGATATGGCACTGCCAACTGTCATCAGGTTAATGGAATATTCACATGTGATACATGCAGATCTAGTCGGTAATACATATATATATATATATATATATATATATATATATATATATATATATATGGCAGTCTCTTACACATGTATAGAGACTCCCATTATAACATAGTCATCAAGACTGGCAGTTTTGGGTTTTTTTTTTCGTTACATCAAAATTTTGTTATAGCCGAACGATAAAGTACATACATTCGAAAAATATACACATGATAATTTTGGGACCTGAGTTTTTACTTCTTTCTAACAAGATTTTTGTTACAGTATGTCAGTGTTCATTATAACGGGAGTACACTGTCTTTCACGACTCACCTCAGCAAAGAGCTTGTTCTTATACATCCCTTCCATCAGCTTGGCCGTGCTCCCAGTGAAATGGGGCTGCATGTGATCCCACATGTGGGGGAACCACCAGAAGTGGTGGGCCTGGTCTACGATGCGCTGGTCACCGCGGTTTTCCTCCTCCGTCCCCCGCTGGAAGTACTTGCCAGAGAACCCCAGGTTAAAGTGGAAGCCCAGCACCAGCTCTTGCAACTCAGCCTGGATTGAGACTAGGCTCTGAGGGTGTTTGGCAGCAGGACAAGATGGAAAGGAAAAATGATGAGAAACCAATTAGAAAACTACATGCACTTCAATAACAGAAGCTTGATATTAATGAATTAATACTTGTAGGACACATTTAAAAAGTCCTTGACAATTACATTTAAGGTCCTTAGCCACTTCTCCTTGAACCACAATCAAGCTTCAGACAGGATACTATTAACAGAACATTGCCTGCCAGACAGAAGGGCCCTACAGCTTGCGGGCTCGAAAAAATCACACCCCACACCCGTCCCCCACCCCCCCCCAAAAAAAAAAAAAAAAAATATATATATATATATATATATATAAATAAATAAATGAAAAATGATGATCACATCATATGAAAGAGCTTTCAAAACTCTGTAAAATTGTCACCCCCCCAAAAAAAAAATCTGATGTGGAGGTGAAATTTCACGCTAGGGCCCTCCTGCTTGGCAGGTGATGAGATGGCTAACCTCAGCTTACAATCAGAGTCCAGCACACATCCCTTTAACTCGCACCTTTGTAGGATTGGCATACGGTACAGGCAGTAAGGGGCTACGCATTGCAATGCAGAACCTTTGTACATGCATGGGTATGCATGTATTTCGTACATACATGTATGTACGTATTGTACATGCATGTACATGAACTACAAAGTGTACATTACACCTAAGACATGAAATAATAAAGTCTCATGAATGAGGGGAGAAAAAATTAATGATCTTGCATATACACATACACTGTATGTACAATCGTAGGCTGTACTCACTCTTCGCCAAACATGAAGAGGGAACCTGCAGTCATTACATATAGTTGTACATGTGTTTTATTCACTCTAATTTCTTTCTTCTTTTTTTTTTTAAAGGGGTGTAACAGAGAGGCAAAAGGCCCCCAAAATTTGGATACCAAATTAAAGCTTCCACATTTAGGACAACCTAAAAAAATCCAATCCTTCAGCATCTACAATCATTCCAGAAATGTTATGCAATAATGAATGGCAACTTGAAAATAAAGTACTGACAAATAAATCATTCTTTTGTATATAACTTATATTTTGAATACACAAACAAATTATGGGAAAATCGTGAGGAAGTGCCTTTTTTATCTCATCTTGTTATTATCACATGGAAGAGCATGAACAATAAGTGATACCATTGCTTTTAATCAAGCATGAAAAACAATTGAATTCTTTGTCTTTGCTTTGTCAACAGTTTGTACAATGAGTATTCATTCCTTACTAAATTTGCCTTTACTCACTTTTCCAATCAAATTCAACCTGAACACTGAATGGAGTTTACCCTGGAAGAAATCCTGGTCTACTGCAACATACACTGTACATTGTAGGTTACTATAGTATACTATTTTATTTTTATATTTTTTTTCCTTTCCATGAGCTTTACCTACGTACACAATGTGTCTATCCATGCATTTCTTACATAGCCTGTGATATCACAATCATGCCCAATTTCCCAAATACTTCCCAATAGATGTTCACACTAAGCTGATTTGACTTCAGGTTAACTTAAAATAAGGTAAGTTCAAGGACAGCGGAGCTCCAAATGAGTTTTAAAGCTTAAGGCAGGGATTATGTAAACACTATGGAAGTTACTGTATACGCTATAATTTTCGCGTACATAAATTTTCGCGAATTGCCGCTGTCACACATTTTCGCGAGTGGTTAAATTCGCGATTGGGGGACCAGAGAAAATATGAAGTGGCAAAGAAAGTGTGAATTTTCAACTTACTAGCAAATTACACACTGCATGAAAAAAACTTACCAAACTCTGCGAACTAGTAAGTTAGAATTCAACATTTTTGAAGTGGTTAAGACCATAGCGCTAGATTTCTGACAAGTGGTCCCCTTGCGATAATGTATTGGCTCTCTACAGTATTCATAAGTAGACATGGACGTGCATAAACAAGCTTAGCCAGTACGGTCTGTTCAGTAAGCCGTGACATGGTATACTATAGTACTGAAATGTTCGTATCATCAAGGCAAGGGATTCATTTTGGAAGGTAATATTTTCGTGTGTTGTTAATTTCGCGAATAGCTCCCGACTCGTGAAATTCGCGAAAATAAACCCCCCGCAAAATATATAGCGTGTACAGTAACTATTTGTACACTTGGTACAATGTATGTACACGTGTACCTGGTAACTTGCCAGTTTTAGTCCAGGATAATAACTGTAAGTTTTCCTATCGTTATATCATGGATAGCTTGACATTATGAACAAGCCTCCTGCACCCAGCATCATACTTCATGGGCCCATGTAAACCATTATTACCATCAACAAGGTTGTGGTTAAGATTTACTCATGCGATCAATGAACACCTTTAAGTGTTTGCCGGTTGTCACCTACCAGTCTAGTATACCGATGAGGTCTGCTGAATTGTTTCTGAGCAAACAAACAAAAAAACCACACACACAAATAAGCTTTCAAGAAAAGATAGGTGCCTAATACTTGACAAACAGGATGAAAAAAAAAAATCTGCCAAGCAGCCCTTATCATGAAGGATTCAAAATTTTAAAAAGTTATAATGATGGCACAAAGATAGAAGACTGCACTGGGACACAGTGTTGTAAAAACAGAAATCTTTGTGTGCGTTTTAATTTCTCAAATTTTGTGACAGCCAAGATTCGTGAAATTAAAATGCATGCAAAAGTTCTTGTCTACACTCTATTCATTGGATGCCACTGGCAATTTGCGAAAATTTCATGCCAGGAAAATATCTCTTACAGTAAGACTCCAGAACAACAACTATAACCCCCTGACTATCTAAACATACAATGTAGCTCTTTTTGTAGCAGTTTTCTTTGCAGCCTGTGTCGCTACCAATACCACATAACAGTACACAAATGGGTTGCAAAATTCCCAGAGCGCCATGGTACCTCGACTTGGAAAACATTAGTCACGCAGTCACTGTAGTCCTACACAAATGTGAGGGAGGAAGTGTCGGTCCCACTGACATACCCCGAGACCTACATCTCTAATAGCGAACTCAAGTCAATACAAACACATCTCCCGTCACTAACCCCCCTCCCACACCTACACCCCCTACCTTCCCCCTCCCCCCAAATCCATCCCCAACCACCATTTCCAAACTTCAAAAAACAATTCCCTAGGTAGTAGCAATCTCCTGTACTGAGTCATATCAGCTACTGCATCAAACACTTAAGCAGTCAGTGTCAAGTCCTTGAAGTCAACCTGGAACTTGTCTAGTTTTGTCTACAGGCAGAGAGAAATGATATTGCAGGTTTTAACTGCATTTGTCATACCCCTGCTGGCATAATGCATGAAACACAAGTACAGTACTGTACAAGGTAATTTTTTTTCTATCACGCATGTGGATATCAGCAATGTCCACAATCTCGTGATGTTAAATTTTGTGGCGGTGGGGACTTTCAAACATAGTAGAGTATTACCTGTTTGCGGCAGGGGCCATTTCATTTGTTGATGAAAAGGCCCAATCAGGGCCCTGTTTTAGGAAGAGTTAAAATTGAGCTGTAAGTCTATGGCAACAGCGTGTGTGGTAAGGAAATTTAAAATCGATTTTATCTTTTGATAAAACGGGGCCCCGGGGCACCCTCTCTTCCCATAACACTTGCGAAACTCTCTCTTTTGTTCTTAAGTGGGACTATTACACTTGACAATGAAATGAATTAAGAATGTGCACAATTGCTCAAAAAGTTAAGATAAGAATATATGTACACTGTACAAAGCTGAAAGACAATGCACAATGGCAAGTGCTTGATACATCGTAATTCATAGTTCGCAGATAATTTGTTCATGTTAAAAAATACACTTGTGTACAACCTAGTAAATCACTCAGCGGCCATATAGCATATATACAGTCAAATTTAAAAACAGAAAAGACATGGAGTAGGAAGGGGGGGGGGAGAGAAAAAAAGCAGTCGCTGTGGACTGCCACACTTACAGGATGTATGATGTGAATTCTCATTTCCCCAGACACATCCTGCACAGCAGGCCTCTCTACCTGTGTACTCATTCTGGCCTACAAAATTATATGTCCTCTTTTACTCTTACACGTGCCCCTCCCCTATAACACACTAACTTTGTCAAAAACCCACTCAAGCACTTCTACATGTGTACAAGTTTTGTACATGTACATAATGCTCTAAATAATGGTACATGTATGTCAATAATAGGAAGAGAATGTTTTGCAAATGGAGGAATCATGTAGGTACCTATACAGTTACGTACCACATTGATGCTATACATGATTGTGTAGGCCCCTTCACACTAGAGCAAATGCCCAGTGAATTTAAAAATTTGAAGATCTATACATTCGCATCCATTGCTAATACTAGAATAGTTCGTAATATCTTTGACATTCTTTGCGTAAGGCCCCGTCACACTACAGCGAATGCCCAACGAATGCCAAGCGAAAGCCCAACAAATTCGAAAATGTGAAGACAGTTTGCATGTCTGACGTTCTTTGAATTCATTAGCTATTCTTAGGGATTCGCAGAGATACGCTGGAGATTTTGGACATGTTTAAAAAATAAAATCGGCTCCAGCGTATCTCTACAAATCCCGACGAATAGCTAATGAATACAAAGAACGCCAAGCATGTTACGAACTATTCTAGTATTACCAATGGATATTAACATATCTTCACATTTTCAAATTTATTGGACATACGTTGGGCATTCGTTGGGCATTCGCTGTAATGTGACGGGGCCTTTACATGCAGCTATTCATAGGGAGTCGCAGAGATATACGTAAGCTGGAGCCATTTTTATTTTGAACATGTCCAAAATCTCCAGCGCATCTCTGTGAATCCCTAAAAATAGCTTATGAATACAAAGCACATCAAACATGTTACAAACTATTCTCGTATTAGCAATGGATGCAAACTTATCTTCAAATTGTTGAATTCGTTGGGCATTCGTTGGGCATTCGCTCTAGTGTGACAAGGCCATATTCACAGCAATAGGCACTCAGTTTGCATTCAGTAGGTTGCTGATTTGGTGACAGCCACTAATCAAACAGCTGCTGTTCAATGCATGCAGCTACAGCAAAATGACATTTTCCACAGCACACCTCTGCCTACTAATATACATAAAGCTACCTAACCACTTTACACAGATTATAGAGGTAACATTGCATGTACAATCCCAATTGAAATTGTATAACCTTATGTGTATTCATCATACAGGTAAAGTTTAGACCTACAACTGTAATTACACAGTATGCAAGAGATTGGGCATTTGAAAATTATAGATCAATAATCAACACTAGAGTTTTATGTTTTACGAAGAGAAAAGAGTTTTGAATTAACAAAAAAAAAATGTAGTGTTTCAAAATTTACACAGGAGATGGTTAACTTAATCAAACTTTTGATGTTTTTTTCACCGACAAAACTTTCCTTTTTCTTACGCTAGTCACCTTATTCTGTATTTCTCATCAGTTTTGACATCTGAGAGGTCACATACATGTATATGTAATGAACTACAGTGGACTCTCACTATAACGAAGTCCTCGGGACCGGTAGTTTTCTTTCATTATATGAAAATTTTGTTATAACCAAACAAATTTAAAAAAAAAAAAATAGAACCAATAATGCTGCGGTCTGAATTTTTACTTCGTTGTAACCGGAATTTTGTTATAACGGGAGTGCACTGTACATGTACTTAATTAAAACTTTTGTAATGCCATATACACGTGTTATCATGACCACATCATTAATAAGTAGGTCATAAATTATTCGGAGCTACATTGAATGCAAGTTAAAGTCACTGCAAGAAAATTACATTATGTTAACTCTACCAATTAGGTACATGTGTATCATAAATCCCACATGGGCTTCAATGATGAACAGCACTATCCCGTGTATTTATAATGCTTGGCTACATCCAACTGCTATACAGTAGCTGGAATTACAAACCCAGCAGTCACTGAGCAATGATAGGATTAGATTTTTTTTTCAAATCAATCATTCTTGCATAACAATACAGGGACATTCACCCCTAATCTCAACTAGACAAAAAGAACAGTGTAGCAGAAGAAACAGAGAAAAGTACATTCATCAACAGCATCTCGTGCGGATGAATTTTCTCTCACCTCAACATCGGATTCCTTCAGCCGTATCCCCGTCCTGCCGACAAAGATGTCATCGATGTCGATGAGGACGTACCTGTTGAGGGCAGTCTGCAATCTCCCCTGTGTGAGGTGAGCAACACTATCCAGGAGAAGCATGGAGAGCATAAACTGGTCTGCAGAGTAGCCAAAGTATATCCGCTTGATCCCATCCAGCCAGCCCCGATCGTATAACACACAGGTCCGACTCTCTGACGCTCCACTGGCATTGAACAAAGGTAGATTCTGTTGTGGTACTGCTACTCTAGCTTCCATGACGGGAACAAAAGTGGAATGGTTAGTCCTAAAGGTGGTCCATGAGTTTCCAGGGAGGTTCCCAACAAACCTCTGGTTTGCTCTTGTGATGCGAGGGATTCCGCTGCTCTGGTTGAAAATGGGATCTTTTAATCTCACGTGTTTGTCAACAAAAAGGGGATACTGCCTAATTTGCTTGAAATCGTTGATGACATCTGGCTGGGAGAAAATGACCATGCCCACTCCATATGTCCAGCAGTACTCCTCAAGTACTTTGGCTTTTAAACTGCTAAGGTGGGAGTATGATTTTAGACTCTCAAAGATAAATACACTGAATATGCCCTTCTCACCACGGACCAACGACGGCCACATGTTCCCATGAACTGACACGACTTTGACTTTGAAGCGGTGCGACCATAGCACATTTAGAATAGAGCGTCCTGACTGTGGACTCTCCGCAAATACAAGTATCCAGTCTTCTGTTTCTTTTATGACTTTGCCAACTGTCTTGTAAACAGGCTGATCATCTATGTGGTGATTTTGTAGCTGCCTTGCTATTTCTTTTGCTGGTATCACCCCTATAGGTCCTGTTTCTTTCGCAGTAACCTTTAATGGCATTGCTGTTCGTACTAAAGGAGCATCTTTCATCATCGCTGCCTGCCTGTTGAATTTGTCGAGACCCGACGAGGCCTTCGGCTGCGACACCTGCATCACGAGCATCCATAGCGAAGTCAGGCTGACCACAGAGATGACCAAGAAGCAGCGCCTTGCTCTGCCCGGCAAGAGGCAGCGGCGCACGGCCAACTTGATGCTGCTAAACATCACGGCTGTTTTGACTGTAGCAAAAGCCCAGCAACCAAGTTCATCAGCATTGCTAACCTGAACGATTGCAAAGGACACAGAAAAAGCAAAGCACACTGGCTGGCATACTTTCCTTAGATTGTGTTCCTTGCTTTACAAGCATGGATATCCAGCCCCTGGCAAGAAATTCTGGACAAGCTGCTCTTCTCTGATACTGTGGTAACCCTGAATGTCAGGGTAAAATGCCATTCAGATGTACGCTGCTACATACTGGAAGGATCTCACTTCACTCACTGCCTTTCTGCTTCTGCATATGTTTATGTGGGCTTTAATTTCCCCCACAAATACACCATACTTGCCAGTCATTGATCAGCTGTAAAAATCAAAACAAAGACAAAAGGAACAGTATTTAATGGATGATCACAAAACAATAATTCTGAAAACATGTAATTGGCAGGGCAGTATGACACATACTCATTCCATGTATTTGTACATGTACAGGTCAGAGTAGTTTCATTGGAGAAAGACACGGCATATGAAATGAAAATGAGTATGAAGCAGGTAATGAAATATACAGAGACTCCAACTCTCCCGTTTTCGACGGGAGATCTCCGGCCGAAAGCCCATTTTTGCAAAATCCCCCGTTCTCCCGCTTCAGATTTAATTTCTCCCGCCCTGGCTCTGTGTCTCCCACTTGAAATGATTTCTTACTTATTGTCAACGTATGTTGAAAAATAAGCCTTAGATAGCACGGAGAGAGAATCTAGAACCCTAGAACTTCGTGCTTCGCACACATCAAGTTAGAGTCCCCCGTTCGTTAGGGGTTCAGGCGGGAGAATCTCCAGATCATCAAAAGGGGCTTAGGGTTGGAGTCTCTGAATATAGTACCCGTATCTTTAGTATACATCATGTACACTGACTAGATATGGTAGGCCTACACGTTTTTCAAGATCATTAGAGGTACAAACTATTTTGTATTTCCACTGCTGTTTATGGTTATTTCAATAAATTGTACGAGGTAGAAAATGTTTCATCGAAATGTATAGACCGAGACGGTTCTACTGCCATTGGGCCCGTTGCGTTGGAAATAGCTCAAGTGAAACTATCAACTTAGTATATACACGTAGTCTTGCAAGGAGGCTAAAGGTGCCATAACAAATTATGCACTGGCATGGTGTAATACATGTATGTTCATTTAAATCATATCATAATATAAATTTACCTACAATTACACTTTGTTACCACATGCTTTATAACTGCTTTAGCGTCAATAAAATTTCAATCTGACATTATGACGAACGAGAGTAAAAATTCATCTCGATATGCATGAATTCAATTATTTTGGTACATCGTGTGTGTGCAGGAGTTGGTTGAGGATCACTCTCGGAGGATCGGGACGTGGGTGGCGACTGCTGACCCGCGTACCCGCGACCCGGCTGTGCGGCTGGGTACCCGTGAAAACATGCCGCGAAGTCAACGTCGTGCTGGGAAAAGAGATGGCGTGATGACAACCACAACTGGCCAGTGGATACTATCATGACCATAATTTCATAGTTTAACTATCAACTTAACAATTTCACCCTACGGATTCACAATATTTCAAGATTTATCTTACCTCGCCCGACGACGACGTACACAAATTTCGTCCATACCAATTGCAGTGTTATGCCTTTGTACATAAATGCAGCGTGCGACTGGCCGCAGTTCGAGAACGATAATACACAGCAATCAGTGTTGTGCTGCAAAGCGATTGTACACAATGCAAGCAAGGTACAACGTACAATTGTACTGCGATGGCAATGGGAGCGTCTTCCGTACACTGTTGGAGTTGAGGCCAGCCATCATACACACCGTACATTGTACATACGCATCACACATGCATACGGACACACATACATGCACACACACACGATACTTGTACTTTTTTTCATAGTAAAATGATACATAAGTGAGGTTCACACCTAGGTCCCTTTACCTTAAGGTTTTCTAAACCTCGAGGTTTTGTAAACTACGAGGCACTAAACTCCAAGTTAGCGTAGATGTAGACGCATGTAGTTTTCAAAACCACGACAAAACCTTCAGGCGAAGACACCACGACAACACCACAAGATTTCTTAGGGTGTTGTCGTGGTTTAAGCGCGTAGTTTAAGCGCGCTGTGGCAGCGCGCTTAAATATGACAGATGTGAACGGAGTTTTGTTAACCACGACGCTCAGTTTTTTTTTCCACAACAGTGCGCAACCCTATGTGCAAACTAGGCGCCCTTTATTTTCTATCCTAGTTAGCTTTACCTCGAGGTTTTGCTAACTGCATGTAGGTGTGAACGGCATCGAAGTTTTGTCGTGGTTAGGGGAAGGAATTTTTGCGCTCGTAGTTAGTATAACTACAAGTTTTTGGATAGGTGTAGACATGGCTATTGTTGGCAGCGCGTAGCTGCGCCCTGGCAGCGCGTACTCACCAAGTTTAGTTCCGGTTTCTTGGAAAAGCAATGTAAACAGAGGCGACTACTCTAGTATATTACCAAGAACAAGTGCGCATCTTTTCGCATGGGAATCACGGGGTGGCAACCACCAATCTTCACACACTCTCAGAAAAAAGAAAATATAAGAGATTTCTGCCACAAGCTAACATTGATAGTTCGGGTTTTTTTTTTTTTTTTTTTCCTGTGATATTCTCTCATTAGATCAAATGTATTTCTGCTATATAACTGCAGCATATCAGGGCAATTATTCCCCCCCCCCCCCGGACAATTACCTCCGGCTAAATACTGGTTACTTGGTTAGTGACAAGATTGGAGTAACGTGCATGCAGGGTTAGGTTTAAGATTAGAATTTGGGTTAGGGTTTTGATTAGGATTAGGGTTAGGGCCAGGGGAAGGGTCTAAGGAAATTTTCCTGGGGGTAATTGCCCTAGACCCAACAGCAGAGATATAGCCGTCATAAAAGGATGTAATCATGGATGAGTTCTGGGTGCATTTTTCCTTTGTGTATGATGTCACCACCGTTTGTTGCAGATATCGTATTCTTTGCTATCAACGTTGTTGAAAAAAAAATCAACGAATTTTCTATGAGAACTCAGTCCAGCTGAGCTTAAAAAAGTGAACATCCGAGGATTTTTCTCGGACTGCATGTCAACAGCTGTCACGCGTCACACTTTCTGTTGCTCTCTCAGCTCCCATATTTGTTTTCTAGCTGCCATATACACTGTGGCTGTGACGTAGCCTATATAAAATAGTGAATAATGAAGACAATAGCAATGATAGTACAACTGTGTAGAAGAGACGAGTTCGCGAAACATCGCGGATCGGACGTGTAACCGTTTTCGGAATTCGTAAACTGTAAGTCCAGATGCAGTGATTTCATTTTGTGTCTTGATATTATTGAATGTTACCTGGATGAATCAAAAACTTATTGATAGATCAAATCAAGTGCCTGGAGACTATTCTGCGCCTCCACCACAAGTGCCAGCTGCCTACATATCGTACATGTACTTCTACAGTCGTACTGCTCCTGAGGATTCAGAGACGAAAGATGCTCTGGCTCCCACTAATTACCCCATCACCCCATCAACCTCAAGGGCCTTAGCTTTTGTTGCACATAATGTTGCTGTAGCATGAAAACACGGGTGATGTTCGTAGGGAATATTCCGAAGGTTATTAAATCGAAAGATTCGTTATTCCGAAACACACAAAATCCCTTTCCTATTAGATGATGTTCGTTTATCCGAAAATGAAACAGAGTTCGTTAATGAGAACATTTGTGGCATATTCCGAACGGTCGTAACTATTCCGAAGGTTCGTTAGTCCGAAAATAATAAGATTGGTTAAGCCAAAAACGAGTAGAAGACGCGTATACTGAAGGACCCATTTCGTTTTAGGATGGTTTTCTTTCTTTCTTTCCTTTTTTTTTTCATTTTCGGATTAACGAACCTGTAGAATAACGTAGTTTATTAGTGCACATTTTCGGATTAAAGGACCTGGCTTCGGAATAACGAACTGTAACACAGTCAGGGCCGCAGCATTTGAATTGGTGTCCATATGACCCGCTTTTATATACGATTTCCGATTTTGACGGGGGGGGGGGGGGGGGGGGGAAACGCCTACTATAATGGATTACCATCCGATTTCTAACCTATTGGTCAGATTGGTGTCGGGCGACTGTTGGAAGTCTGGACTTAGCCTCATCAGGTCACCCTCGAATTACTCTCCGTAGTAATCACAATCAGATGGATCGGACGCCGCAGTGAAAACAACTGGCAGATATCGGGTGGCTATATCAGTCTTTCATCCGATCACCTCGATCAATATCGGATCTTTATCGGATTTAGCAGAAAAAGAGATTATAAAGGTGATCATAAAAACGTTTTCAGTCGCATTTGCAATCCGGAAATCTAATTCTGTCCTTAAGTTGTTAACGAATGCCATCGAAATATGATATTATATCTAAATATATTTGATAGAACGTTGACAGGTTTACAAAGCACTCCCAGCATAAACGTTCGCTTTTTACGTCTACAAGTAGATGAGTTTTACACAGTGTATACATGAAGAGTGATTGCAAAACAGGTACAAACCAGTTTGATTTTATTTAAAGTAAGGTTATCATCAGATAGAGAACATGAATACTACACGCATATTCTACATGACAGGTAAATTCGTTTTAGAAAATATCATAAGAATATTAACATGTATTTCAATCATTTTCTTTGCTTTTCATCAGCCTCAATCTCAAATATTGCAACTTGATTAAAAAATGATTTATCTGTTTTTGCATGTAAGCTCTACATGATTATACACTGTATTCATGTCCTATATCATTGCTTGGGCATGCAATATCATTTTTTTTTTTCATCAAGTAAATTCAAGATGACAGAATTCAAAAAAGCACAAAATGATCTTGGTATGTACAGGTATGGTATTACCGGACACCATGGTATTACCGGACACGCACATTTTTGCGTACTGACATTCCGTACTCGCGAGACTTTTGTAGATTAGCCTCACAGAACTTTGTGTGGAACGAAATCGCAAAAAAACGCGACATAAAGATGTAAAAACACGAAGAAATTCACATCTTATCTCAAATTTATAGTTGGGTGACCCGCACCTCGTCATAATTAATATTTATGCATGTTTGAATCATATTTCGTGACTGAAATTCTATGAAATCCCACTCACATACAGGAAATATGCTGAAGATTCCAATAGAACCAAAAGTTCACTGATCGATATCGGAAATTTGTAGCTATCGTCCTCAAACGCGAACGATACGGAATAGTTGTGCGCTATAAGGAAGGGGCCCGCAACTCGTCACCCGCGCATGCAGCTCCCATAGACAAAGCACGTAAAATAGAAGTTGTCGATTTCTCACAAGGTTTTATTGCGTGAACTGTTCGAAATGTTCAAGACAGACATTTTACCGTAAAATACGAAATTTGAACCTCATTTGCCGATTTGTTTCTTTGTCATCCACTCAGTGAGAATGTGTACGGTGATTTGTGGGATGAATTGTGATTCTGATGCGAGGACTAGGTGCGAAAGACGTCGATTATTTCATTGCGAAAATCGTGTTCGGTAATACAATGCGATTCACCGCGCAAAAAGACAACTTTTTTTTAGAGGGGTACGTTTGAAGGATATTTCCTAAAAATTGGAGCGAACAATTGACATAAGTTGGCTGAATTCGTAATTTCCAGGAGTCTGTGAATAAGTGGTATTATTTTTAGCCGAAATTTCATCCTCTGAGTACGGAAATCGAAGCCACGAAAAAAAAGCGTCCGGTGATACAATCTATATTCTCCTACAAAGCAAGGAAAATGTGCCATGTGCATGGGATAGTTCCACGTCATGTTCAAGTTTGATGAGAATACAAAAACAGTAATGTCAAACAAACAGAACGGAGAAAATATACTATAATCAAGTATTCATAAAAAGTTATGGAATTTCTGAGATTCTAATATTTTCTCGTAACAATGATAGCGGGCATAGGACCAACTCATCGTCTACAAGACAGATGAACTTCATAAACTTAGGGCTCCAGATAGCTTCACAAACTGTCCCTCTAATTCACGTTAACATAAGTGTCTTATATAGTGTATACTATAATCATTTGTTGTCAAAAGTTGGAAATGATTCTAAGAACACCCATCATGCTGTAAAAAGTCACTATCTCAATTTTAACAGGGTATACTGCGAAAAATGTATCCTTATTTTTAGTTTGTTTTCAACAGAGAAATCTGAGCTAAGGATTTATGTGCAAGGTAATGAGAAAAATTATGCGATGATCAAGTTTTCAAACGTAACTGTGAACGATATCACTCATAAATGCAAATATGAATGCAGACTATAATTTTTTTTTTAAATGGCCATTTTTGTCCAATTTATATGAACATTTTAGTTTTTTTTTTGTAATTTGTTTGATGTGAGTCGATTTTATAAATGAATTCGACCATTGTCGGCGTTTCACGTGTGGACCTATACACGGGATATCATAGTCAATGATCATGAGACAGGATCGTGGCGACGTGTAAATAAACTGTAACAGCCTCATCACTTCCCTTGTCCATTGATCATCAAAGGCGAAGGCTGCTAACAGAATGTCTGTAGTCAGACAAAAGATGGCGTTGTTAATGAATGCTTTTCTGTTGTCTACATCTTTGCTGCTCAACTGCTGGATGCATTTCCATGGATGTAATCATTGAATTTTGTGTGTGCGTGTGGGGTCTTTGTGTGCGTACCTCCGTACATTTACTGAAGATCTGTGTTAAACACCAATGAAAACAACAATCTATTATACATTTTTAAGCGTCCGCACCTTCCGGACTGGAAAGTGATATTCTATCAATTTAGGCACATACATTTAATGTCGAAACATCAAACAAGCAAACAAACCAACTAACTGACCCAAAACATCAAACAAACAAACTAACTAACTAACAAACTAACTAACTAACTGACTGACTAACTAACTGAATAACTAACTAACTAACTAACTGACTGACTAACTAACTAACCAACTATACTCTCTGCATCACTTGTCGTTTGTACTAGCTTGTGTGAGACGTGATTGAGAACTTATGAAGAACTGAGTACCCGACAGGGGTGTATTAGGGGAAAACGGTATACAAGACTATAAGGACAGAACGAAAGTGGATTATTATCTTAGCGTGTTCTTAATCCAAAGTGGTCAATTTGCCGTTCGTTTAGCCATCATCTTGTATTTCTCTCTGATGGCAATCCAAATGAGCACAAATGGAAATGATCGATTCGTTTAGATTAAAAAAAAAACTTGTTGTTGTCAGTCACACAATTTTTCCCTCTCTCTCTTGTCTGACTCTAGGAAAGCAGATTTAATCTTAAAAATTCCAGTGCCGTATTAAAGTTTACCTTTTGAAACATTGGTTTTTGTGACCAATCTTATACATAAGTATTATTTATGACGTTAGAGAATACGGTTTGATATTAAATGCTTACTCTTTCTTCTCACCATTTGATAGAACAGAAATTTAACCAAAAAAAAGAAAAGAAACAGAGAGTCTCTTTATTATTGGATGGAAAACTTAACTCAAAGAGAAGAAGCAAAAGTAAAAGTCATACAAACAGAACGGTACAAACTTTATTAAAATCAGAAAACAGTGATGAGGATCACAACTCTGCAAATTGTATCTTTTATGAAATGCACGAAATTATATCACTATGACTTAATGATTTATTTGCAAATTATATGACGTGATGATAACCACGTCGAAAGCCTAAAGGATACCAGACAAAAACGATACATGGTAACACTTCGAAAACCTCTGGGTAAAATTCAGTGGCAATGACACAAGCTCTTTGTCGATGAAGTGAATTTGCTATAGCGTCCTCTACTGGCGACCTGTTCGGTTCAGCTTGTGAAAATTCGCTGACACCACCAGCGAAGGGATTTATTGCACCTTTTACGTATTACTCGACGACAACTTCAGTCTCAAAATAGCGGATCAAGCGAAATTGAAATGACGTCAATTGCCTATTTAGAACAGCATATTATTATGTGTACTATCCCAATCCTATGATTCTCGGCTGACAAACCTGCATCAGTGAAGCCAGTTTAGCATAGATCTGTACACATCTACATCAAGATTCTATCCTGTTAACACTCAAGGGTGTACGGGCGATCTTGCGAAACAATATCCATACTGTACAAGTCGGTAAGTGTGTATCACTTTTCCAGTAATGTTCAGTTTGCTATGTTTATCGTCGTTCTGTTCCGACTATTAAGTTTTTATCACCAGCCCACACAAATCAATTAAGTAAGGTATCGGTGCGGTGTAGACACAGGCTTACAACCTTACTAGATTCTATATTAGATGTGCTTCTACGGCTGCCCGTGGAGAACTCTAGCTGGTGAATTGCAGATTTGTATACCAGGGTAACCAGCTATCGTACAAGTTTTTTACAACAGATGTAGACGACTGTAGTGTTCTAGTGTGACATCAGTGATACTAACTGAGCTCTGTGACATTTGTGTGTATGTCCCAAGCTGAATTGTGTTCCATACCATACTGCATACACTTACGTAGGTCGTAGGAATTCAGTCTGTGGAAGTGGGCCCTGTGGAAGTATCACTGTATCATGGTCATAGTCATGTAATGAATAGAAGCCTGAGGTTTTTTGGTGATCATGTTGCCCTGCAGCTGCACTACTACTACTTAGTAGTACTGGCCAATTAAAGGCACAGTGTAGACCCCAATATCTTCTTCTTCTTCTTCCAATATGCAATTTGCCAATAGAAGAGGGAACCTACCGATTGTATACATAATTATGTGAATACCAATTCTTCTTCCAATAATGTGCAGAACCTTGGCTTGGAAGATTGTGTCTACTCGCACAACTGATGAAAGGCTCTTCTTTTGTTTTTAAGTGCAGCTCAGGCTGCTTCATGCTTGAAGTTGAAGATCATGCACTGTTGTGTGCGTGTGTGTGTGTGTGTGTGTATGTGTGTGTGTAGGTAGTTAGGCCTCACATTATATGTGACCTCAAATTTATGTCCTTTCTGAGGGACTCTTGTTCATGCAGACAGTCTAGGCGTTTAAACAAAAGGATACAAAAGACTAATTAGTAATAAAATGTATGGTCTATTATGTATAAGATTCAAAAGTCTAGTGCTTGGATAAATGACTAGTTGCCAAAGTCAACATCTCTTATTTTCTCTGGTTTTGATTTAGAATAATTGTTAGCGGTAATGTACTGTTTGTAGAAAATATATCATGCAGTGGTCAAAAAAGCGTAGAAAGTGAACAATCTTTGTGAGTGCCCTGATGCATTCTGTGTACATACAGTGTAGATCCTACTGTAGCCTGACCAGACCGCTGTGCACAGCACAGCAGTCTGACATGCGTTAGTGTTTCAATGTTGTAAACGACTGTCACTATTGACGGCAAAATCACATAAAATATCTTTTATTTTGTATGATTTTAAGAGTAATATAATTTTTAACACTCACCTACAGCGTATTTTCCTGATGGTTGAGTTGAATTCGGCGTTTTGTTAGTATCCAGACCTTAGTGTTGAATTTTTCGGAGTAGATTGTGCGGTGGCATCTTTTCCTTCTAGAGCTTCACAAAATCAACAAACTACCACGCATGCGCAACCAGAAGTGGTTGTGTTTTACGTACGCCCGTGCGCCGGTGCGTTTTATGTGTTACGTAAAGCTTATCTATTGGCCTACCTTGTTCATTACGCGCGCCGGCAATGATTTTACCTTTTTTAGTCGGGATCATCCGACTATCTCATCACTTCCGCCCCGACTACCTACGTTGTAGTATACGAGAGTGAATGCCATACAAATAACACGCAGATGAGGAGTTAAGCAATAAGGACGTTTACAGACCTGATTTTAGCCACAGATTTCAGTGAGTTTTTAACGTAATTAAACAAAAAATCGCATACCGATTATTGAATGATTATCATAGATTACGATAATTCCTTATATTTTAGTTTTCCACGATTAATAAAGATATTCATGAAGGAAACAGTGAACCATAACAACGTCTGCGAAGGAATAGAGGTGCAGCCGAAGCGACAGCGGCTATGTGTAGTTAATCCTACTGTAGTTTTGATACAAAGTTACATGTACATGTAATGCTACTGTATTTCTCACATGCTACATCAAGTATAACCAAACTTTTTCTATTGAATGTCTCGAAACTGTAAGGATAATTATAGTTGCAGGAGAAATGAGAAAAATAATCCAATATTCAGTGTCCAGCATGGGGCATGGGCATAACCAAAATTGTTACAAATGTGCAAAATTATATTAGCACTTATACTTGCTGAGTTGTTTGTGTGTGTGTGTGTGTGTGTGTGTGTGTGTGTGTGTGTGTGTGTATGTGTGCTGTGTTAAAAGATTTTCTCTGGAGAAATGCAATTGCCAGAACACTTGATAGCTGAAATACATGCATACATGTAGGTAATCTTTTAGCTGCCCATGGCATGTCAGTGCAAGAGCATAAAAATTTGAAGGGAGAAGTACACATACAAGTGTACAATATGTACATGTACATCTTGTAGGTATCCCAAAGACCAGGAACCAATAATTGTGGCCTACCTCCGAGTAGCCAATGTGCAATGCACACAACACAAAAACAATTTATGGTTGAGTCTGGAATTATATCACGCAAATAGGTTTTATATGGATATGGTCATTGTTTAATAAAAATGTAGTTACCGGTACTACCATTGTAATGAAAATACATGTACTTATAGGCACACATTGTACGTGTACCTGTCAATCTTGTGATTTACAAGAAAATGTTAGGTACACTGTGTCACTGTACTTTTGTTGCTGTGTAACAACAAGTACAGTAACTTTAGAAGACCCACCTTTAAGCGAACTGAAGAGATGATCCTCAATTAAGCTCATCAAAAAGACTTATTATGCAGTAAAATTAACAATTTTAATTGAGCCTTTCAAGTTCTAATTAGTACAGGTATTGAGGAAAACTGTTAAAAGCACTTTTTCTTGGTGTGCACTGATATTGAAAGAAGATTAAAAAGAGATCCTTCCTCCCAGATGCTTTCAGGTTATGGAACACCCTGCCAGAAAAACTTGTCACCACCACCTCTGCAAACCTCTTTAAGTAGGAGGTGCAGAGCATCCTGCTTTGTTAATAGTCTAGAGGAGCGTTGTTTTTAGCTGCACATATTGAAATGTGTTTTGAAGTCACTGTACATACACCGCATCAGACCTGCCAAATAGTACGACTATATACACCCGATGGTGGACTGTACATTGTACTTTCCAAGAAGAAGAAAAAACAACAAACTAATGTGTCTTTGTTTGCATAGTGTGTAAGTACTGTCAAAACAAGTCATTACCACTCCTTTCTAATCCTACACAAATCAATTTGAAGTGTTATATGACTTGTAGAACTTTGCATGTGTGTAATTTCATCTATTCAGCATGTGAAGCCCTCATTTTGGCTTGCCTGAGGCATTCTAAACTCTGTGGAAAATGTAAGAGCACTTGATTATCATGTGTGCTCAATACCAATTTATCATCCAATTTCTTTCTATTGCAAATAGGATAAATGTTATCTGTACTAGACGTAATTGCAAACCTATTGACACATCTACAAAGATCCCCCCCCCCCCCCCCTTCGTCATAGCAAGGATATAATCGCAATACAGTTGAAGGCCTTTGTTGGTGACCATGCCATCAGAGGTCTATTTTAGGAGCTTGTAGAAGATTAAACAAAAACAAAAACAAGTGCCAAAAATCCTTGCTCAGAAATGTTACAAACAAGTTTCCTCTCATCCCCTCTACCCTCTTCCTTTCTCTCTCATTACCTCTATAATCGACACATCTGGTAGTGTGAAGTAACAAGTTTTATTACAAGTAACTGTAAATGCAGATACAATGTACAAAGATCAGTGGCAGTGTATTCTTTATCAATTCAATCAGTCTGCATTTGTTTTGATATTCATTATTGATATTTTGTGGGGAAGCACGGAACAGGAATGCTCACAGTTCTGTCCATTGTTCATTACAATGTATTCACATATCCTTTTCCGGTAGGAACTGGACACAATTTCTCATACTCAACATCTCTCAAAACCTACATTGTATGCTGTTCTTTAGTTTGACTTGGTATGACTATGATTGTAATGATATGATTTGTTGTGTATTGATTGCAAATAAAGTCACACACAAGTTGCACACATACATGTTTGTGTACCTTATATGAAAACGCGAACAACTAATCTTCATAATGAATACACTTTATAGTCATTGTTCTCAATGTTAGGAACTCCAAGCTTTGTGTTACTGAGTATATATGCTTCGTATGTACACAATACATGTACATTGTACATGTCTTGTATGGGACCCCTATCCAGTAGAGATGTAAAAACTGCTTTCTTCTTTCAAGCGCTGTCATCAGCTGCCAAAATGTTTTTGGCACATTGTTTTTGGCACATGCCTTTTTGGTGTCGAAATATTGCTTATATTTTTGTTGTAAGTTCCACGCATTTTCGAAGTTTGCCCAATCACTGTTAAATAACAACAGTGTAGACATCAGCTACCATGTACATGTATGCGTATCTTTATGATTGCATGTGTGTTACACAACTTTGCAATCAAATATTAACCTTGCTCGAAGGGACTTTCAAGTACACATACAGTATTACAATGTACCAAGCCCTCTCTGCAAGCCTTGACAGTTTCATTTCACAGGGCTGAGGAAGTGTCATGAAAAGGACATTGCTACAGAGTGTGCCAATATGTTGTACAATATAATTTTTTTTAATTTTCTTTTTGTTCTTTTCTTATTATGTAGATATGTTATATAGAATACTTGTAGAAGATAAGAAGAACAACAAAACAATATGAAGCAGTGACTGATTGACATCTGTGGGTGAAAATGTCAAGGAAATGAACTACAGTTGTACATGTACAATGTCCCACCTGTATTGGGAATCAGTGGGTGTCATTGTCTGAAGACTTAGAGCATCAAGTACAAATTTGTAGACCAGTTTACTATTAAACATTGCCAATTATGTGCATGTCACTGCAACAAACATTGTTTCCAGCAACTCGCAAGCTTGTGTGCGGATCGTCTGACAGAGCAACAACAAATGCATGCAAACTGATTTCAAACAGGTATCAAAATATGTTTACTCGGAACAAAGGAATTAGATAGATTCTGTACTTAGTAGTAATGAGTTTGGAGTACATCAGTAAACTTTGGGTGCATTTATGCTTCCATTTTGAGGGCCAAAATCAGGCATATGAAACGTGTTTAGTGCAAAACGCTGTTGCGTTCATGCTCATTTCGATAGAAACGCTGATTCAAAACGCCGATCCAAAACGCACAAAAAGGTGCGTTTACGATCGGCGTTTCTGACTAATCACGTTTGACGGGGGAGCATAAACGCAACTCACATCACAAACGCCTTTAAATTACGTCATCTCCATCGCCTTTCCAGTTCACTTGAAAATGAGCACGCCAGGCCAGCCGACCTTTCGATAACTCTACGTGCTGTGCAACACAATTTGCAGGTGCTGATCCTTCGAGCTCCCTGTTGGTACATTACTGTACATGGTGACAGACATAACTATGAATTAATGCATGAAGAGCTCACTATTATCATACATTCCGACTTTGTCAACAATTCGTCAATGAAATAGATACTTGTATTTCCCATCACTGTTTACAGTTCATGTTAGTAAAGCAATCGACATGCTATGGAACATGAACAATGCACACACTCAGGCCAGAACTTTCAAAAAAACGCGCGCCCCAATTTGACCTGTCTCTGCTGAGGTCAGCGAAGCAATCGCAAACGCTCTTTCCAAGGCTCGAAGAAAGTGAGCATAAACAGTGCTCCCGTGAACGGCGTTTTGAATCAGCGTTTTGAATCAGCATTTCAAAACGCTGATTCTGCCTTCGCAAATTGAGCATAAACACACCCTTACTTTATACATGTGGGTGTACCATAGAAATTCATGAAAATTCAACTTCATGTACTCTAAATCAACAGTTTCAGAAGTAACATTTGACCTGTTCAGAGGCATAGTCATAAGTCTGATTGTTCCTTGTGCTTCTCCAACTGTATTTTCATATGATCATTTCTTTTTTATTTATCTTGTGCTTTTGTATTTGTGGCAGGTTATGTCACAAATGGGTTGTTAAAATTTGTAGATTTTTTTTTTTAATGTGTGTATAATTGTAGAACCTGTATACAAGTTGTATCACAGTCAGTGTAAGACTTGCAATGTTGATGTTCAAACTAATGGGTATATAGCTTTTAACCCTGCAGCCCCCCCCCCATAACTACCTGAGGCTACCCGTGAAATCACTGCATCTCTCATTGTCTCCATTTCGTGTGTGTGTCTGTGTGTCTGTGTGTGTATGTGTGTGTGTGTGTGGCTAGGATGCAGCATGTACAGTAAATATGTGTGTATTTCTGTGTATGGTTCATGTATGTCATAGTATCTTCCTACTCTGCAATTTACTTTTTATCTTTTGTTACTCTATTAAACATGGTCAATTTGTTCAAACCCTATCAAAATTGTGAATTGTAAATTGTGAATTTACTGCATTCTTCATTGATTAGAAAGTGAAATTGTAAGAAACCTCCAGGTGCCAACATATTCAGGTTCTAAGGGGTTAAACCAGACATTGACACAGCTGGTAGTCAGTGCACTTCAAATCTCAAGTGACAGAACAAGTATCATCAATATTTATCTTTTTTTTGTAATGCAGTTGGCACACTTTTACTCCTTCCACAAGTTGGCCTATACAGTTATATGTAGTCAATGAACAGTTTATTGAGGCTTCCCTATTACAATACTCGAGACAGCGCAGCATTGCAATTTGAAAAGGAAAAAGCAGCTGGGCAATTCCGCGGTTAGTAACGTTACATTTAAAGAAATTTAGATATTTATTTTTACTACTAAATCACCATTTATTCATTTCAAGTCAAAATCATTTTAAAACATGTTCATCCTTCCTAGGTCTATGATATAGAAAAGAATGAGTACAATCCAATAAATATTAGAATTGCTATGGCAACTAAAAGGGCTGGTTAGTAACGTTACGAAAAAAGGACATGACAAAAAAATCGATGTCTTGAAACAAAAAGTGTGCAAAATTTCAAGTTACTTGAAACAAAGTGTTGCATTAATTTCAATTATTGTGTCATGACAAATGTTCACACAAATATTTTTAGCAGTTCGACCGATGATTTATTAGCTAGACCCCAAATGCATGGTTAGTAACGTTACGGTTAGTAACATTACATTTGTCCGGAGTAATTCCGCAGGTCATTTCACCCTTTTGTAATCAACAAAATGTTACATGACTTCTGGAGTATTGAAATGTATTCATCTTTTACCTTTTAGCAAAAATTTGAGGAAAAAATATCAAAGCAACCCACTGTAATTTGCATTTAAGTGAATTTCAGCATCCCCAGTCCCACATGTACATTTTAAATGATGGTTTTAGATCTCGCAAAATCAATGAATATGAAAAATAAAATCTACTGAATTTGAAAGACCTTAGTGATTGGTGAACATCCATGGCATTAGTTGATACCTAAATTAAAGAGTAAGATAAAGAGGCACATTTCTTTTATCCATGTCATGTCCACCTACTGTAACTGCGGAATTGCCCAGCTAGTGATGTAACCAGTGCTCTTGCAGAGACAAGTGCATGCCCACTCTGTCTCAAGATCTGTCTGTTATGCCCATTGCCCTTTTTGTTTTCAAGTCTGATGAAACAGTGTCCAAATTAGATATATATCCCCGACAATGCAATAACCTTCCCTCCCAAATTGGGCTGAATTAGAAATGTGCCATTATTATCTCCTCGTCCCCTTGTCCCCAGCTCCCCCTCCCAATTTCTCTTGTCCCCATCTCGTGGAGTCTGTCCATGCCCTGCCAGGGGCACCGCTGACGCCATTAGCATAATTGCCTCTGGAAGGCCCCTCACTTTATTCGCACAGCTCACATAAATTATGCAAGGGAGTTGGAGGGATGTGCAGTTGGTAGCGATGAGAAGGGGGATTGACGAAGCCCGTATTTTGAGCATACATGTACAGATTTTTTTTCTTCTTCTCAGTTTTAACTCTCTCCATTCCATGTTGCCATTTCCTCTTTATTTTTTGTACCCCAGTTATTGAAAATCTTAATTGAAATCCTGGTGTATGCTCTGTGTAATCAAGGGGCAAGTAAATTTGCCTGGATGATTTTTTTTTTTTTAAATCTGACAGGGTGTTTTCAATTGTATTGTACATGCTGTAAGTAGTGCATGCTCTTCAGACCCCTGCTCTTCGCGCATAGGTCAGAACGTTCGTGTGTGTGTACTGTGCATGATTTGCCAGAGAGGAGGGTGTGTTACAATGTATGTCCCTGCCATGTGATCTTGTGCGATGCCCTCGTTTAATCCTTGCCTCTTGGTACTTGGTTCAGTCCTGTTTGCATGAGCTCTCTCTTCAATTTAGAATCCTCCTTTATCAGGCATATTTGCAGATGACAATTATTGTAGCAATAAGAGGCCCTGTATAATTCTGTGGAATACAATTTGTATACAATGTTTTATCAGTGATTGCATGAATTATCAATATAACCTTCAACTAGTGCTACAACTGTACAATGGAGTAACGACCATCTGACCAGTGAAGTGCAAATAAACAGATATGACACATGAGCTGTATAATGTCTCTGTAATCAATTTGGAATTATTCTGCCATCTCTGATGTGTGAGAGATAATTGATCCCTTATCATTGAATTGATCAGCCGTCCATTTTGAGACTTTGATCGAAAGTGGCTCAAATTGAGCGCCGTGAATCATTCCTTTCTCCAAAAGCATTGCTAAAACAGTGACTCAGGCTTACGCCATCGGTGGGAGTAAAGATGGTGAATCAGCAGACCCGTGTGTTTGACATCCCCGCACCACCCCTCTCCCGCGATCGCGCTCTCAGTGTGTTGAACAGAGAGACACTTTGATGACGGAGAGATCAAATTTATGGAATGCGTGCACTGCCTGCGTTGACCATGAATATTCCTCATTTCATATTTCTGTGCCTGGTACACAATTGAAAAGAGACCTTTGAAGTATTTCCAGATTTCTTACGTGTTGCCGACAAGGAATATTGACTTTTGTCGGGTATAAACAAGAAGTGGCATGACATTTCATAAGCCATCTCAATGTGTGTCCTACTCGATGCCTGGCCATATGAACTTGGATTTCATCTCATTTTAAAACAAAGCCAGGATGGAACAGTGAACTGTGATCGTTTCCAAACATCCATTGCATCACGTGTGATACTGTGACAAGTACATGTACAAAGATGTATCACATCTTAGTTTACTTTTCCTGTGACAATTTCCTTCTAAACAGTGCTCATTCTGCAGACACATGCATGATCTTTGTGGCACTTGCGTGTGTACAGGGGAGGATGTCATGAAGTGTAGTGGGAAGTGTGCCTTGGATCTGTTAAATACAAGAGATGAAGAAAAATGACACAATGAACTCCTGATGAACTACTGTAGTATTGTGCGAGTAACTCTGTACATTGTACATGCTCTTATGGTTGGCTTCAGGACTGTGAAACATGCAGCTGTAACAAGTGCATCGCTTAGAATAAAATTTCTGTTAGATGTGCAGGATTATGCATCACTGCTCCAACAATTCCTGCCACAATCGAGCTTGTGCAGTGATATTGTCAACGTGAGAATTTGACGATCCCTATTATAGTAGTTTACTGTTTTTGCTGCTTTGTTGAAACAGACAGCTATCAGTGTGTGGTTCAATGTTGAGACTTTTCTTCGTCGTCAAGCCATGTTGTTGAGAATTAGGAAGCAAAGATGTGCACTTGCCACATGTACATGTACCCCTGCCTTCATCAGCTTTGCCTAATTGTGATTTATACGAGGACAGGGTATCCTTCTCCACTGGACCAGTCCATCAACTGAAGTGAATGCCTGACCTGACCCCCTCGTCCTGCCAGTGTGGGTCGGTTTGATTGTTTCCGATGGCCTCAGTGTTTATTGGGGACAGTGCCTGGCCTCCCCTCTTTGATGAGATGGATGGAAATTCATGGACGACCTGCCTGAGTTTATGAGAAGGCAGAGATTGAGTATTGTCAGGCAAAGAATACCACGCACTGTCGGGGGGAGAATTCATCATTGTGCCATGTGAGCGAGACCCTTCAACCGGAAGATGCTGATCCCCCCTGCCCTGTCAGTTATTTCACGTTCATGAATCTATAAACTTCTTTGGAGATGCACTGATATCTCCCATAGAGAAGAGGCATTAGAGCTCGCTGGAAACCCACACGTATTTTGTATCCAATACATGGAAATTGATATGCTGAAATTGTATTCACACTACAGGTGAGCAAATTGAATTATGACAATATGCACTGTATCTGTTCTTAAATGCAAATCGAAGATACAGTTTGTATTTGACTTTGGTGTGATCATCATACACATTTGTAATATCTCTTCCACTTTACTATGATCTACATGGTCGTATGGTTTGCTTAAAAGAGAAAAAAAAAACACCTTTCCCCCTGCAGATTCCCTGCTGATGAAATTATTGTACAGTAGATGATTGAGTGATTGATGATCGATACCAAAATGGTTGGAAGTCCTGGTTAAGATGACACTTTAAAGTCAGTGATTAGCAGATATGCACACACACACAGACACACACAGACACACACACACACACACAAGCACACACACACACACACACACACCTTGGAAGAGGATGGCTGATGGCTTGTGATAAGATGAGGAGCAGTGGGCAGGTAGGATGCAGGAGACTCGGCTGCATCCTGGAGGACGGGATTACCATGTGGGCGGAGAGGAACTTGGGGAGAAACGAGCCTGATCCTAGCCCTGAATTTCTTCCTAGTGCGGATTCACCGGCTTCAATTTCAATGTGCTGTCTAATTAGCCATTACCTTGGCAACACTGATACAGTGTGCATGCGCTGCATGACACTTGGTCAATTTGTGCGGTAGTCCAATTAGCTTTCATTACCCCCCTCCCCTTATTTTTTTTTTTTTTCATGAGCATCACAGATACATCATAAACAGGGCAGGTTGATTATACAAAATTTACTGTATGTAGGCAGATTTATGTATTCAGTCTCGAGATAGGAGACATTGTGTTTTCCATGCAGTGTTGTAATGCTACAGTGTATGTGCTTTCAAAGCAATATGTACAATTGTACAGTGCTATATGTACAGTACTATACAGTTTTACATTCCTGTCCACATGTAAACATCAGTAAGCCTTTTTCCAGATGAAATGAATAGCTGCAGATGTGTGTTTGAATTCCAGTGCTATCTATATTTATCACAAAATATTTATCACAAAATATTTGTATTCTGTAAAGAAAGAACAATTTACCATCAATTTAACAGGCATTTTAATAATGGGATGAAGATTACAGTGTACTTGAGATAATGCAGGCAGAAAAAGAACTTCTCTCCCATTTCATATCTTTAGATTGGATGTGTTACAGTGGAGATAAAGATGCAAAGTACTATCATTTTCAGTAAAGTAACATACAATGGAATGACATTCTCTTTCTTGGAGAAGATGTGATAACACATTGTACATGTACAACATACAATTTTACTTCTATTGACATCCAATCATAACATTCTGTGCAGCCTCTACAGGGTGTGTTTACAACAAGCAGGGCTCCACCCAAGAAATTTTTTGGACAATTTTTGTGAGAGGAGTATAAACACAATGTCATTCTCATTATAAATTGTACAGCATGCTGTACTTTCTAAAAAAGCTTAGTGCTGCACAGTGTGGACACAATTAATTATGTGTCTATTTGTCGGGCCTGTCTGGATTATCTGTAAATCAGGCTCACCATGTGATTAACAATCTTTCCGTGACCAGCTGATGTGGATTGCTGAAAGGTGTGGTTTTAATAAGGAGACGCTGTGCATACATACTGTACGTGTGTGAGCGTTCTACATTTCATTTCGTAATCTAGATCTCGGTCTGCTTGACTTGCTGATTGGGAAATGCCCATTTCCTCCAGTGGCTGAACCCTCGGCAGTCAAGGGAGGGACCCGTTTCTTGGAGCATGTGATTTTCGGGGCACGCTGCCTCTTCGAGACGAGCAACACAAGGTTTGCTGAAAGGGCGAATCCTTGTGTTGTGGCTATATGAAACAAATTCTATACAATATATTTTATAACATGATGGTAAAAGTCATTGTTGATGAGCATCATGTTGATATTAGACTTGAGTTTGGAAACATGCCATCTCTGATCTGCGATTATACCAGTGGAGAGGGCATCTCGCAAATGATGACAGTTTTTGAAAGCTGTGCAAGGGTGCATACTGAACATTCTACTACTTGTATGTATATTTTGTAATCTGTTTCAAAGGTGAATTGCATTGATTTTCAAGATGAAACAAGCTGCCTTTCTTTTCTATGGTATTGTTGTTACTGTCATCATCATCATTATCATCACCATCATCATCATCATCAGATATTGTTTTCATCATAATCATTTTCAGGACTACAGTGTTCATGCTGAGATGTTGTTTCGTCCTGTTAGTTTCCTAAATTCATAGTGTGTCTTGAGTGAGAAAAAGAATGCCATCATGAATGATGCATTTCTGGAATAATTTTCAATTCCAAAATAGATAAATACATGGCTTACCAAACTGTCTCTGCATAAGAAATTTGCTTGTGTACGTACACATACAGTTGTATATTACAGTGTATGTCAATAACCTTGTATCAGTTGTGGCGCATAATTGATTAGGCTGACTTTCAGAACCATTTTGTACTAGACGCCATGTAGCTAGGATTCAACGAGGCTGTGCTACAACTGCAAAATGCACTTCAAATCCGGTTGTTTTTCGGGGATGCGCATCTCTGCATGTAACCTCAGGATGACCCCTCCAGAGCCTGTATAATCTGTCGAATCTGGAAGGCGCCCAAATGGAGAGGGTAGCAGAAGGAAAGGGATGGATGGGGATAGGACAAGGAATAGAAAGAAGAGGAAAAGTGAATGGAAAGGTACTGTACAATTGTATATAATCTATTTGTGCACGTGGAGTGGAGATTAGTAGTTGGGAAGATCCAGTGCCCATGATGAGGAATTGCTGTGGTGAAGATGAGCCAAAAGTTAACAGCACACATCAATTAAAGGGATCGTACAGTTCTGGTTGAGACCTACATGTAATTTCAGGTTTCTAACATTTTTAGGTGAGATAATGAGAAATCTCATATGAAATATGAAAGAGCATGCAATTTTATGAGGGATTCAACGTTTATTTGATAAAAATTGGTTTTGAAATGGCCGAGATATCCAAAAAAGAACGATTCTAATAAAGTGTGGGACCCACACTTTGTAACGATCGCTTTGTTTTACTTTGTTTTTGGATGTTTCAGTTATTCCAAACCCGATTTTCATCAAATAAACTTTGAATTCCTCTTAAAATGGTATGCTCTGTGCTATATCATAAGTGTTTTCTTGGTATCTTGCAAAAATTCGAAAGCCTATTTCTCATCTCAACCAAAACTGTACTATCCCTTTAATAAGTCCTGCTATTACTTACGATATATAGAATGAGGCTCTGTCTGAGAGTGAAGGAATGTTGTATGTGGAGAAACCTATCTGGATGGTAAATGGATTGGCCTGTAGCAGATGAAAAATTGTATGAAGTAAAATGTGAAGGACAGAATGATTGAATTGTGAATAGGTTATTCAGTGACACAAAGGAAATGGACAGGGATTTGCTATTACATGTGTGTACAAAGAAGCAAAAATGAATGGCAGAGAGAAAGAGAAAAGGAAGGACAGAGAGAGAAAGAAGGAAAGACTGAAGGACAGAGAGTCAGGAGTTTTTAGTCTGTGCTTTCAAACTTCCGCAACAGGAGAGAGAAAATATCCACCTTCCTATTCCCCTCGGCTCGTGGCTTCCTCTGTCAATAGAGGCAATTAGAGAGAGATCCAAGCACTCGCACAGTAGTAAACCCTGCCTTTGAGAGGCACGGTCTGTTCCTGAAGTTCATGTCCATTTCAACTCCGAAATGTTGGCCACATCTTTTGCAAGAGTAAATCCCTCCAGGTAGCGCCAGCAGGCAAGGTACGCTGTCGGGTAATCCAGTAGCACCGCCTTCTGCAAAGTCTCAGAGAGCCAGGATTTGGTGGATGATTTTGATCGATTTGCCTGGTAAATATAATTTTTTTTGTGTGTGTTGCTGTCAGCATGCCCAATGAATGCTGCAGTTGTATTATTAAGACAGATCTTGTGTATGTGTTAGAATATGTCCATGTCATGTAGCCTCATGTGCAAAAAGTTTCTTTTTTTTCCATGTATAACATGTTTCTTACTGCATACCAGCCACGTAAACTGTAGTCAAAGATAGTAATGATTGTTGAGCATTGCAAATACATAAATTTGAAATGCCTTAAACATCAAGAAAGTTTGAATTTTTGATGGTTTTGCTAATGCCTCTTCCCTACTGTAGTCAAAGATAGTAATGATTATTGAGCATTGCAGATACATAAATTTGAAATGCCAAGCCAAACATCAAGAAAGTTTGAATTTTTGATGGTTTTGCTAATGCCTCTGCCCTATTAAGATTGCCTGAAGCATCATGGTTATTACATATTGTAGTACAGCTGTAGCCTTCTGTATAATAGATTCAGTATTAATTGATACTCAAGTCTCTATGATCAGTGGGTCATATTTGTTTGGCAAATTTGGGAAGGTGCTGAGTATTTGATCCATTCAGGACCACCAGCTCAAAATTCATTGCACACTGTGTACAATCAGGTTGTCATGGTGATGACTAAGTAACAGGACTTACATTTACATTGATATTGAAATACCATGGTACTGTATTTTGTGTAATATTTTGTATTGTGAATGCAAATACAATGTGAAATACTGTACTATATAGGGTGGTAATTGAAACTTCACACAAAATGTGACCAGCCACAACAAAAGGATCCAAAAGTCTCTGATGGTTGAGCCGAGAAAATTGTGTTTGAAATCAGATCATCTAAATCTGTCAAAACCATAGAATTTCTGGTTTTGGCATAATTTTTTAGTTTAATGTTTCGTCTACCATCTACTGAAATTTCAAAGCTAAATGATCAAGGGAAAGGCAAGAAATTACATTGTAGCATTTTTCTGGGTCATGATTTTCTGACTTTCTACAGAACAGAAACATGTTCGTAGATTTGGATTTAGTGCTGCAGATAGACTCCGCCCCTAGCAACGAGGGAGTGATCTTATTGGTCAGTGCGTGGCACCCTGGTTGCTGATTGGTCATATGTAGACCGCTGGCACTAAAAAGTTTGAATGAACATCGTGGAGGTTGCTAGGACCATACATAAGAGGTGAAAACTGTTTTACCTCCCCTTGATCATGATCATATCGGAAGAAAAACCTCGAAGGCAGTTTTTTCAAAACGCTAATTTCCTAGACCACTCGACTTGCTCTCATAAAATCGTCTATATATCTGCAACCGAGTACATTTACGAGTCATGTTATGTATGAAATTAATGCGGAAAAATGAGGAAATAATGTCACGTCATTTTCAGAAAATCGACTACCCCTGACTTTCCGATCCTATTTTCTTGTAGTGGGTCACAAATATGCATGCGAGACTTGAGTGTAAATCTTGTTGCAAAGTACAGTGTTGTACCACCTATTGTACCATGGTGTACAAAAGTATTTCTCATTGACGGGAAGCACTTTGGTGTCTTTTCCTGTTGGAATGTGCATGAGCAATGATTGCCAGAAATTCCATGGATGGTATTTCTTGAATGAGAATGGAACCAAGTGAATTACCACAGTACAGTGTATATGTACATGTAGTGTATATGTATTTAATACTGTGGTATTTTGCCAGGGAGAAAAGTGCCGACATATTGCAGTGGTATTTAATACCACAGTAATTCTATTGTGAATGCACCTAGTGATTGCCTTTACAAGAGGCTACAAGTTGTATCTATCATTCCCTTCCCCCCTTTTCCCACGTTCACATTTTCTTCAGTTTTCTCTTTCAGATAAATAAAAAAAAAAGTTTCATAGCACATTAATATTTTTCTGTGATATCAAATGACCAAAGCACATTAATATGTCTAGTGATATCAAATCCATTTGATATTCATAACTGTTAGATGCCATGCAGGCTGTTTGTGTTGGATATTTTGGCCAGAAATCAGCGAAGCGACAGTCTTCCTTTTCATATCATACAGCTTCCTGTAATGATGAATGCATTCCTGGAATCAGTGTTCTGGGATATTTAAAGCCTGGGAAATATTGATTTGTGAGCTTAGCACACAGTCCTTTAGGCAGTGGCGTCATGGATGCATTTGTTGACATATGCATATGATTTGCAGCTTGCTGTGTAGCATCGCAGACATACATTGTAAGAGCATGGTGATGATTGCAAGCTCTTCACAGTGCAACATACAGTACATTTGTACATAGCACGCTGTACTGTTTTTTACCTTATAGGCTTAAATACATTGTGTGATGTTCCTTGGCCCTTCTTTATTATTTTGCAGTTATGCTTGGGGGATGTGATATGGGGGATATGACTGTTTTAGCCTACCGCTTGAGTTCTGTTCATAAGGAAAATGAAGAAGGATTTCTCAAATTTTGGGTTTTTTTTAGCAGTAATACTGTGAAAATATTGAGATGCAATTACATGTGCATCTGTGTGCTTTCAAAAGCTAATGCACATTTAAGTATACAAGTTTGGAGTCCCTATGATTGTTAATTATCTGTGATGTTTAGCTAGAAGGATATCAAGATCAACAAATGCTTTGTTGGAAATCACATTGGAAATTGGAAAATATAATTTACAAACATACATTGTGTGTACAATGTAGAAAGAGTCTTCTTATAAACCTATCAATACCCCACTTGTGAAAGCTGACATTGGCTTGTCATCATGAATGTCTCAAAACAGAAACCTCGACCCATTTGGCTATGAAAAATTTTATGTAATGAAAGTCTTAACATGTCAAATTTGCAGTCTCAATGCTTCTCGCAAAATATAAATAAACTGATTGTGCAAGTGTTCAAGTAGCTGGGAGGTACTCAGAGCATTCAAAGGAGAAAAAGTGAACAAATTGCCCGAGTTTTTCCTGCCTTAACATTAAAAAATTTTAGCCATGTTTTTTACATGATATGTGCCACATGTTGTGAAGTAGTCATTGTAAGGTGTAATCTTTTGGCTGGGAGGGTTTGCATACCAGAACTGATGCCAGTAAAGCCTGTCTTGTCTCAGCCTCAGTTGAGATCGAGCCATCACCAGGCTGTGGCTGGGCATTTGTACTGCGACTACTGCTGCCATCTTGCCTCTTGAAGGAATCAATCTTTGTTGCAACTCTTGCACTTGGCTCGCACAAAATTGTGTCCAAATTGATGCCTAAGCTGGTGGTAAATGTTGCAGTTGCCAAGCCCAATAAGTACACTGCGCTAGGCGAAAAATTCTGTGAGTGGAGGGAAAAAAAAGCCACCCGCAACATAAATCGAAGAGAGAGAGAAAGGGAGACGCTAAAAAGCAACGTTCTGTGGTCCTTGCAGCCAGGGTCTCCGCTTAATCAGGAGACGCCGCAGGATTTAAAGCTGGATGGAAGTTCACTTATCAGGGCGTCCTGAAATTACCACTGCCTCGCTGAGCTCCTAGTTTTACATTTTTTTTTTCTCCCTAGGTTTTCTGTGCAATACAAGTGAATTTGTATGAAGATTACAGTTGCCAAGAAAACATTTGCTTTGACTTCCAGAACCATTGCATTAAACTACAATTGTATTATATATACCATGTGTTGAAGTAGATTTATATGAGCTATGCTCTTTTCCATTCAAAGCTCATTAAATGGTTCCACAAGTTGATATGTTTTATGTTTGCACATGATCACATGAATGAGATTATGCTTGATTATTGGAGATACTGTACCCAGAAACATCAGTGAAAGCATACCCAGTTATGTTTATGCCTGCACACCCATACACAATTTGGGCAAGATTTTAGTAGTGATGACATACACGGTGTATGTTTGAAGTATGGCTCTCCGGTACAAATGTAAGTACAGTTGTACTGTAAAGCCCAAAATATTCCTGACAAAAACTGTTTGCAGTTGGAGCTAATTCCAGTAATGGCTTTTTTTCATGGCATGACATTTTTCACTCACCACTGGCATACAAGAACAGTGTATACAAGAATTTTCACATGAATTTTGAATTTGCAAATTCTGGTTCCTCGTGAAATTCTTGAAAATTTCATGCGTGTGAAAATTTCTGGTTTTACAGTACACATACATTGATGTACTTCTACAGCTGTAATTATCACTGAAAGGCCGGATTTATCTAACTCAAGAGAGAGAATCACGTTTCAAAACGTGTTAAAGGGACTGTACAGTTCTGGGTGAGGTGAGGATTTAGCTTTTAACATTTTGCGAAATATTCAGAAACCACTCTGTGAGATGTCAAAGAGCATGCAATTCTAAGGGGTATCAAAAGTTTATTTGGTGAAATTTGGTTTTGAAATGTTTGAGATATCCAAAAACAAGGTGAAACAAAGAGATCCTAATAAAGGCGTGGCCTGTCGCCTTTTATTATTATCACTTTTTTTTATATCTCAGCCATTTGAAAACCAATTTTCATCAAATAAATGTTGAATCCTTCTTAAACTTACATGCTCTTTCATGTTTCTGAAGAGGTTTCTCATTATCTCACTTAGGAATGTTATAAATCTGAATCCCCACCTCAACCAGCACTGTTCAGAGTCCCTTTAAGAATGGCTTTTGAGAAACGTGGTTTGAAATGTGATTCTTGGGGTGCTGCATTTATCTGAAACATCATACAACAGTGATTCCAATGTTGTCACTACTGAGCTGCTTTGCACAGTTTGACCCGAGCTTTTTCTGTAACTAATGGCTGTACAGTATGCATTGTACAGTAGGTCCTACTGGAAGTTGACCTTGGCAGCTCAGAGAAACGCATTTCAAAATGGCATTGCGTTTATCTACTCACAGAAAGGCCATCGTGGTCTCAAATGCATTTCAAATCGCCCTTTGAATGACGTTTTAAACCAGCATTTCTAGATGCATTTGAAAACATGGTTGTGTTTATTTATCGCCCGAAAATGCCTCAAATGCATTTAGGATCATGATTCTGCCTCAGAAAATTTTTAAATAAACGCACCCTGAGTCCCCATGAATTTTGATTTGATATGTTGAGGGGAGATTAGCTTTCTTGAGAAAAGGTTGTTGTGATAAGATGAATAAAAATGCATGGAGGTGTAAATTAGATGTGTGCTGCAAAACTCACAATAATTTGAATGTTAGTACCGGTATGTCAGCAAGCATGATTTTTTTGTCAAAAAAAAATTAAAGAGAGGCTGTTTGTCCATGAGCCTCTTCTGAGCCCTCCCCACCCCCTCTCCCCCCCAAAAAACACCAAAAACACAAACATATTTATGAACCATTTGTAACTTATTTTTTATGATATTGGCTATTATCTTTAGAAAGAAAATAGAAAATGTGATCAATATTGGGAAAGCATGACAAGGAAATCATCACTTGTATGAAAGAAGACAATGAAAATCAAATAATTGGACATATCAAAAGATATCACTCGAGGTTGTTGGTCTGAAGACCAGATGGCTTGAAAATATTCAGATTCAGATTCATCTTTATTTGTCTTTGATAGGACATAGAAAGTTTGTTTCCATGAATACTTTTACAACAATAGTACGGAAACAAATCACATCACAGTTACCATGGTACTCATTTCCATTTACGGTCACGATAGATATAACAGATAGGCTTATAACTAGAAGTGTCACTATGGCAACTTGTGTCTCGGCTACATCACATTATTCTTCTCAGAGATTGCAGATACAGTACCTGAACATTTACAAAAGCTAGGGAATAAGACAATCTTGATTTGTAGAGGAATATTGTTGAATGTCTAAACGTATAATATTCAAACAAGATTTTGTTCATGAGGGTACAACACGCATGTAGAACTTTGGCAAAGGAAATGCCCCAGCTCCATATTGTAGTTTTCATTGGATACATTGTACATATATGATATTTAACTGTAATGAGTGATTCTGATAATTTCATTTAACATTATTGCCTGTACTTGACTGCTTTGATATGGGATGATTGCATGGCAGAACAACCTGACAAGTGTTTACTGTGGACAGATTGTAGAAAGGGGGATGATAATACATGTACCTCATATCATGCATGAGCCATCGTCTTGCCACATTGACGTTCATGCTTCGAGCGGCTCGGAAGTATTTTTACTGGCTGCCGGCTCCCCTGGGCAATACCAATAAAATCCTAGAGCCTACATATTCCCCAAATTTCCCATAATGTAGAACTCGCCCTGCATGTAGTATGTTGTACGCACACCCGAAAACCTCAGACTGTGCCCAATGCTTCCCCTCGTTCAAGCACCACTCAAGCCCTTCCCCTATGGATGGCTGGATGGACCTTCATAATTTATGACATTTTGTGCAAAGCCAAGCACACTGGTCCCCTGTATCCCATGCCTTCTTGCCTATATCTGCAGTGGTGTGTAATTGCGCAGGCAAAACAAGCATGGCCCTGTACAGGGGTACCGTTCGTATGTGGAAACAGTGTATCTTCGCCTCGCTGATCCTCACTGTTTATGGCACTACCATGTGATAGCAACAACACATGGATGAAGTTATGTGAATGTGTTCATGTGTGCATGACTAACTTCATACATGTATGTCTGTGCACAAATACACATGTAGGCCTACTTGTTCATGTATATTATCTGTGCATTCACAATCATTTATTCTTTCATTCATTTACATAATCAGCTGATTCATGGGCAGGTTGTTTAAAGGGATCGTACAGTTTTGGTTGAGACATAATTTCAGGTTTCTAACATTTTTTGGTGAGAGAATGAGAAACCTCTTATGAAATATGAAAGAGCATGTAATTCTATGAGGAATTCAACGTTTATTTGATGAAAATTGGTTTTGAAATGGCTGAGATATCCAAAAAAGAGCGATTCTAATAAAGTTTTGGACCCACACTTTATTACGATCGCTTTGTTTTACTTTGTTTTTGGATGGTTCATTCATTCCAAACCCGATTTTCATCAAATAAACTTTGAATTCCTCTTAAAATGGTATGCTCTGTACTATATCATAAGTGTTTTCTTGGTATCTCGCAAAAAGTTAAAAGCCAAATTCTCATCTCCACCAATACTGTACTCTCCCTTTAATACAGTAGTATCCGTAATGTACAGTTGTAACATGACCTGCACAGAGTGAATATACTGTAAAATGAGGAATGTTTGTGTGCATTTTAATTTCGCTAATTTCGCGAATTTCACGAGAGCCAAGATTCAGGAAATTAAAATGCACACAAATGTTCTTGTCTCCACTTTATGCATTGAATGCCAGTGGCAATTCACAAATATTTCATGCTGTGAGAAAAGCCATCGGTTCCAATTCGCAAAAATTTCATGCCGCAAATGTATCATGTTTTACAGTAGTATGTCCAGGAAATATGTTGAAATATCTCATCCTATTAGGGGTTGAGGGGATCTGGCAGAGTAATCTTTACTTTGTCCCTCTGGCCTTGAAAGTCCAAGTAGCATCTACAATCATCTAATTGGCATAAAGATAGGGACAGAGAGACAGAGACACCCATTTTAGATGAGTATAGTGAGGGGTAATCACACTAAAGTGATGTTGAATAGTTATATAAGATTTACAGGTTCTACATGTACCTATTCAAGCAATGAAATACCAAGTAATTGACTTTATGAAAGAAGTATTCGTCATGACATATGATCCTTTTATTCCATGTAGACATACAGACGTCATGATTTGGGGGAAAAAAAAAGAAGAGAGAAAAAAACCCTGGTAAAAATATAAAGCCAAACCCACAAATCAAACGCACGTTTGAGGGGGGGGGGGGGTGGGGGGATGGGAGAATCGAGGAGCTAAAAATAATATTCCATGAGCATTTTCTCTGATGACTCATAGCATATACTGACACAGGGATGACTGATAAAGCAGTTTATCCAGAAGTTGGCACATATGCTATCCCCTTGCCTTGTTTGTGTGCAAACGCTACAGGTGCTTCACTCGATGACACATCACATTATTATGCGGCATATTTGACATTGACAGTCGATGCATTCCTAGCCAGGGTCACTTTGAGCAGATATTGTGTACCCACTTTGCTTTACTCAGCATGAGAGTCTATTTGATATGTAGCACATATCAAAACAACTCATTTGACCTTTTACACTCAGGATGATAATGATATCATATCCTCAGAATATATTTAGCCCCCCCCCCCCCCATTCTTTATATTGCCGGAGACTTTCCTGATGTAGCAATCGATAAAGTAATCATCCAAACAGTCCCATCACAAACATGAACAAGTAATTACCGGTCACAAAGAGTAAAATGGAAAAAAAAAATCACAGGAATTCAGTATATAGTCTGAAATCAACCCTTGGGAAGAAGTTTTTTTTTAAATTTTGTTGGATGGAAACTGGCTAGGGGAAAACCAGGAAGTAGCATGTCACAGTAATACACTTCTTCATGTCACTGAGCACTTTTTTGTCAGATACGCTGAAATGCATCATACAATGTATCACAGTTAGGGAGGGCGATGTCTTTCGTAGGTTATATAATCACTCCATGGCATTGTTATCTGAGGTTTTGATTAGATTTGATAGATTATTTTTGAAAAAAAAAAGTTTAAAAATGCAATTCATTTCAATTCAATTCTATTCATTTTTTAATCATCCAATAAAAAACATTACAGGAAATTCAATTCAAATGTGAAAATGATGTGGGGAGATGTCGTGATCTATTGAATCTTGTTCTTTTGTTGTTCGGAAGATTTTCTCCAGAGTAGCAAAGAAACCACTTGCCCCAGACTATTAGCTGTGCATGTATAACTACCATACACAAGTTTTATAAGTTTGATACTACATTTGTACCTTGGGTATTGTGCACATTAAAAACATACTTGTATACTGTATGTTCATATGTTGTTACATGATGTGATACAAGAAGACTAGATATGCGGTTCATCATGGAGTTCAAAGGGTTAAACGCTCAATACATTTCATCATCATTCCTGATGACAACATTAGAAGGAAAACAACAGGGCAGTATCTGTGTTTAGGGTTTTTGGTGTTCATAAGGATTTTAAAAGGGACAAGAACCTGTTGAATAGTCTTTCTATTTTTGGATGTATCCGTATCATAATTTTGTCAAAGTACAGTGCATCAGTGTGGAATCCAATGAACCAACAGTACCTTCTTATTTTAATAAAATATGTGGATAACAACATCAACATTTTTCTAGTTTCAGATTACTGTTTCAAGCTTATCTTGATGTTTGCCACAAGATGGCCAAAGAGAACTATGTATGTAATGACAATGTGTGGGCGTGTGAATGTGGATGTGGGTGGGTTTGTGTGTGTGTGTGTGTGGGTGGGTTTGTGTGTGTGTGTGTATGTGTGTGTGTGTATATGTCAGTGTGTGTGAGTCTGTGTACATGTATGTGTGTGATTAGGCCACAGTTTTGTGTACATCATCTTTCTCTCTTATTTTCCCCAGATTTTTGTATCTTTGTTGTGTGAAAGCAGTTACCTAGCAATAAGGTCACAGTGTCTCTCCCATACACCAATGTGCAATCCATACCTCGTCAGGAACTCAGCTCGTCGTCGTCGTAGTTACCGGAGGGAGTTGAGAGAATTGATGATTTCTGGATGGCATTCCAGTGTGTGCCCATCAGTATTGCTTACATTGGAGCAGACTAAAGCTGATATTCCCTGAGCTTTGGAGTGATCTTGTCTTGTTTGGCACATTGAAATACCATGTTGAAGTCTTGGACAGGTACTTAGCATGTCCAGTCATAATGTATGCAAATAGGATTACATCATATTCCTTGTGTGTTAGCAGTCATGAAAAATTTTTGTGACATGTGCTAGCTGTATACCCCAAACTGTTGTCACTTCCTTTACTGATACTGTACACTGCGGGTCTACACAGAAGTGAATTTTAGCGTATATCATAGGAACAGAGTATTGGGCGCAGTAAAAGTACTTTTATGGCAGAGCTCAGTTTGTGCAGGTAAGAAGAAAAAAAATCAACAAACACAAAGATCATATTAACCATCACAAAACCTTTGTCATAAATGTTTCTTTTGATGGCTATTTACATACAAATATAAGGTTAGCTCTTTTTGGAGGGGGAGGGGAAGGAAACAGATGGCACATTCAAGGATACGATAAATGAAAAAATTTGCACTTACCATATATCAACATTGGCATTTTTTTAGATACTAGCCCAGAACTCTACAACTGTAAGTCTGTAGGAGTCATGGAGAATTGCCCTTGTAAGCGAACTCGATATCTAGTGAATGCAAATAAGGGAATAAAACAGATCAAGGCGCCCCCCCCCCAAAAAAAAAAGCAAAAAAAAAAAAGCAAATGTGGACAGATTCTGGTTTATTTTTGGCCAGTTTAATGTGCAGTCGGTGTAGACATTGAACATCACATTTCATACGCCCCCTAGAAAATTTGACCTACTTCAGTTGATGAAGATATGCCTTGATAAATGTCAATAATAACTGTAATGAGTTGGTCTCTTGTTTACACAACTGTTGAGTGATTTTATAAAAGGAATGCCACTGTCGTGTGATTGGAATGGGTATGTTAGAGTTTCCCCGAATGACGACATGTCAACTGATTAAGTCAATATCAAAACTGTTGTGACTGCTCTGGCTTTGTTCAAGCTTTCGTGGGCCTGTTTCTTTGAGTTTATCAAATACAATCAAAATTGGTTTTCCTTTTAAGCCATGTTTATTTGGGTATTTTTTCAAGAAGATCAGAAAGAAAGAATAAAAAACCTGTGATTAAAACTAGATGTAGAGTCATTCTGTGTTTTTCTTTTCCTTATATGTATCGCTATCTTCCCTCTTCTTTATCTCTGACTCTTTTTCCCCTCTCCCTCTCGCTCTCCCTCTGCCCAGCCCCCCCCCCCCCCCATCCCATCGTTGAACTTGATCAGCAAACACCTGTGGACTGCTGAGACACACCCCATCACATGTCCCATGTAAAATATTTATACAACACGTGTCTCAAGTACCCCTGCCTGACTAGACCACTCTGTGTATCAACGATTCGATGTGAGGACTCCTAGTGTGTGCATATTTCACTGGTATGTGTGCATTATGCGCTGGTGTGTGTACACTAGGGGCCTGAGTATTCTTGCTGTGCTTGGAATGATTTCTTATGCTTTCAAGCAATGTTTGATTTTTACAAGAAAAAGGAAAGGAAGATAACAAGAAGGAATATGTTAACAAGCTCCCTGTGTCCCTAAGGCTGCATTTATCATCTTTCCCCGGTTTGAAGCGGCTTTCCATCCCCAGTATCAAAAGTCATTTCCAGAGACTCCAACTCTCCCGCTCTCGACGGGAGATCTCCCGCCGAAAGCCCATTTTTGCCAAATCTCCTGCCCTGGCTCTGTGTCTCCCGCTTGAAATGATTTCTTGCTTAGTGTCGTCGTATGTTGAAAAATAAGCCTGAGATAGCACGAGAGAGCATCTACATGTAGAACCCTAAAGCTTCCCGGGCCCTAAAGGGGGGGGGGGGGGGGGGGCCTGGACCCCGGCCGCAAGGAACTTCGCACAGATCAAGTTGAAGTCTCCCGTTTGCTAGGGGTTTCAGGCGGGAGAATTCCAGATCAGAAGGTGCTTGGGGTTGGAGTCTCTGCATTTCCAAAGCCCTTTGCAAACGCCTTCCAAAATAAGTTGCGTTTAAATTGACTCATCACCAACACGAAAACTGGCCTTGTCACTGTGCAGCTGCATTGTGCCATTTGACCTGGGGAGAAGGGGCTTATATAGCATTTGCAGTACTAAGCTGTTTCAAAATAGCTTTGCGTTTATCGCGCTTCTAGAAACACGTTTCTGGCTGAAACCTGTTTCAGGCTGCGTTTATCATCTTTCCCCAGTTTGAAAAGGCTTTCCATGCCCACTTTCAACAGTCAAAAAGGCTTTCTGAAACCCATAATCAAAACAGCTTTGCGTTTATCATCTCTAAAAAAAATCCCTGAAAGCCATTTGTGACCGTGCACCTCAAAACGAACATAAAGTCGCACACACTGATTTTGCGTAAGGACTGAAAATAAGTGAAATGGGTCAACCTAGCCGAACTTGACTTTTTCATATTTTCTGAAAGAGTGGGTCTTCTTTTACATTATGCTAAAATTTGGTATCATAAAACGGGCAGGAAAGTGTGCTTTTTTAGCATTTTATCTCGAACATTTTTGGTAGAATAGTGTGATTAGGTGTGTCTTTAGAATCCCTTTTTCATTTCTGAAAAACCTTGTCCACACTCTTCACTTTCAACTCTAATAACTTTTGAAAGGATAGTGCTACTGCTTTGAAAGTTGGCATTAATTATGGAAAGAATGTGTTAATGAGGCATGGTTAATTTCAGTTTAATCTGATAATCCCTTTATTGTTGTTACCCTGGTGGTTTACTTCCTGTCTTCTGTCCCATTCATCGCACAGCCAGCACGGTTTGGTAAAGATTAAGCGCTTGAATAGACATTGTACTTCAGAGCATCTTTTCTCAGTTCACACTTTTCCTGAGTTTGTGCTTTCTTTCCAATATTTAGATAGGTTAAGAGAGTCCATTTGATTTGAGTTATACATCATTTTCAAGCTTAAAGTCTGCTCTTTCAGAATATGGTCTTAACTAAAAATTCATGTCTGGCGATTTTTTGTTTGTTTTGAGGTGCAGGGTCACATTTGGAAAATCTGTTTCTGCCGGAAAAAAAAAAGAGTTGATAAACGCAATTATGAGGCTCATGTCGTTCATGATACTGTATGCCGGGCGTTAGCTCTAGAACATGATTCATGGCACTTCTTCACATTGTGCCATGATTTATTCATTCATCATGACTCCATCTTGAGTTGAAACAACCAGCTTATGAGCTGTCAGTCAAATGGTAGAATTATTTTCCTTTCATGCAGCTGATCTTGAGCAGAGTACCTGTCTTTCATTCACTATCATTCACTGTGTACTGTAAGAGCAATTATTTTTGCATACAGATGTTTGGTTTTCTTTTTTACAAAAGAGAAGGTAACAGACATTTTCGCGAGTTGTTGTTTTGGCGATTTTGACAGCGAGGCTATCATATGTGCACTTGTGCCTGTCCGTTTGCGACATTTCTGTGTGGTGTTAAATTCGCGGCCCAGCAGTGATGCGCGGGATATGTGAAAAGTAAACCCTCGCAAAATAACATCTGTAACAGTATGCTCATGGGATAGTTTGATGTTGATCCCTCAAAGGACTGATACTTCCAATGCCATTAATATCTACCACAGTGTACGTGTAGTTTGCAGATTACAGGGTTAAATACAAAAGTGTGTTTGGAATATATGTAGCTACTGCAAGCTTAGGCATATTTTTCTCTCAACTGCAGAGCAGCAGTGTGTGAAATAGTGGCTGTACCCAGAGACTAGCTTCTGTAGCTTTTGCGCCCGGTTCGTATTTGCTGCTTCTGCAGTGTTAGGAGCATTCAGTAGCAGGCATATGGGAGAGAGATAGAGAGCGGCCGAGAGATGGGGGAGGAAAAAAAAGTACTTTGGCATGAGTCATCGCCCACAGACAGCCAGAATACACATGGCTTGATAAACCTGGTAGTTCAGGGAATACCCTTTTTGCCCAGGATGACTCATACCTGATGGAATGTCATTTCATTCATGCTTTTTTTTTTTCCCTCCCTCTGTCTCTGGCCTGTGTAGTATACAACTGAGAGGGATTCCTTCCGCTAGTCTTGTACAAGGGGTATGCCTTGTTTTCTTCAAAATTTTGCCTTGCATTTTCAAAAATGAAGGCCTTATGAATATCGTGTGGTCGTTTTCACATTGCAAGGGCAGGGCTTTTACAATAGTCATGTATTACAGAAGAAAGCAAAGTAACATGTCTGGTCTTTTTTTTTTCAAAATTTAATGAATGTTGTTAGTCATCATATTAACCAATTTGGCCTACATGTACATTACAGATGATTTAGAGGCTCAGGTTATTATTGTTGTATGGTTCTTTTTCTGTTATCATCATTACCTCAAACACTTTACCATTCAGCAGAATGATTAATTTCTCATCGGGCTGTAGAAATGTATCATGCTCATTAAATGCCATTTTAGTGGCTTTTGCTTTTCAGTTGATTCATGATAATGCGATATTGCTCTACTTGAATTGGCAGACTTGAGTGCAGTGCATTATCAAATGATCATTTTTATTGGGTTAGTATCATGTTTCACATACCTATTATGTATTGTACAAAGGAAATGCTATGTAGTTGCTCCTGGCTTGTGAAAATGTGTGACGTCTACCGTTTGTAGCCTTGATCATACACTGTAGCCTGTTTTAGGATGATGCAAAACAAGAAGTATATATTCATGAGATAGATTGCATCAGGATATTAAGAAAGTTGAAATTACAGTTTGGCACTTAACATATCATCCATTGTAGGGTGAATTATTGAAAAATAGAATAGGCCACTAGATCGATGGCGCATTACAAATGCTGTGGTTATGATTATTGTTATTGTAATGTTCTGCAAATCTCATTAAGAGAATGTGTCATAGCTAATGTAAGAACTTATGGTTTTGACAGATTTGCCAATTGATAAAAAAAAAAATTATATATATATATATTTGTGATGAAACTACCTCTGTTCCAGTGTTACCAAGTACAGTGTCTGGTCAAAATTCCCAAGATTAGGAAATGAAACATGATACCTGAGACCCACCAGCTAGACTGACGTTCATACCAAGTTGATAGTGCACATATTTTCTTTCATAATCATTCTCCCTATCTCTGCTTTTCTTTCTGGTGACATACAAGTCATATTATATCTATGACGCGTGATCATGTACAAATGTTGTACAAGATGCATGAGTCTATTTCTCTCTGAGCTGTGGTACACAAACTCATGGTTCACATACTGAGCATTATGCATTGAAAGCCTATTCAGTCATTATCTATATTGCCATTGTCTGGCCTTCATACAGTTAGTCTTTTGGGTGGATGTCAGTGCAGACGTAGTTCACCAAAAAGCAATCCCCAAACCACACCCAAAAAACAACAGCATAGATTTCCAACCACCTGTGGAATTTACATTTTAACACTATATATATATATATATATCCGTTGGGTATATATCCGTCGGGAATATATGGTTTGTTGAGGGTCGAAAAGTGCTCAATGCTGTAAAGCAGAGCATATTAGGCGTACCTACAGCGTCAGCGTCACGCGACAGCGTGAAACCGCCGGTAGCAGACAAGGCACCAAAACACAGGTACGCCTATATATATATATATATATATATATATATATATATATATATATATATATTTATTTTATTTATTTTTTTTTTAAATCAGTGTGAGCCAAAATATTGTAGGACCTATTCAGTGTACATTAGGTCATATGATCGTAAAGCCCCTTACTGTGAGAGGGGGAAACCCCCCTTTTCATCTCCTCCACCCCCACCCCCTACCCCACCCCCCTTGGTGCCTTGCCTTCCTCTGCTGCCCTACAAAATCTCATGCCAAGCTGCTCTCTGAACTTGACATTTCTGTCAATGTCTTTGTCATTATGAATTTATTGGAAGGTACAAGGTAGCTTATGCTTTTAAAGCTAAATGTCATGATACCAGATGTTAAATAATGCAAAAAAAGACTGCAACTTTGACATATAGCACTTGCAGTCACAGTATTCTGTACAGCTGTACAGCAGAAAGCAATGTAAAGTGCACTCAGAAATGGCTACATAAACTTGTACAGCTGTACACTACCTACAATGTACTCTATCTGTATGCACAGTCTGGCCCTATCTGTGTGTGTGGCTGTGTGAGTGTGTGAATGTGTGAGTACATGTTCTTCAGGTTACAGCGGTGTGTGCTTTCCTGTATAGAACCATGTTTGTTTTCTTTGTGGTCATGTTTCCAATTTTTTTTTTTAACATGACTAGGCCTTTCTGGGTTTTTTTCCCCTCTATGTAGCACGCTAAGAGTGGTAGTGTTTTTGCACTATGTTTGTTTGGTTTGGTTCGCCCGTTGTTGTTGTTGTTGTTTTACTGGCAATGTTATGACTGAAAGTCATATAACTCGTGAGTGAGTGTGTAAAACCCAACTCATAGAATAAGAATATCTTGGACTATTTTAGCAAATTCACAGTTGTTACTGGCCCACACATGTACCTGTACATGTACGGTATGTATCTCTTGCAAGTTGCTAATTACATGTATATCACAGCTGTACTGTAATTGCAAAGATCTGCATGTATTGTACGTGGACATGTGCATCCAAGTTAGTTGCTGGGTAATCAGTTCTGCCTAACAAGATCAATCTAAACCAAGAACATGACCGGGGAAAGGAATGCTATGTTTATGTACATGTACATTAAACAGTTGTAGATACTGACAGGGTTACTTTGTTGTCTGTCTCAGAGCTTGTCACATGCTGTCTAATAACACTACAGGCAGTATCCTTCATTTGACGCTGGCTGTTGTATTTTTGGATTGCCAGAATTATATGCCAACCACAGGTGTGTACCCATTGCCGTTTCAATAGTAGTCTCTTGTCCTTTTATACCCAGTTGCCACCTTGTTAACACACTGAGATCCACGCTGTCGCAATGTGTGAACAGGGCCAAGACTACGGTGATCTATCACTTGGTCTACTCCCACTTCGTCTAATAGCCATTTAGTCTCAACCCACACGGTCTAATCCCATTTTGTCTACAAACAGTTTGTCTAATGACCATTTAGTCCAATTGCCACTTAGCCTCATTACCAGTTCATCTACTACCAGATGGGCTATGCCCGTTTTGTCTAATACACATAGGTTATTAGACAAAATGCAAGAAAATCTAAGGAATAAAAATTGCAATTAGACCATCTGGTCATTAGATGAAACGATAATTAGCCAAACTGGACATTTGACCAAGTGAGGATTAGACCAAACGGGCATTAGACGAAATTAGTAGTAGTGAGTTTAGCCGTAGTGGTGTTAGATGAACTGGGAAGTAGACCATCTGATATTAGACCAAGTGGTAATAACCCACGACTACCATGGTTTGCATGGATTGTGCTTCTGACCTCTGTGTTTGATCATATCACAGGATTTCTTAGGGAGGAAGTTGTACAAAGGGAAACTTCCCTTAGACTTCTGATTTATATATAGGGCCTATATATTTTTTTCATATTGATGTGGTCACAAAAACGGGGAAATGATAAAAGCTTCAAAGAAAGTGTGGCCAAATCCTGAATAGTTATCAGAATCTTGATCAAATGCTTCCTAATTCAACTGATATTTTCTCTTTTGTTCTTATGCAATTTCAATTGTGTAAAGGTTACTTCTAATTTTCTGGTCAGTTGCTGTTCAAATTGTTTAAAGATACGGCACATGTAATTCTGGACATTTTCATGACTGCATATAAAGCTGACAAAAAGGTTGTTTGTGTTGGTACTACATTTGATAAAAAGAAAATAATACACTTAACTTTTTATGATATCAAAGCTGTTTTATTAGCGGGGTGAACGCATTTGCAAATTGGGTAGTGAGCGAGGAGTCGACATTGGCGCATGCCCAGTGCGTAAAAAATATGTCATAGCACGGTGACCCTGGTGTCAACGTGCGAATCAAAAAGTGCCTAAAAAGTGTCCATCTCTCCTATCTCCATAGACTGTGCCTTGTGTAGATGAACTACACATGGACATTCAATTCTTTATTTGTGCTTGCACAGTCTCTGTCACATGATGTATTTTGACATTCACAAGGACACGTATTACAAGTGCCTTCATGTACAGTGGGCTGTACATAAAGGTACAGGTTTGGCAATGCCTTTTAGAAACATTAAGTGTCATTCCTGGTTGTTGTACAGTACACTGTATATTTGATTGCCACTAAAAAGAGAACATATTGAGATGAACAGTTGATCTAATACAGAATAGCCATGTACATGTATGACCCTGCAAATTTCCATTTGACAGAGTCACCAAAATTGATAATGCACATCGAGGGATTACTTGGCATGCCCAGTCTTGAAATGTCGCAGGGGAAATTGGGTATTTTACCAAGTTGCTTTTGTTTGTTTCTGTGTGTGTCTTTTTTTAATTAGATCTGTTGTTTATTAGTGTCAAGAAGCTTGCAATTTTACTGCAATCCTAGGAATGACTGTAAGGCCTCAATAGAGAAACATTCAAACTCTAGAAGGACATAGCAAGAGAGAGAGATGGACAGAGGCAGAGAAAGCAAGAGAGAGCTGCTGCGATTTTAATTATCATTCAATTTGATGACGGAGTTGTCGGCATTGCCACTGGCTCAACACGTATCTTTGGGTGTACAGGTGCAGACCCTCTGGGTTTTTGCAGTGTGAGGTTTGTGTGTATGTGTGTGTGTGTGTGCAGGGAGGTGCCTCCCTGGTGTGTGTGTGTGTGTGTGTGTGTGTGTGTGTGTGTGTGTATGTGTATGTGTGTGTGTTTTGGGATGGGAAAGTGGGAGGGGAAGGGCAAGATTAATCAAAGGGGGATTGGAAGGAATTATATTGAAAGACATTGATTTACATCATAAAGGCCAATTGTAGGCATGTCACGAGATGATCTACATGTACTGTACCCTTACATGTACCCTACATGATTTTCATGTACAGTTGAAGGTATGTGCAAAAATGACAGTTTGATGCCCTGACAGAAGTACTCTTATTAATATTGGAGTGGTGGTGGTGGGGGTGGGTAAGTGCATGCTTTGGTCACTAGTAGCATCCTCCCCCTCCCCTTTCATATCTTCTGGAAAGAAAGAGGATAATTATTTCAATGCTGAGGATGGTGAAATATATTTGGAATGGGCATTGAGGGAAAGAGGTACTTAACACTACAGGGGAAAAAAATGTTAATGTTCCCATACAGTCTGTGCTGCAAAGCATTCAAAAGGAATGTATAGATGTAAATATGATAGATGTAGGACTGACAACCATCAATGATTCAGCTAGGTTAGGGAGAATGAACTGATACCGAGGAGCTTGAGAGGGATAATCCATGCTCAACTTTAGATAAACTGTCTAGTGGATTTCATCGAGAAAAGACGGATGTAGTGGATGAAGAGGGAAAAACAAAAGACAAAAAAATGTGGTATTTGTGGGGAAATGTAATGTGTCTACCATGACCAAATTCTATCAAATTAGTAGTTCTTATTATTTTCATTGGTTCAAGGACTTATTTGATGCATTTACATTCTGCAACATCATAATGACTGGGCACATTGCAAATGAATGAGATTTGTTATGGTGCAGTGAATGTTTGGTTAGTTTTGTTTTTTTAATGGAAGAGTAGGTACTGACACATTTTGATGTCTGCAGCATTCTCGGGCATAGACAGAGACGTTGCAAGGGACATGCGCTGGTTGATGATAACTATGCATAAGAAATGCATGCATGCATGCATTGGGCCAGTGCTCGCCTCTCTGCGATGCACCGTACGCACGCACGCATCGGAGAGGCACCCTTTGTTATTTACTGCTGGGCAAAGAGAGGGAGAGCAAATTATCTAAATGCGGCAAAGTGTGTGTGTGCATGCTCGTGCATCCTGAATGCCCAGCGATATTGGATGTGTTAGCCAAGGCCACGCGTAGATGAAGATTGTCCTTACCCCCCCCCCCCCTTTCTCTTCATCGTCTTCTTCGTTGGAGGAGACTGCAGGGCGGCCACTTGAGTGGCGCGTGGAAGATTTGCACAGATGATTCGCTCTATTCGATTCCAGGAGCCTTGAGGGGAGAATAATGCCTCCTAATGATAATCAAAGTGGGGTTGGGGGATTGGTGGTTCCGCAGATGGTCTTCAAATGTGCGGTAGATGTGTGAACTAGATCTTCCTGATTGGTGAGATAAAGACTAACGATTGTATTAATGCACCTCGTCTGTGTTTGTATTTTTTTTTCAGTGATTTCTGCTATAGGTCACATACAACCAAATGTTTTTTTTTTTTTCAGTATTGACAGAATGTAGCTTCTTCAAGGTGCTGTATAGCAAAACTACCATAAATCTAAAGCTATGGTTTAAATTTTTAGTGACATGAAATTGTTTGTAGTTTATGTTAACCATTTGATTTTTCTTCTATTGAAACAGAGGCGCCATGTCAGATTTTTACTAATGTGTTGTGAAAATGCAAGTTGCTATAGACCATCCTGATCATGCCCGTTTGCTTAAGTTAACGTATACCTCATTTATACAGGGCATTTACATGTAGAGTACTCTAAACTTTCTATAATTAGACGCCAATATTTAATGAGCCCTTGAAGATTCATTCTTTTCTCTCACTGCATCACCGAAATTTAAAGATAATGTCCAAGGTTACAAGGTTAGATTACTTTAGAGTATTTTATCATTCAAATTGGTCCTGTCCATTTCTCTGGCTGCTTTGCCTTTTTGATAAATCCATAATATCAATTTTGTCACATCCATCTTCCTTTTTTGTATAGTATCATTCCATCTTCATGGACTTTGTGGCAATACTATTATAAGTACCTTACATGTAATTGCCGTGTGCTGATCTATGACCATTACCGTGTCTGGTCACCTTGTTTGGTCATGCGCCCTACAATGTGTACTGTAAAACGAGGAATGTTCGTGTGCATTTCAATTTTGTGAATTTTGCAAGCATCAACATTCGCGAAATGAAAATGCACACTTAAGTTCTTGCCTACATGATATACATTGGATGCCAGTAGCAATTCGCGAAAAAGTCATGGTGCGAGAAAGGCCGTCGGCTCCAATTCGCGAAATTTTCATGCCGCGAATATATCATGTTTTACAGTACCCTGGTACATGTTTTCAATGGCAACTGGATGTCTATTTCCATCTGCTCAGCTGTGAAGCAATCAATACTTAGGTTCGTTAGCACATGCCATTACTACTTTGGCTAATTAAGGTCTTACAGTGTTATTATTAATTCTTGCTTTCTTTTTTTTAAGCCGTCGACTACAGATCATTTATGGCATTGGGCATTGTCGGTCAACATTTGAGCAGCAATTAGGCAGTCTGTGTTGTTGGGATAGAGTATACTGCATTGAGCAGTCATGCTTACAACATGTTCTCACAGCCTTCAAACTGTGCACATAACATGTGCAAGGTTCTACATGATACAGCGTAGGTTGCAGTGTCATGGTAATATTTGCCAAGGGTAAAATCTTCCTGCTTGCAAGACAGTCGTCTTCAAAGGCCGTCATCATAGTAGGTCGAGAAGATTGACCTTTTTGGGCAAGCACGCTCTGTGAAGAACGGATATACACAATGCCCAGACTTATGGAATAAGTGTAGGCGGGTTGTGGAAGTTCATGGTAATACTGGAGAAGCTGTGTGTAAGCACCTAATCAAGTTTTTATTTAATGAAAATATATATGCTTATAACATGTATATATATTTCTTTTCTAAAAAGAAAAAGAAGGCATTGTTTTGATCATCTATAAACAGGATGATAAACAAAAAGGAATCACACAAATTTGCTGAAGGGAACAGGCATTTTAACTTGCTGAGAAAGAATTGGGTATCATATTGGATACTTTTTTTTAATGCTTGGCAATATATTGTCATTAAATGATACAATTACATTTTTGCTTTAAGAGTTGTTTATAGATACATTTGCCTTTTATGTTATGCTTGCAATATGATGACCTTCTCATGTTGTATTTAAAGTTATCTTCTTACATGTATTTCATTTTTTTCATATCATATTTTCCCCATATCAGGTTATTTGTTAGCTTTTCAGTGTAGATTAAATTATCTACATGTGTAGATGATTGTACTCCTGCCAGGTTATACACTGTAATATGCTGGAACTCTTAAAGAATATCACAAGGCCTATGCATAGTTTAGTAGTTTACGTAATCCTCCTGTATGAGCGTTGCATGCAACATGAGTGTCAGAAACCACAATAGCCACCATTAGTGCACGTCACGTCACGTCAAGAGGAGTAATGCTGTCCAAATATTTACATGTTTTACGTTGAATTCATCATGTGCACTGGGTTCTTTTGACGAGTTACGCAGCCATAAAATGATACAGAGGCTGCACAATCCTGTGACGACATGTATCATACTGTTACATGCACAGTTTACATGTACAATGGTACATTGTGCATGTCAAGATGCTTCCGACCCACTTTCCCTGTTTGCCCAGGGCAATAAAAACTCACTGTTGTGGCAAGTAATGTGAGATTGATGAGTTGATGATTCCATGACATTTTATCCTGTGACCATTGCTCCTGTGAAATATTTGCACTCTAAGCCAAACATAAATTCTATACACAAACATAGCACTAACCATAATCCTAATTCTTACATCAAACTAAACCTTTTACCCTATCACAACTCTAAACCTAACCCTAAGTCCTTGGAGAATATACATGTAAGACTGGAGCGATTGTCATAGGAGCAAATGTCGTGTCACCTTTGATGAAATGTATCACTTGCCCACTTCTCATTTTCTTGCAAGTGGAAGAAATGGCTGCGGTAATACCCTGCACCGGATTTGAAATGATACAAGTACATATACCTCAGAACCAACTAGTCACAAATGTTACACATCTCCTGCATGGTATTTGCCCCGAAAGCCTGTGATGAAATTACAATGTGTACTTTGTATATTTTTCGCTAACGTTAGGCTTGCTAGATGGGGGCTTTTCTGTCATCTGTTCGCATATATATTAGCCAAAATTTGGAGTGAATACAAGGAATTGATTCTGCAAAGTACTGTACATATCAGCCAGTCAATGATGACTCCTATGTTTGCTCGTTTGTACCACCGCCAGGAGTAAAGATATGACCCTTTCTCGCAGTGAGTTGCTTTTTCTCATTGTATTCTTTTATTTTAATTATTATAATTGTTATTGTTATTATTATTATTATTATTATCATTATTGTTGTTATTATTATTATTATCATTATTGTTGTTATTATTATTATTATCATTATTGTTGTTATTATTATTGTCATTATTGTTATTATCATTATTATTGTCATTATTATTATTATTATTATTATTATTGTTATCATTTTATTTTGTCTTTGTGCAGAGCTCACCTTGAAGGAAGGGAGGACTAACAAACTCGCTGCCGAAGCTGTAGGGACTAACACCAACCAGCAGCCGCCAAGAGCTGCTCTCTGCCTTCGGGATCCTATTCTTTGTATGTAAGTACTTTAAGATTTAGTTTCATCAGGCGTCGGCACAGTATCTACATGTACGCCCTGTAGGCAACTTGAAATTTGCTGATATTTACAGCACAAGACATTTTAATAGTAGGCATTGTTGTCTATAGAGTACCAAAGTGATGATGTCATACATTTTCTCTCTTGTTTCAGCTTAGGTTGGAACCAGGTGGGCGCATAAACACTCAGGCCAGGTGAGTTTGTTTAGAACCAGTTACCATGGCAATGAATGGCTATGACATCATGCTTTGGTACATGTACCCTAGAATCATTGAGCTATTTGTATACTGTACCTCATCAAGATTGGATTCTTCAGAGAATGGATTTCACAGCAACACAAAAATGAAATCATAGGGTGGTATCAGGTGTCAGATGGCACAATGGAATGCATAGAGAAATGGAGGATATATTCCAATATTTTTGTGTTTTTGTTGTACCCTTTTGTACAGGCCAAATGTATCCATATTTGAAGTTGAACAGTACGGTCAGTTTTGTTTTGTTGTTATTTCGAGTTGGGCTTCCTGCTTTGTAATGTCCGTTGTGGCTACCTTAGGTAATTGTCAAGTTCTCATTTTCCTGCTGTTGTTGGAATTATTATTATTATTATTATTATTTATTTATTTATTTTTTTTTTTTTTGGGGGGGGGGGCTTTCTATGATGTAGAATATACTAGCCTGCACAATGTAATCTTGTTTACCTTCATCATATCCCTTTATGTAACATGTCACTAAGCTGTTCAAAGATTACTGTGCAGTGTGGAACTAAGAAGTCAATTGATAGATACAAGTATACCCAGATAAGCCCCCTTAAATGGCCACAAGCTGTACAAGCCCCGGAAAACATGTTTACGATTTGCCTGTTTATGGTAATCTTATTTAAGTTTCCTAGTCCCTGCTTAATGAGGATTACCAGACCTTTATGAAGATTTTGTGTTGACTTGTGAGCACTCTTGTGTTACTGGTTAGATTTGGTACTCAAACTCACTGAAAAATATCAAATCTTTGTGGACAGATTGTGTCATTTTCAATACCAATTTCAGTTGTGACGTTTCTAAAATCCTGATGACCTACTCTACTTCAGGCAGAGATAAAGGTTGGTAAATTTGATTGATAGCAAGCGATTTTCCTGTTTTTGTTTTGGTTGTTGTTTCGAAGTATTTGCATCCGCAGGCACACACTGGAATATTTGCATGGTCCAAACAGGGTAGAAGCAAGGAATCATTTCAGGTACAAGGAATATAAATCATCAAAGTTGATGGGACATAACCATGAGAACTGTTCCACTTTCTGAAGGTCTTATTCATTACAAATGCATCTGATGAAACATTTTACAACAATCTCTGGAATATTTGTAGAATATCTCTTCTTCATAAACACCTACAGTAGTCACACTTTCTGTCTTAAATCAAAGAGGCTCCAGGCATTGATGTTTGTAGTTGGCTGTGCACCCTTTTAGCAGAGAACAGCCATCAAGCCTATAAGTCTTTGAGACTATTTTTGTCAAAGCACAAAATATGAAGAAACATTGATGTCGTGTTTATAGTGTTGCCATTGTAATAGACCTTGGCATTTTAGAATGATTAAAGCAAAAGTTCAAAACATTCCCCCACCCTCCCTATCCAGTTAACCCCTCTATGTGCCCAGACACTAGTTAGCCTAACTTGTCAAGCCTTTTCATTAGCAGTCAGTTATCAATCCAAAGGGCTTTTTACACTTGTACATGTACATTTTGGCTTAGCCCCGGACCTATAGTACGGTACTATCTGGCCCTGCAAAATAGCAGGGGTTAGCACCGCAATCGCGGTGCCAAACAAGTGAGTGTAAACAGAACGAAAAAATAATCCTGGGCTAAGCGACGGAGACGAAGTCTGACCCTCACTGACCAATCAGAAACGAGGTAATCAAGTGCTGCCGGTGCGTGCGTGTACGTGTATAGTACACAGCGTAATTATGAATATTCATGTGGTTTGGAAAGTCCGGGGCTAAGAAATACGAGTGTAAAAATGTCAGTTTTCTCCTTAGCCCCGGACAAGAGATAGTACGGGACTAATTGGCGAGTGTAAAAAGCTGAAAAAATTGGTACGGGAATAACGATAGTCCTGTGTCAGAGAAAGTCCGGGGTTAAGAAACTTAAGTGTAAAAAGCCCTCAAGTTGTAAAGTTAGTACTCAGGTGTAGCAAAGTGCTTCAGTCCAATAGGATGGTCATGATGACACAATAGGGATTTAAGGAGATTAACTAATCTCTATTCATTGACAAGTAGTGTCCCCAACATCTATGCTAAATAGGTGAAGAAAGAATTTCAGCTTGTGTGCCAAATCAGGTAGTGAAGGAGGTTAAAGGTCCATCAGATATGCAGGCAAAGTAGCAACTATACCTTGTTGCTACATGTAGTCTCTGTTAATGTATACCTTTCCTGTAATCTAGTGATTTTTCTTTTGTAGTGAGCTTTATTGAAAAGACATTTTAAATAATCCACACATTCACATTTGGACATTTTATGTTAGCTGAATGAATGACACATGGTGTAAGTTTTCAGATATTGCTGCATGGAAAAAAAAATAAGATAAAAACACAAGGTGTCTTTGTAGTCAAATGCAGACACATGCATGCAGTTGTGATATGCGACTGAAGTGAGACAGAGTGGGGCTCAACATAGGCGATGTCATGGGGCCACTATAAATTGATGTTGGGACACCAAATTTCCAAAAAAAAAGGTTGTCATTTTTTGGCCAGATCAGGCAGCTATGATTAAAGATGACATTTTGTATTTCCTTTCATTTTGGGCCACCAAGATGTCAAATTCAAAGATTTTAGTGGCCCAAACAGGCCACCATATAAAGTGTTGAACCCTGCAGAGAAAGTAAAAAACAAACAATGAAATCAGTTGTACATAGTACATTACTCTCAATCACTACCCCAATCTCAACCGTCCCTTCTTTCGTGGAAAAAAAAGGAAGTTGTATATTTTTTCAGCATTTTTTTTTTTAGCACACACATGCACACGCATGCAAGAGCAAAGTTGTTTTTCTAAATCTTCTACATGTATGCTTCCAAATTATGCTTGATGATAAGACTTTATAGTAGGTGAGACTGATTTATCAGCAAGGGGTTTCAAAAACTGTAAAATTTACAAGGAACTACAAAAGATTATTGATCGACAGTATTTATCCTGTCTTCTGCTTGTGACCTTTCATATTTGTAGTAGGGTACTATACCCTTTTTAAAATATCATCTAGCCTAGAAACAAAAAAGAGGGAATGATTTCACTGGTGCTGAAAATGGAAATCCATTATTGTTAATGTATGATGAAATGAGTTCACGGTCATGTTGTAACAGCTACCTCATCAATCACCCTACAAATTTTTCACAGTTGGAAGATGAATCAAGTGTTCAAGGAAAATGGCATGAAATTAAAGTGCATCGGTATCTTCCAGTATTTCATGTTGGGTTATAAACTGACAGTGTCTTTTAAAACCGTATGAAGCCACCCAATGAAAAACAAATAAACAAACAACAACAACAACAACAACAACAACCTATTCCCAAGTCCTGTTGAATGTAATTTACTAAGGTAATGTCAGGTCAAGACATATAAATTTGATAAGCACAGTTATTGTTGTGCCGTGATGTCTCAGTCTTATGTGCACCCCCCTTTAACAAGTAATGTCGTCATAAATTGTGAAAGGGGAAAATAAAAGGATGTGCAGCTTGGGTTAGCTGCAGTATATTTGCATAAAAAATGTTCTACGTACTTCTGTGCACTAGATTCTCAAGTTTGCATGTGGACCTACTGTATACATGTAGTGGATGTTGTTTGTCATTATTTCCATAAATGTGATGCACTTGTGCAATTATATCATTGTACATGTGCACACAGAGACTTAGAGTGGGAACATGGGAATTGGTTTTGAGTTTATCCTTGTGCATTCCTACAATGATGTATGTATGGCTCACAAATTTGATCTTTTGGTTAAGAATACTCAGTAATGGTACCCTGTGAAGAAGTGTCAGTGTCATGCACAATGGAATTTCATCTTCAGGTTTAACTTAATTGGCTTTTTGTTTCTCTTTTTTTTTTTGGGGGGGGGGGGAGGTGGGGGAGATGCTTCTACTGCATGGTTACAGTGCTACACATACCCTAAATTGTGTCAGGGAGGGCATAATAGTGATGTAGTGTTTGGTTTGGATTGTTATCAAGGGAGGTCTCCTGACCGTCTAACTGCTTTTGATGGACAGACAATTTCCCTTTGGAGGAAATCAAGCACAGTTTGCTTTCTTGATAAAAAGAGAGGGGAAAAATATAACCAGATTTCAGGCAGTTGACCTTCTCTAGATTGTACCAAACAACGACAAGACAATGCAATCGGGGGATGCACTAATGAAAGCAGTACAGATGTCGGTATCTCGGAAAAGATGTTTAGTTACATGCAAATGTTTTTTGTGTCAACGCTGGCGGTGTTTTGGCTGTTCTCTGCCAAGGAATTCTACTTCCTTGTTTTGTTGTCACGAACTGATGCAAAGTCATTTCATCACGCATTTGCTGCGAATGGAAAAGTGTGTTCCCATGAGACGGGACAAGTTATCTTTTCATTAAGTCTATTGTGCAGTCAATTTGGGTGTGTCGATAATGAAATCCGTAATTCCCCCCACCGTTTTTAGTGTTGACATCATGTGCAACAAATATAGTTGCCTCGTGTTAAAGCAGTGTCAATAGAGAAAAGCCTTTATAGGTAGATAAAAGGTGTGCAGAATGCACAATTCAAAATTGATTTACGTCGATGTAGGGCCATTTGTCAATCAGTTGCAATTTTTAAAAAAATCTGTTCTCATATACGATCCATATCCACTATGCAGAGGTGAGGATTTCAGAAAAGAAAGTTTGTGTGAGTGAATTATAAAGTGGCAGTTAGACATAATTGTGAGTAATTTAAAACCAGGAGTGAGATTGAATTCAGGTTTGGAGGAGTCAGCCCGTGAAGCAGTTTGAGGACAGTGTGAGATCCACTCTGAATAATCTTGAAAGTGTCTTCTGTGTACCATATAGTTCATCTCTGATGTATGAGTATGACCATAATGCTTTTATCAGCGTGTATTCAGGCTGTTCCTTTCAATGACCTGTTGGAATTGTTTTGCATTTATGCCTTATAAAGTTGCCCCTATGGAGTTTCTTCTATTCATGAAGCAATTTCCAGCTTTACATTAGAACAGTGCATGACAGTACGTGTATTGCTGTTACTGTTTATTGCTGATTAAAAGGAGGTGTGACGCGTACCACTTCAGTGGATGTAGCCAACGACTGGTACAAACAAAAACATTTGTTCCACGACTGTCTTTATTTTTATTTCTATATTTCTTCAAAATAGCTTCCATATTGTAAGCAGTGAAAGGATTACATTTTTTTTTCTAGGAGGCAATATAATGAAGGACAGGAATGTATAATTTTGGCACATCCATTGTAAAAATAACCTTTGGATTGTTCCTAATAGCACACCAAGGCCAAGCAGCTCTCCTGTTCATCTTTTGTCTCAATTTCCCCCCTCCAGATCTGTGGTTACAATTAATTTCGGTGCCAAGTAAAGGGGTAGAAAAAGTGCAAATGGGTGCTCGTTAGTAAAATGCCGAATTCAGCTCGCGGTGTCAGCAAATGTTCCAACGGGAATAACTTCAAGGTTGATTTAAAGTCATGATGCTCCCCCATGAAAATGTAACAACATTAAATTCTCTTCCCCCCCCCCCCCCTTAGAGAAAAGCCAACAACACCAACATCAACCAGTTTGCCAGTGTTCATATAAATGTAAAGTGTGGAATTTTTGTTACAATTAACAATAACTTTTCTGTCATTAAGACATCAGTAGCAATTCTTCATAGTGGTACATAGGACACCTATATAATTATATACACATGAACATTGGTAAACATGTTAGTGATTAAAAGCCACACTAGGAAATTCATTACAAGCTGTGTTCGGCTAGAACGAACATTGCAGATATGACCTTTACCTTGTTTAGAATCCCCTTTACCAGGAGGACCTTCAGAATGTTTTGTTTTGTTCAGTTTTTATTCTTTGGAGGGGGGGGGGATGAGAGAGAACCCAGTTTAGAGTTCCTGGTTGCCTTGCACAAGGTTAGCATATGTTTCTATGGAAACCAGTGGGCACGCTTTTCCTCTCAAGAGAAGTGGGCAGTTTCTCTTGCGCACATATATATGCGCACTCCGCCGTGAACAGCGCAGGTCACCGAAAGTGTGTGCCATGTTCACGCCGAGACCGATGAGAGTATCCTCGTCTACAGTAAACACAGCATTACCTCTAGACTCGAGCTAGGCTGTCTGGCACAACATTCACGCCAGACTCGCACCAGACTTACTCCAGACTCACTCCGGACTCGCTCCAGACTCGCTCCAGACTCGCTCCAGACTCACTCCAGACTCACTCCGAACTCACTCCGGACTCACTCCGGACTCGCACCAGACTCACTCCAGACTCACTTCAGACTCACTCCAGACTCGAGCGTAGTGCTTTGTGCCGTGACCGTTTAGAGTCCCCATCGTCTGAGGTAAACACGTCGCGACCTATGGAGGTTGTGCCATGTTTTGGGGGACTCTAAATGGGGGTATATGTCGAACTATTATCTATAAGTGTGATGATTGTGCGGCCATAAAAACCTTTTGTTGGGTTGAATGAATTAGGAGACGTAGAGGTATTGTTACATAACCATACATGCATGCATACTGTATTAAGTTGAGATCTCCACATACATGTACAACCTTGAAATAGTTAAGTTTCTTCAAATCTGAAGTGCGTCCTCCCGACTAGAAGGATACATGAAACTTAAAATGCATTTGAAAAGAAATAAGAGTTCACATTTTGATCACTAATACCAAATGATACATGTATTTGTCATTACAGTTTTAGTGTTAAATTTAGATTTTGCACGGATGCTTTGTCTTTGTTAAGATTTTATTGACTGGATAGAAATATTAAGAATGATTTTAATTTGTGTCTGTGTCGTCTACATGAGCTAAAGGGATAATGACATTGACATTAAAGTTTTAACATTTCTCAAAGTAGAAATAAAACAAAACAAAGAGCTTGACTTTAGAAGACATTGTGATCTGAAACCTGACACATAGTACAAGCTGATGGTATTTGCTATCTACAGTGCACTTGCATGATAACGAACACAGTCACCATGAAATATTGTTAAACCAAGCAAAAATTGGGGTCCCAAAATTATTATCTATGTATTGTTTACGTTATTTCTTCGGCTTTAACAAAATATCAATTTAAGGATGAAAACTGCTGGTCCCGAGGACTTCCTAATAATGAGAGCTGCCTGTGTATTAAACTGAATTTTGTTGATGCTGTTGTTGACCTTGTGTTGGCTTGCAGAAGCCTTTAATTGGATGTGCTTAAGCCTTTGCACAAAGCAACTAGGGTGTTGGAATTCTTATGGGGGAGGTTGAAAGGGTATTATACATTTGTTTTCACTTCCCATGTGTGCCACTATTATTAGTCTGAATGGATTATCAGATAATTTCATGATTTCCAGTGTGATGTACTTGTTCCCTGTAAACATTTTATCTGCGTGTGGTCAATATCACACCTTACAAGGAGTAAGTTCTCTTTGTGTCGAGAAGTATGGTTTGTTTTGGTTTTGTTTTGTTTTTTGCCCAGTGGGGCTAAAGTGATTAAACTATATCCCAGGGGTGCGTCAAAACATGAAATCTCATTCTTGCAGTTGTATACCGGAGCTAATGAACCCAATTTCCCCTTGCCATCCAGACTTCAGCTCATGGCACTCTGCTGCTGAAGTCGGGATATAAATACAAAGTTGTGACGTTTACATTTACGAACTGTAACTATGGTGTCATTCAACTCCGATATACAACATTTCTATCTTTTGACTTATTTTCTCTTCAAGTTTTTATTTTTATTTGTCAAGTCTTTTCCCATAAGTTGAGACAGTGATGATGTTAAGCACAGAATTTGACACTATTTCAAACACTGTACAAAGTGAAAGCCTGGTAGAATTGCTATTCATTTTAGTCGAACAGCCACTGGTAATGCAATGTACACTGATGACTAATCAATTTAATATATTTGTATGCAGTATAGTATACAAATTGTGCATTAAGTTTGGGGGGGGGGGGCAAACAAATTTCTAATTTAATTTTGAGTCATGAGCATTGGAAATATTTTACTGTAAGCATACACAATGTATATTGAGTCATGAGAATTGTAAATGTTTTACTGTAAACAAAAATAAATGGGAAGAATTAGATACAGTTGTACACAAACATAGATTTGTAAGTAATGAGAATGAACAGCATTAGAAAACCTGTCCAGTAAAAGTATTATGCATAATAATTTTTTTTTTCCAATAGGCATATCTGGGTCTCTTACAAACTTTCTTTGCCATAAGGAAGCATTTATTTCTGATAACAACTTTCCTTGGTCTCTCCCAACACCACATAAATCAGAGACAGCTACCCTTAACTCTTTGGATACCAAGGCAACTAAACCAAGGTAAAAAATTTAAAAGCTGCAGTGCACATTCGCACTTTGAAATGGAGTTTGTTTGGGATGCAGCGAGTTACAAACAGCATCGGGAATGCGGCATTTTCAGACAGGGCAATACATCACGAGCAGGGGGAGAGAGTGCCTTATGTTCCCAGCCCCGAATTAGAAAGAAAGGGAAATAATTAATAGACGTCAGTCTACCGCAGGACGAGCCTGTGGCGCCTCGCTAATCTCGGTAAACATTTCGAATTTTGTGGGACATGTGGGTGAGCCTCTCAATGAGCGTGTGCTTGTCAACATCGCTGTGCTCGTTTACAATCTCTGTCTCTCTCCTTCCCTTTCTACTCCATTCACATCTAAAATCTTAGATGTGTTGTATGTTTACACGACTGAAAAAGAGTGCTATCACCATTCTTTGTAAGAGTATCTTTTTTTTCTGTTGTTGCTGTTGTTTATTCTGACCTTTTGGTGCAGAGATCTCATCAATTGACACATTGTAATGAAATCCTTTGTGGATGTACATGTATTGTCAGTGAAGTTCTATAGCATCCTCTTTCTAATGTCTCAGAACTGTTCAACAAAATCATACTCTGTACTTGTGTTTCAACATTTCAGTTTTCAAGAAATCAAAGACTATTCATCCTATTTTTTTTTCTCTTTTTTTAAGAGAGAGAGAGTGAGTAAAAGGAGATATAGTCTGGATAATTGATAACAACAATATTGGTGATAGCTGACCATTATATGCCTTTTTCACAAATAAACTGTCAGTATCCAGTACAGAATTATATTCTCTTTATTTATAAAGTTTTTAAGTTATTGCAATGACTTACATTGATATGTAGTGTTTTGGATTTGATTTCAGTAGTCAGGACAGATTTCCAATAGCTCAATGCTGTTAAAGAGGTTTCTTGAACATTTATCAGAATTTCCCTTCAATGTGATATGTGTATGCATTTTAGTGCTGTCTTGCAATATGACCTTTGGCTATGTAAATTACAATGAAAAATTATTGGCACCAAGCTTTTTGATGATAGTTGCATTTAGTCTAAAATGGGGGAAGAGAAGACAATGGTATTGGAAGAGATATAATTTTCCATGGGGCTTTAGACTGTGGACTCACATTCAGACTTTGTAGCTCTACTTTAACCGTCTGCTTCCTTGTGCTTTGTCTCCCTCTGTTGTTGTGAAACGTGTAGGTGCAGGCCCTAGCGGAAAGCGTTCATGGCAGGCACAAAGCTCAACCACCACCAACCCAACCACCACCAGTTCAACTACCACCAACTCAACACCCAGTTCTACCATGTCACCATCGGCGACACCCACTTCCAGGTGCTCAAGCGGTACAAGAACCTCAAGAGCGTCGGCAGTGGGGCCCAAGGCCTCGTCGTGTGAGTACCCAAAAACCTTCTCTACCCAGAGTGCCACTCTCCCACAAGGTCCGTTTTTTTTCCCTCCCATGTCTCCTTAAAACATGATCAAAATACTAAATATTGATGGTGATGATATCAAATGATGTACTCAATATTCAAAAGGTCATGAAACAAAAAATTTACAGCCTGCAGCTGTTGGTATGTTTTAGAAAGGGTAGCATTGGTGGAGCTTGCGATGGGAGACTGGAGAGGCAAGGGTTGTGGGTTGTGGAGGAGATGGCATGTTATCATAGTACGTTATTGATGGGTCCCACTTGGTCCCCATGTGTGTCAATCATCACCCTTTTTATATACCATAGGCCCACACCTTGCTCTCCATTGTGATTGAAGTTTACTGTGCAAACTGTCCGTCCGTAGTGAGGGTAATTTGTGGGCAGAAATCTCTTGACAGTGCATCCTGGCCTGTCACATGCATTTTTCTGTCCTAGTTCCACTCAAATTGAAAATTGCCTGTTGTCCGTATTAAGGTACTTTGCACTCTGCTTCGTGTGCCCCTCCCTTCTTCTTTCACATCACCATCCAAGCTTCACATGCAAAACGAAGATTTTCCCTTCGATCAAAATCCCTTACATATTTTTGTAGCTATTATACCAACTGGCCCCTTGGAGCAAATCATATCGCAGTATTTTTGTCAGCCGACGGTGGAAGGGGCTGAGCGAGCATTGATCCCGCAACGATGGCTGCCAATTTCCCGGCCATTTCCAGCCAATTTTGTACCATCCGCATGTCACTCGTCTGTAGCCATCAAAGGTGAACGTACAGGTAGAGAAGCGGTTCGTTGCTTCCCTTTTCTTGCTACCATTACATGTCTTTCTTTCTGTTTTTGGTGGCAATAAAATGGAGCAGCTTATAAAGAGGTCACCAAGGACGCTGCTTTCCAACCTCCCAGGCATCTCCTCCATCCTCTTCATATCGTGTGCGGTTCCTGTAGTCATGGTGTTTGAGTAGGCAATGCTTGACACTGGCATGGGTCAATTTCAATTCAATTCAAATTGATTTTATTTCCATATAAAGTAATACAGAGCAATATACATAATGCTTACTTGAGTACATAATATCTTAAGTACATAATATCTTAAGACACTTTGAATCACGTCTTTGAATCTGACTGTCCTAGACTGGTAAAAATCACTATCGGGCCACTGGCTTCACTAGAATTGCCGAATTTACTGGTCTGACATGACCGGTAAAAAGAACAAAACAAAAAAGTGACCAGTCCAAAAAAAAGTGCAGGACTAATGTATTATAGGTTCAGACCAGTAGAAAATGAAAAAACAAAAACTAATATATTACAGGTTTGGACCAGTAGAAAATGAAAAAACAAACAAAAACGGTGTGCAGCCCTGGAGTAGGGTAGCTTTGGCTATGTTGGTCGTGCGTGCTTCCGCTGGTTGGAACACATGGCTTTAGACACCAGTTGTAGCTAACACCTACTTGTAGGACATTGTAAAGAAGAGACGATGCAATATCAGTAGCTGTTCTCTAACCACCAGGAAGTGTGAGCACCCTTTGTAACCTTAGATCAACTCATCCCAAGATGGAATCATGGTTCTCCTGTGGCTTGTTTAATCGTTACGCACCACAAAAGGCAGGGAGTATATGCGAGTGGGGGCGCACTTGGCATTAGCAAGTGCCAAGAAAGTCACACCAGCTTTTAGCACGCAGCAAATGACACCTGGCAGGATTCAAAACAAAACAGAAACAATGGGGGGAAAAAAACGGAAGAGCGCAAAAATAAATGTTTTACCCCGCAGGGACAACCCGCAGACTTTTGATTTCCCAAATGTTTGTCGTGCAGTTCCAGCGAGGAAACTATCAATTTGCCAAAATTATCGCAAAGAGCTCGAGATGTCCGTGATAGAGGTTTGTAGTGTGTCAGAGAACATGAGTAGATCGATGAAAGCAAATTTTATGGACTGTACACATTACAGCAAGAGAACAAATTGGATGCGGAGGAGGGGCAGAGGGGGAAATAAAGTAAATCCTGTTGGAGATATTTTTGACGAGAGTAGATGGCTACTCGATGCACCCTTGTCATGTGATTTGGGATAGTTCAATGAACACCTGTAATTGAATTGATTTTTAACAGAAGCATATATATATCAATGGTAGCACTAGGCATTCAGAAGGGTCTTTTGTAGTATCATACATGAGCATTGTACCAAATTACAGTTATATCCTGTTTCTTTTGTGATAACCTTAGTAACCTTGCACGAGGGCACATAGAGCAGCAGCTAGGAAAACATTAATTAGACTATTAGCACAAAGTAAAAATTACCGACTCCATTATGTGGACTAAATCTGGGGAGGAAAAATAGTTTGTATGATGCAAGATTTGATATTTTCAGAAGGAGCGTGCAGTGATTGCTGCTGGATTTATGAACAGTTGGCCAAGAATTTGAAGTTTGTTGTGTTGTGTGTGTGTGTTTTTTTTGTGTGTGTGTCTGTGTTTTGTTTTTGGATATTAATCAGCATTTCGTGCGTGACACTACCACTCTGCCCGTTTTGCCCATTTCTCACAGAAACTTGGAACACATGCAGATAAACAGGTTTACTTGCCATAGCGATAACCAATCATGAGCATTTAGGTTGTTTAGTTTATAATTGTTGTAAGTCCAAATCATTAAAAATGTTTGAAAAGGTGCCATGATAAATCAGTACAGGAGTTGCGTGTGATTGCGACATCTCTGAGGTAATCATGGATGTTCATTATATTTCTTTCTTCCTCTTTTCTTTATTCTTTTCTACAGAGCTGCCTACGATGTGCTCACAAATCAGAGTGTTGCCATCAAGAAGTTAAGTCGGCCGTTCCAGAATGTCACACATGCAAAACGAGCGTACAGAGAGTACATCCTCATGAAATTGTGCAATCATAAAAATGTGAGTTGGTCTTTTAAAAAAGAAACACCACAAAATATCCTCAAATAGTGTGGTAACAGCATTGTGAATGATAACAGTTGGGTTTATATGCCTTGAATAATGGATAATGTAAACAACGCTGAATCAGCAGAATTTGTTAAAACCCTCAGTATGCTGTTGAAGTACTGACACAGTTGTGGATACATTGGACTGGCGTGGTGATTTTTAAGAGTATGATGTTTCAGAAAAGTATAGTGATTTGGTCCTGACATTACTTTTTTTTCCCCCAGTTCAGTCATTAGTTGTAATTTGTTATGTACTGTCTTCAATGGATGATAAACAGAGGGGAAAACTAGAAATAAAAACATTTGGCCAGCACAGGTGGGCTGGTCTTTTGAGGATAAACATAGTGTCAAGGAAATATTCATCAATCACATTTTCATACAGATTGTTTAGTGAGGTAGTGATAAAAGGGGTTGACAGAACAGACCATATGGTCTGAGCGGTGAAAGTGTATTTGACAATGGGCTAAATGTACTCGAGGAGAAGGTCATGGTTAATTATTGATTCTAGTTTCTCATTAAAAGGTCAGGATCAGGCCACTGCAGATTTACCTGGCTTGATCTGATTGAAAGCAATGGTGCTGCATTTAGGAGGGTGGGGGGAGGGGAAGGATTGGAGCGCAACTGCCTTCCATAAAATTAATTGTGATGACAGAGTAGGAAAGTGAAGTGGGGGATGGAATGGGAACAAAACATTTATGATCTGAAGTTGACTTGTTGCTTATTTTGATCTTGCATTATTGTACATATGCAATCCAGAGGTTGATTTTTGTGCATTTTGTGATCCAGTGTAGATTTTTGTACATCATAATCCTGTGTTGATATTTGTACATTTGTAATCCAGTGTTGATATTTGTACATTATGTGTACATAAGTGGGCATTGAAGGCGGATGATTAAAATGTCCGCGTTGACTTAAATAACTCGCTATCTTGAGGGTGTCACATGATATGATAACATTGATCCAACACCACCCCACCACCTGCTAGAAACCAGACAGCATAGAGTGAAGCAAGAATATTGGAAGAAAGAAAAAAAGAGGAAAAGGTGAAAAATTGTAAATGTAAGAAAAAGGGGCAGAATATTAGCAAGAAATGTGAAGGAAATAAGTTATTTCTGAGTAGTAATAAGTGGTTACGTGTCTTCTTTCTGATCTCTATCATAATGATGCTTTCTCTGTTTTAGAGAGGAGACAGAGGTATGATGATTCTGCACAAAATTGTAATCTTCGTTGCCCTCCTTCAGCTCCGTCAACAATCAAGATGTTGAAAATAGATCACACATCATGCATCCGTAGCTGTTCGCTTTAACGTGCAGATATGCTCTATCACCAATCAGTTGTCCATGTTACAGTTGGCACGTTTTCCTTTTCTTCACGTAAAGTTCTGCATTATCTCCAAACTGACTTCTGTATAAAAGCAAATTTGCATTCAGCAATGTTGAACTGGACTTATACTGAAGGTCAGAAAATGCTGCTTCTTGATGTTAATCATGTAACTCTTTTTTCCCCCTTCCAATGTTTTTCCTTCTGCAGATTATAGGACTGTTGAATGTCTTCACGCCTCAGCGGACATTTGAAGATTTCTCCGACGTGTACCTCGTCATGGAGCTGATGGACGCTAGCCTGGTCCAAGTAGTACAGATGGACCTGGACCACGAGCGGATCTCCTACCTGCTATACCAGATGCTGTGTGGCATCAAACACTTACACAGTGCAGGCATCATACACAGAGTAGGCCATACACTGAGGCTACGTTCAATTGGCCCTGCTTTTTTTCTTTTTTTGCATGCCCACTCACTAACTTTTTTGTGTGAATATGCTGTTTTGTAAAGTGGCCAGGTTTAGCTCAAATTTTAACGCCCTGGTTACCCCTTAGTGCCCCTTTTCCATGCAAGAGACTGACAGTTGATAGTGGTAATAAGAAATGCAGCACTTAGGCTACCATCATTTTAAGCTACAGGTTTTGCAAGTTAATTTCGATCAAATATGTCAAGGATGTTCAATCTCCTGGAAAAGGGGCAGTGAAGGGGCTTCGTATTCCAAATGAGAACAGTATCACGCAATCCAAGTGAAGGAATGATATTGTGAAAACTAGATCTTTTCGTGCATTTTGATGGGTTTTTTTGTGTGTGCTTGAATTCCTGTGTATTTGCAAAAATCAGTGCAGATCTTTTCTTCTGATTGGCATCTGTAGTCTAGTGTTATATTGCATCAGTTAATCTCATGCTCTGATACAGCAGTTTCTCTAGCTGCAGAGCTTTGCATTGCAAATGAGAGCTAGCGCCCTTTAATCAGTGTAAATATCTTAGCGGTTAGACGGCAGCCATCACGCAGCAGCATTGTAAGGAAGAAATACAGGAGCAAAAAAATAGGTTTCATTATAGCTCGAAATGTCAAGTCATTCCAGAAACACATTGCCACGTTTGACTTAAGGTTGCGAGGTGCAACATCTATAAGAAGAAGGTGAAGGTCACTTATGTATGTCTTGAGGCGACCGGGGAGAGGCCTCTACATCTCACAGGAGACAGGGGGAAGGATGTGCTTCTTCATTTCCCAATTGCCTCTCTGCGTATTTTGACATCCATTTGTAGGTGACGTTAGATGAAGCTGTGGATGAGTGGTGAGAGATGGCATCACCAAGGGATGGGAAAAGAGAACAATTCCTATTCAATTCGGCTGCCAATTTTTCAGATCGGTTGGGGAAATTTGCTGTCTGCATGACTTATGCCCCGTTTTTAACAGAGCATTTCATACCTGAGTGACCGCGACAATGTCCGGGCAATCTCTTTTTACCGTGCCTGTTAAAGCGGTCCCCGCAAAATGTTGCTCTGATATTGTCGCGGTAGCTTCTGCCAAATTCTACCCTAGCCAGCCAGGGTAATTAATCCCCCGGCATTACCTTAACATTACCTCAACATTACCCTTCTTTTAGAATACTCTTGCGGTAACATTCCATGAATACACTCAAAACGCGTATGCATTAGTCCAGATAGAATGACCTGCCGCTCATCGATCACATGCATGGATTGCAACCACATCCCCTTTGTGCTTGAATGGATAGGTTTTTAGGACAACCTACCCGGAGGTTTTCTTTGTGTGTCTCTTAGTTGTGGTTTTATTGCCCAAGACAAGGAATTTTTTCTCCGGACGTTGTCCCGATGTTGTTGGGGGTAAGGTCTGTTAAAACAGGGCTTTTGCTGCTACTGTGGTCACGGTACAAGCTCTTGTGCAAGGCATGTTTTGGTGCGCTAATAATGTGGCATACATACAGAGAAGGCAGTCATGCACACACATGTATTGAAAGAGTTGGTGATTTCAACACTAAATGCATTTATATGGGTAAATACTGTAGTCAAATCTTTGATTAGAGAGTTCATCAGCCAAATCCAACATCCTTGTTCTACCGTCCTTCCAACCTACAGGATCTGAAACCCAGCAATATAGTAGTGAAAACAGACTGCTCCCTGAAGATCCTAGACTTTGGTCTGGCGAGGACAGCCAGTCCTGGCTTCATGATGACGCCTTACGTGGTCACCAGGTACTACAGAGCACCGGAGGTTATCCTAGGCATGGGTTACAAGGAGAACGGTGAGTAAAGCAGTGTGCCAAGAACTCGCTCAGAGTGTCTCGGAATTACCGTATGAAAACAGTAGTGATCTGATCTCATTTATCCAAGAGAAATCTCTTGGTTGCTAGTGTTCATTTTAGAACTGCTTTCTAGACGTTGGTGGCATGCATATATAGTGATGGAGAATTTTTGTGTTGTAATTAAAGGGATGGTATATAGTTTTGGTTGAGATGGGAATTAAGGTTTTAACTTTTTATGAGATAATTAGAAAACTTCTTATATAAAAAAAAAAGAGCATACATTTCCAAGAGAAATTAAGTGGTTATTTGACGAAAATTAGTTTTGAAATAGCTGAGATATCCAGAAACAAAGGGGTCCTAATAAAATGTGGGTTCCACCTGTTATTAGGACCACTTTGTTTTACTTTGTTTTTTTATCTCTTTGCCATTTCAAACCCGATTTTCATCAAATAAACTTTGAATTCCTCTTTATAGATTGTATGCTCTTTCATATTTCATATAAGTGGTTTCTAATTATCTTGTAAAAAGTTAAAACCTGAATTCCCATCTCGACCAAAACTATACCATCCCTTTGAGAGTGTTACTAAACCTCGACATTTTGCTGTGGTGAAGATTCCAGCAAAATTTTTTAGCGCATTGATATACATTATACATGTATTTGAAAATCATCCTGTCCAAATTTGTTGGGGCATGTGTGATAAGGGCAGACACATCTGTACCAAACAAATCCTTCTTGCGTCTTTCCTAAAAGTTGTAATTCTTAAAGTCTTCCCCAGCAGAAGTGAAAAATCTCATACAAATCTCACACTGCTATTCCTATTAAACTTACTGGTAATGTGTTTCTACTTCATTCTTGTGTGATCTCACACAATCTGTCATGCCTCTGTTAGAGTTGAGCAGTGTAGATCTTTAGTAAGTGTTGGGAGGGAAACCTTTATGTCCTCGCAAGCTTTCTTTTGTGAGATTGTAATTAAGAATACAGAACTTTGTATGAAAATGGTATGTATTGGATTGCCAAAGCTTTTTAAGACATCTGAAGGACGGGAAAAAATAACATTCGGTAAGCCAATTTTATGGGAATGAGTTTTATCATTCTCTTTCTATTTTCAGAATTTTTGACACCAATATTTACTTCAGATGAGCAGATATGCTACCAGCAATTATCATGTTTATATTGTGCATTCTGTGTCCGGTTCTGCAGCAATTGTTATGATCCCAAAGTAAACCAAGGTCTAGATATTTGATGTCATGAAACTTGATTCCCCATCTCAATAAACATTTTCCTCCCATGTGAAATCCATTGATGTTGATTAAAAAAAAACAAAAAACACACACACACAGAAAAAAAGGCTGGTACTATTAGAGGGATTGTAACATAGTTGATTTGAATTGAGAATGTGATCTTATAAATGTTTACTAAGAGCTGCATATTTATACCAGTGAAGAACTGGCTTGAATCTCTTAGGTGAGTATCCCACATAGAAGAGAGATCAGGGAAAACTGTTAGACAGAGCACACACGGTGCCCATGGTGGTGCGAGAGACATTGTGAACACCAACCCAGATAGCCTGATCATTTGTTCGTCTACAAAACAAATTGGTAGAATTCAAGAGAAACTGAACATTTACTGAATGAATTATGACAGTGTAGAAAATTTGTAAGATTGTCTTTTCATACACTGTGGATGGAAACCTTACACAGAGCTATCTTAGCTGTGGGAATGTGACATCACTTCACATTAAAATTCTTTTGTCTTGTACGTACAATATGTATATTTCTGTAATTGTATTTCTGATTACACCTCTTTATTCTTTTCTCTGATCTCTTCTTCACACAGTTGACATCTGGTCCATTGGCTGTATATTTGGAGAAATGATACGGGGCCAAGTTATGTTCCCAGGCTCGGATCGTATCCTTTCGACTCTCGTAGTCTATTTCCACAAGTTTTGAGATATGGTGGACAGTGCACCTATTGCAAAACAAAAGAGGGGGGGGGGGGGGGGGGTGGGGAGAATTTGGAAAGATGAATACGGTTAGTGTACGTATTCTTTTTATTCCTTTACTGGAGTTATGAGGCTTTCCAACTCTTAAAGATCTGTTAGTTATGCTGTGCTTTCCAGTGCATGATGTGGAACAGTCACATTCAAGCAGATTTACTCAACCAAAGCAAGCTACCTGTGCCACAAAGTATTTATTACACCATTAAAGTGACCATAAATGCAGTTTCACATGGGTAAAGTCACGAGGAAAAATGTATTTATACATGTTTCATTGTACATTATGGCAAGCAAACTGGAAGACATTTCAAGAATGAAGTCTTTATATGTAAGGTAGTTTTTTTTTCCTACAAGTTATGCATAATTTTGAAAACTGCTCCTTGTATCCACAAAAAAAAATGTACCTTCCAAAATCCATCAATTATCAGTGAATTGTGTTTTTTCTATTAGCATTTGTTTATGCAACAGTATTCATGTACCATGTATGCCAGTACAGTGGAAAGCAGCTTTTTCTACTGCAGACTTACACGCACACACATTTTGGGGTGTTTTTGTCGTTGTTGGGGGTTTTTTTTAGCATCTCCATAGATATGTTGGTGACTTGAAAGAAAAGAGATGACTGGGATCCATTCAGGTTTCAAAATTATGTTCTCTTTCTGGGTCATTGGGAACAAACGGATTTTCAGGGGATCACAATTGACTGTGCGGCTATCACCACTAGCGGCTCTGTGATTGATTGGGCAGTAACCCTTGGCTTTCTGTCTCCTAATGCAGCGTATATCCCTCTCACTTGAAAAAATTAGAAAGATTGGAGATATTGATGTGAAAGTCATCAGTAAAATATTATGTGAACCACAATTATGACTGTTTTTTATGAGGTCAATATTCATGTTAGTGGCACTCATCAAAGAAGGTGTCACAAGAGAAAAAATTACCTTATTTGAATATCCAACATATTAGCTGATCACTTGATACTTGATTTCTTGTAAACACTTTTGTGGTAAAATGCTTACATCTACTCGGGCTGTCCCAAATCATGAACAAGGTTTACATGATATTCTAATTTCTCATGGTTTGCTGGCTTCTGCAACCAATTGCTAAAGATTCCATTCTGGATTTGAGGTCCAATTCCTTAACCCTTACACCGCCACCTACGTGCAGACATCGATCAGTGGAACAAGATTGCGGATCTCCTGGGAACCCCCTCAGACATCTTCCTCTCCAGGCTCCAGCCCATGGTCAAGCAGTACGTGGAGAACAGGACAAAATGCCCGGGCTACTCGTTTGAGATGCTCTTCCCAGACGAGCTGTTCTACCAGGCAGAGAGCAGTACAGAGAAGACCAAACTGTGTGGTGAGTGGCGCTGGACTAGAGGGCTCACCAGAGTGAGGGATTTATGAGTGTTGTGTAATTTGCGATTCTGGTCATGATACGAGCGGTAGTGGTCAAAAGGATGAGGATGAGAATGAGGAGGATGAGGAGGATGAGGCAGGTGATGATGATGATAATGATGATGATAATGATACGAGCGGTAGTGGTTAAAAGGATGAGGATGAGAATGAGGAGGATGAGGCAGGTGATGATGATGATGATGATGATGAAGATGATGATGATGATGATGATGATGATGATGATGATGATGATGATGATGATGAAGATGATGATGATGATGATGATGATGATGATGATGATGATGATGATGATGATGATGGTGATGATGATGATGATGATGATGAGGAGGAGGAGGAGGAGGAGGAGGAGGAGGATAGTGATGATGACAATGAAGAAGAGGGTGAGGGTGAGGAATAGGATGAGAATGATAATGATGAGGTAGAGGAGGATGAGGAGAAGACAAGGATGAAAATAGTGGCAATGACACTGATAAGAAGAAGACAGTAATTACATTGATGTCGCTGCTGATTTTGATTGTGATGAGGAATGTAATAATGCTAACTTTTGTGGTGATGGTGACAATAAGAATGTGTGTAGATGTTGAATTATGATGTGAAATTATGGAGGCATATTAAAGACTTTTTGATTTTCTTGGACAGCCTCCTTAGCCACATGGACATCATAATACAGCATAATTTTAGTGAGATGCTGTTGAGTTTGACTTAGGGAAAAGGAAGTATATTGTTTCTGTCAGATGCTCAAGTTATTTTGGTGTCTTCAGCCTGTCTTAAACAATGAAAGACAGTTCTAATGTCAATGTCTCTCTAAGACCATGAATGAAATTACACGATGTGTTTGTCTGATAATTGTGTTTTGTTGTTTTTTGTTTTGTTTTTTTTTCCGTCTGCAAATGTTAGCATGGAGCTTTAACACTTCCCACTGTGATCACCTGTGGCAATCATTTCTGGGAGAATGATGTAAACATGTAATTTCCCATTCATCGTTGCCATATCTGTCTCCACCTCAAAACAGTCGCACAAGCAAGAAATCTCCTGGCCAAGATGCTGGTGGTAGATCCTGAGCAGAGGATATCGGTAGACGAGGCACTCCAGCATCCCTACATCAATGTATGGTTTGACCCAAGGGAAGTCTATGGGGTGAGTATAATATGGCCATGGGTTCAAAATTTTGTGATGATAATGTTTCAAGGAGAACATTCAGTGACCTGTAGTATGACGCGACAAAAGTCTGTGAGACTATTCCTCCAAACCCTGCACTCCAATGTGGTTTAACCTGAGAGTATATAAGTTGAGCCTGTGTGACTATGGACTGAAAATTATGATGGAAAAGGATTAAAGGGAAACATATGTGGTAAGACCCAAGGATTAAATCTTTGGATTAACGATCTTTGGATTGAGTACAAGTGTCTCTTAACCAACATGTATGAGGCATAGCTTCAAGGGGACAGTCCTTTGGTATTTGTTTCAATGTGACTTCTATGTCTCTAGGCTAAATGAAGACAACTTTGGAGTCATCATTTGTGATGTAAGGCTTTGAGGGGAAAAAAATTGGACAAATTATTTCATCCTCTGTAGTACAGTGAGTTGTGCATCAGATGAGAAGACTATGCAGCACTCAACTCAGAGGAGTGTGAATGATTGCTGCAAATGGTTTGATGATAAAGTTGTCTTGACATAAATTTGAGGAAAAAGATGGTGACTTTCTTTCTGCATTTTGATTTTTAATCACAGTAAATAGATTTTTTGTCTGTGTGCGCCAGTGTTCAATGGTATGCAGAATGTAAGTCAGCCAGGAAAAACTGTCTCCTTAAAAGTTGTCAGACCTGTCTGTTTGTTTTATCTCTTTATGTTGTCAATGTGGTCAGACCTTTGTGGCTATTCTCGAGTCACATCTGATTATTGTGTTCAGTGAAAAATTGCACAGGTCAAGTAAAAACTGCTGGTGGAGGAAAGTATATAGGACCAATTTATGTTAGCTTTGGAGTCCATTGTGTAGCCATTGTTGATTGAATCAAATAGTTAAGGAAACCTTGTTAACATTCATACACACACTCACACACACACACACGCACACACACACACACTTCTCAGTGTTTATTAGGTTGAATGACTAAAGAAAACCTTATGTCAAACATCTACCCGTCGCACAGCCATCTGTACTGCCCTCACAGACTTAGTATGGGTATGTTGAGTCTCAACATCAACAGAGACTCCAACCCCAAGCACCTTCTGATCTGGAGATTCTCCCGCCTGAAACCCCTAACAAACGGGAGACTCCAAGTTTATGTGTGCGAAGCGCGAAGTTCCTAGGGTTATAGATGCTCTCTGGTGCTATCTAAGGCTTATTTTTGCAACATATGATAGCAATAAGTAAGAAATCCTTTCCAACGGGAGACATTGAGCCAGGACGGGAGAAATTAAATCTCAAACGGGAGAACGGGAGATTTTGCAAAAATGGGTTTTCGGCGGGAGATCTCCCGTCGAAAACGGGAGAGTTGGAGTCTCTGCATCAAATTCTGTGAATACAAACGTTGTGAATAGTTCAGAGATGAGCAAGATTTCATGTAAAATGCTATTGCATGGTAAAGTAGGTATGTACAAGGCCTTATACCAGGCTCTATAAAAGACTCTTAATCATTTTATACTCCCCTTTTGCTCCTCCTTTCATCCAGCCGCCACCCATACCATACGACCACTCAATAGATGAGAGAGAACATTCATTAGAAGAATGGAAAGGTAAGTTGTGGGTGTTGATTCAGTCTCATCATTTCTGGAAGGGCCCCTTTCATTTCCTTCTTGTGAAGATGCCATGATCTATGTGTACTGGTCGCTATGAGGACTCACACCATATGTTTTGGTGGGCATTTTGTAGCCGTGGTATTATGTCACAGTGCCTTGAGTAAAGCTAGAGGTTCAGAGGTTCTCTGTAGCAACTGCTATCTATGTCCCCACATGATCCGTATGATATGTACTCATAAGGGTTGTCGGCAAAATGCCATGTAACATTTCTGTAACAGCCAAGTAATTTTTTTTTTCTTGAAGTTTTGTTTAATTATCTTTTGGAAGGGGGTGTAGCGCAGTTGCTTGTCCCCCCACCAACATTTGCTCTTGGTAGAGGGGTTCCAAAAACCTTCACAAAACTAGACCCACTAGTGCCATTGTATGGAGAGGCTTGTTGTTGTAAGATCATCCAGTGATACTAAAATACTCAAACAGAAATCAACAGAGCCTTCTGCCTTCATGAATCAATACTAGGTGTAGTTATTTGCTTGATATGTTGTAGACCAGACTGTCGTCAATCTTAGGAGAAGTCTTTATGTGGCTCTAATCAGGTGATGAAATAATGCCTAGTTACAATAGGAGATTCTGGCCTCTGCCAACCTTTAGTAATTTGCTGGCTAGCTTTCGTCCACTCCTGTGGACTTCTTCAGGCCAAGTGATTGGTAGAAGCCTGAATCTCCTATTGTGTGATCTCCCCAACTGATGAAAGTTTTCTGCATCAATGCCTAGTTAGTTTTCAGCTATAATTTGAATAAGTAATAATTTCAATAAATATATATATCTTTTTCTTTTTTTAGGTAGATAGATAGATAGATAGATATAGAGAGATAGATATATATGGAGATATATAGATGGATAGATACATAGATAGACATATATATATATATATATATATATATATATATATATATGACCACAAAGGATTGAGTTGTAGCAGGGTAATGTTTGCTTTCTAGTATCTTTTCCTCTACTTCCAATCTATATGAGACCCACCTTGTCTGTCTGATGACCTGCTCATATGTCATGATCTCAACTCACTGCACTCCCCCCCCCCAACAGAACTGATGTTCAAGGAGGTGATGAGTGCCATGTGCCACAATAACTCGATACCCTTTGACCCCGTCTCCGACGTCATGCCAAGAGAGAACGGTCACGAGGAACACCACCAAGGTGAGCGAGCCCCTTTCACTCGGGACAGGATGGATGGATGAGGAGAATGAAATAAATGAAGGAATAGAGAACTGAAAGGATTTGATGGAAGGACAGGTGTGAGGAATGTTAGAGAAAGTTCTCCAAATAGATGGATGTATAGATATGCCGGTAGATAGGCAGGGGGAGAGAGAGAGAGTTACTTTTACAATACTGTATATGCCGAATATTTCGCAAGGTTTTTATGTTCGCGAAGTTTGCGAGTCGGGTGCTATTCGCGAATTTAAAGGTGTGAAAATATTGACTCTCATCCCGACATAATGTGACATGCACACATACCTTTCTCCATACAGTACTGCACTTCATGATTACAAATTTAACTAATCGTTTAATCGTCAGGAAGTCGCGATTCAGGAAGAATTAGACTTGCTAAATATATGCCTTATACAGTATGTGGGCTATGAGGAGGTAATATATATAAGAGATGAAGTCATATAGTAGTAAGAGGGTGAAGATTTCAGGGTGCAGAGCACATTGAAGAAGACCAGCAGTATGTATATTTTCTGTGGAAGAATATTGAAAGTAGCTCATTTCCTAGTTAGTTGTGGCAAAGAATGTGCTATTCAAATGCCTGTACTAGGCATCTTGACAGGAAGTCTAGAACGTGAAAACATCCATATGCTGATAGTGTTACGTCATATTCGCCAGAAGGCTGGTATACGGATGTATTCAAATGCATTTAAGTATTTTCCCCTGACCGGGTATGGGGCTTTTCAAGGTGCCTTTTCCTATGATATATACATTTCAATGTGTGTGTCCACTTGCATTTGTTAGTTGCTATGTTGGGCAAACTTTAGGCAAGCTTTCTACTTCTCAGGAGCAGCCTTTGTGATAAAAAATACACCTATTCTTTGAATGAGATTGAAACTGGGTCTAGATGAGGAAGCAGCACGAGAAGCCAGTTTGTACACACACAGTTTAGAGACCAATGAAAAGTTGGCAATCACATCATCTGCATTGCTTTGCTGTCTTTATTTGAGTTGCAGATCTCAGGATGGGCGCCCGGAATACGAGTAGAGCGTACCCCAAGGGCCACAACCACTGCGATGCCGGCGAGGAGCTTCAGGGCGCCGCCTCGGGGACGGCGGCCGCTCCCCTGGCAGCCGCTGCCGCCAAGAGGTAGCCAGGGAGGATGCGTCAGCGACCTTTGACCTCTGGACCGCGAGGAGACCACCCCCCGGGAGATTCCAAAGACAGCCAGCCCCCCTCACCGTTTGTCGTTGCTCAAATCGGAATATCACGCTGTTGTTGTTTTTTCTTTTTGTCGTTGTGGTTTCAGATTCATCTGGCAGAGACTCTTCTCGATTTCGGGCGCATCACGACGTTTATCGGATGTGCTAAGTGTGAAGCATATATACGTGTGTGTGTCACAAATGCTCTGTGTGATGTTGCAAAAGTTTAATGGGATGTATCTGTCGCTAGGCACCCAACAGTGTAGTATTAACATTTGAAATGTAACATAGTTTGATTGTCAACCGCAGCATATCGGTAAAATTACATAAGCCATTACAGATAATTTTCAACTTGATGGTGGATTTTTCTTCATTTTGTTCTTTCCTCTTTTTTGATAATGTCCACTTATTAAAGCCACATCCTATATCAGTACTTAATCCTGCAACTTGGAAATCTTGTCCATGATTGAAAAAAAAAGAAGGATCGAAGAGATCTGAAGGAAAAAGAAAAAAGCAAACAAGTAAACTAAGATTTCACATAGTTTTGTGCCTTCAAGGAACAAGCTTTAAAACACAACTTCTCCATCCTATGAGGGAAGTGACAGATATACGAGATGAATTGCACACATTGCAATCTATGATGCCAGACTCTAATTCGCTCCTAATTTCCCAAGGCTCTCTCTTTTTTTAAACAAAACTTTTATGTGTATCAGTAAAATGAGAAATCCAGGATGAAACTTATGGTGTTCATGACTCTAGAGATTTCAATTAAAAGAGACACGTAAGCTTCTATTATGGCAAGTCGCCGATTTGGCGCCGTCACAAGAAAAAAATGATATTAGTTTGCATTTCCATTGCAAGGTAAAAAATGTGTATAGATATTATATTTAAGATTGTACATATGCATCCAATATTTCAACATTTTTCATCGAGTCTTCTCTCCAAATTAACTGAAAAAGAGAGAAAAAAAAACAAACCTCCCAAACATACAGTTGATTCCATCAAGGAGATATAATCCTTCTCTGATGTGAAATTACGTACTGTAAAAGTGGATATTTTTGCGAGAGTTATTATTCGCGCTCTGCCGAGTAAGATGAATGCGTTTTTAATTCCACGGAATTGAGGCATTACATAGTGGTACGTATAACAAGCAAAAATATTTGCATGCTTTTATTTCCGTGCTAGTTTCTGATTTGGCAAAATGCACGAAAATATCCACACCGTGAAAATTTCCGCTTTTACAGTATGTTCCCTCTACCACCCAATCTCTTCAATCTCTCCCAGCCTCTCTCTCTCTCTCTTTCTCTCTCTCCCCTGCACCTACACTGTAATTTTGAAATCTTTGTGATTGAATATTAATCATAGAAGCTTGTTAACTTGTTCCCGCCCAGAAACCCCTGTCTCCGTAGTACTCAATGTTTCTGCATGCTAAACTCGCAGCAGTCAAAGTCGTTGGTGTCGTACATTCAAAACGCCCCCAGTTATGACTACCCTATTCGGGGTACCTGTCTTGCGGTACATGCATGTACGTTGTGTGTCGTGGGGATGGTACATGCATGCGTTTGTATTGATTCAAGCTTTGCACGGTTTTGCATTCTTGGATTTTTACAAAGACGAAAACAGTGGCAGGTTAACTGTTGTGTTTGGTCATCAAAGAGCTAGGCTTATTTGTTCCTGTGATTTCTGTGTGAATCCATAAATTTAGAAGAAAAAAAAAGCCCACGCATATCCGATAGGAAGAATTAGTTGTTCTCGGTATAGAAAATGAAACACACACAGTGGTCAGATTAGCTAGACCCATGTGTTCTAGGTAACTCGAGTGTCTTTTCACATCGTGACATTTAGCCAGATAGAGCTTTTATATAGTTGAGAAAGAACTGACAGTGTGCTCTAAATTGTGTCGTTAGTATGCACGTGTTGGCAATGACACATTTTGTCATTTCACTTTTGAAATCTGCTCTCACGTAACTGTAGTTTTCATGCAACCAGAGTAAAGCTAGTGGGACTTGATTCCTACAAATTTACTTTACTTTGACTGGTTTAGAAAAAAACAAAAACAAGAAAAGGATGAAAATAGCACAAGCGAAAAATATTCTGTTATACATGTGCAGCACAAAATAACAGTCAGCCATCTTCAGAGGTGCCTTCAGTAGACAACTTGAGGGTTGCGCCTCCCACTTGTCAGAGGCGAGGGATTTTGGGGAGAGGGAAGAGTCAGAGAGAGGGTGTCAAAGGTCGTGTCAAGAGGTACAATGAGGCTCCCTCCATCACAATCACAACACACCGAATCTTTTTTTCGTACGTGTCTTGAACAGCTTCGAGTTGCAGTGGTTTGTTTCTCGGCACGGCAAGCCATGATACGAGGAACATGCCACTGCGCAAGACACCATAATTCAACACTCCCGTACTAACGGATACTGCAAGAGGAGTCTTTGGTCTCGCCTTGTTAAGAACTTTTGCTGTTCTTTGTTTGTTTGTTTGTTTGTTTGTATGTATACAAGAGAAGTAATAACTATTATCTGTGCAGAGGAGTGTAGAACACACAAAGACGCTTTGTAAATATTGTTGATAAAAGAGAACAGAGGTTAAAAAGAAAAAGCCGCTGACAATGTCACTGTGTATGAATGTTTCTAATAGTGTAAGAAAAACTAAAAAAAGAAGAGCACACACACACACACACACACACAAACGCAAACAAAAACAAACTGCCGGGGCAGGATTGCCCCATGGCTGAGTGTAGTATCATCTAGATGTAAAGTTGACTCTTACCTGCCTGCCCGAGCTCTATACAAAGCTACAGAGTGACAGAGAAGTGCATTAGACACATGGTCCTCATTCGCCACCAAGCTCCTACATGACTCTTTTGTATCAGTGTTAATTCCACAACATAATGCTGCCATCAGGGACATATCAACTTATGTCATCACCCTTACCTTACCAATCTTTTCTTTGTCTTTACTAGTTCATGGGGGTTTTCGTTTTTCTTGTTTTCATATTCTAAATGGGGCAAAAGAATAAATCCACTCCTGCTGGAATAATGTATGTATGCTGGGTGCACAAATCCTTAACAGTCTCATTCTAATTGTGGCTCAAAGACATTGTTTGAAATCTTATATCCTTCTGCCCCATGAGATTATGTTTTTTGATATGCAGAGAGAGCTCCCTAAGCAAGGAATCTGGGAAAAACAAATTTAAATGAGGAATGTATCATCCCTCCTCCATTGCCTCTGAGCACGGTTAACAGTGCAATAGTGATTGCAAAATGCGAAACACCGGTGCATGTGAAGGGTTCCCTCTTATAATGAGTGGACAAGATGAATAATGACACCACACCGAATGCATTGACCCAGAAAATGTTGAAGAGCCTGCTTTTAGGGAGAAAGCACAGTAAGCAATATTCTTGCCCTTCCCTCTGTCATTTCGCTTGATGTGTGGAGATCCAGAAGCCCCGTGAAATCATCCAAGTTTTGTGGTATCATATTGAATTTTTGAAAGAATTGTTGGCCAGAATTTACTTGAGTATCCTTAACTAGAAATTTATCTTTTGCCATCTCTCATAATTTCCTCCAAATTACCCCCAAAAACTATGCACTCAAGTGTTAAGGTAAACAAAATTGAAGGTCTAGAGGGACGTATTTTTTATTCTGTTGAAAGACATCAGTTGCTCAATGCAGTTGCTTAAAGTTAGGGTATGCACCTCCCCCCCCCCCAAAAAAAAAAAAAAAATGCATTACTGATGATCAGGAGTTGAATTGGAGTGTCTCCCATATTACAGACTCAAAGATGTTGAAGGCTACAACTTTTCTGAAGGGCTTTAAAGGGTCAGTTACATCAGACAGCAAGAATCACTTTGCTGTAAGACTTGACGTTGGGCATATCCTGCCGCTTAACTGGAATCACATTAGCTCTAAGTTTCCAGAGGGAATAATCTTGCGGATGTAGCTCCTTTGCAGTTTCTTAAAGTCAATTTGTCATGTTTTTCCATGGCGTTCTTCATCACACGGCAAGATAAGAGTCACTGGGAGGTGGCGTGAGGCTAACTAATTTCACAAACCTTGATTTACTCGAGTGACAGACGCTCTGCAAGCTTGTCGCTCGTTGCAAGCCAGTAGATACCTGTGTGCACACACTGAACTGGAGAGACCACACATGAGTAAGGGAATGTGATGTGTGAGAGAGTAGAGGGATGAGGTGGGCAGCCAGCCAAGGAGAGACTCTTTAGAGCTTGTACTAAAAAACTGTCTAGGTTGTATATATATATCTGTGTTTTGTGGTCGTCCTTTCATTGTTTTGTGTAAAGTCATAGACTTACAGCTCGTTTCCACAGAAGGCTGTTAGTTTGCCATGAAGACGGGAGGGGTCTTAAATTGCGCCAAATACCGAAACCTTCTCTCTTTCTGTTGCTTTATCTCTCATTATTTTGTTTTCTTATCTGCGCGCCAGCATTCATTCAACTGCCATATTTTCTTTTTGTTACGTGTGTGGTTCACGAAGTGTGGTCAGCATACTGTTGACCAGATCTCAGACGGCTAAAGGGGTTTGGAAGTGTGATTAATCAACAAATTAGTTCTTCAAGTTGAGATGTTCTTGTAATGTTTCCACTCCTTGCATTTCTTTTAGCATGTCATTCGTCAGTGACCCGTGAAACGAAACCCAGAAAATGTCCTCTGGCACATTTGAGATTTCGCTGAGATTTTTCATTACCAGGGAACAGCGTAGGTACAGTCTGCGCACGCGTCGTCCAAAGATTTGGGATAAAATCTGATCGCCTCAAACGCAAGGGAAGAGAGAAGTGGTAAAGCTGTCGGAGGTGGCAATTTAAGTTGGGCATTGAGATATTTGTGGCAAATCTAAAGCTCTTTGTGGAAATGAACTTGTATATCATATCCTTGATGGCTATCATTGGAAACGAGAAGAATAAAAAAGTCAAGTCATATCTATGATGTTTCCAACTAGAAGCAGTGATTGCAAGGCGTAATGAGCTAGTGATTAACATGTACATTTATTACCTATGTGAATAGAATTACTGTCTTTGTGTATGTATAAACAGAGTTTTGCCAGACATGCTGGCGGAACTTGTGGAACTGTTGAAAATTGGAAAAGAAAAAAAAAAGACAAAAACGAAACAGAAGTAATCATGGTGTGTTGCGTAATCAATATTCAACGTGTTCGTTATCATTTCTATAGCGTTGAAACTTTTTTGACGAGAGAAGCAAATATCACAGTACAATAAAATTGAAATGTTGGAAGAAGAGAAGAAGATAATGGTGAAGAAATATTGTTCAAATGATAATAAAGATGTTGGTGTTGATGGTAGAAAATTTGTGAATATTTGAGAAACAGATGATAAAGTTGTCAACACTGTGAAGAAGAGGTCCTTGCACTAATCGAATGCCATCTTAGTGCAGCCTCGATTTATTTTTATTTTTGAATGTGGCTTGAATTTGAAAAGAAAATGCCTTTTGCCGTGTCTAGATTGAATATGAAGCAGGGAAGATATCATGATTTGAGTGGGAGAAGGGTTTGTAGGGTTTCACGATGAGGGGCATAACAGATTAGATTATTACATATTTCTTTACGAAATATTGTTGTTCCACTTTATCCCTTCCTTTTATATACTGCTTATCATAGTATCTTATGGGGTTGGTGAGTGAAATGTATGATTTATGGTCTTTAATGCAAGAATCGTGGAAGAATTCGTGTTTTTAGGTGCCACAAGTCTTCAGCATTTGTGTTGCATGGCAAGAACATTATAGAGTGAAATGTTAAATGTGCTTATATTCCTGGGGTGAAAACTAACTTTGATCTGATGAGCAGCACGTAGTGTTCTGCCCTGTCTTGTTCTCGTGGTTCAATCTCTGACAGACTGCTGACAGTGAAATTTTTAAGGGAGGGGGTTTGTGAGAAAATTGGAAGCAACAGACCAGCCAGATCCTTTCCGAGCTGAAGACGAGATGATACAGGTCAGATTTGCTGCCACGCCTGGCAACTTCTGACCTGAGTTATCAAGGTAGTGTGAAACCTCCTCGTGGATTCAAGATAATGACTAACAAAATCATGTAAACTTTTTCTGACAATTATTTGAGTGGGAGAATCAGGAAATGATATCAACAACTCCGGGCTTAGAGGGCCTGCCCAGTCGGACATTGTTGTCCTTAATTTGTTCATTTTATCAGTCTTGCCTTTGAGGGCATTCTCTTGACTCTGTCCTGATCCTCAAGGTATCTTACACCATGGCTATCCCTGCTTCATCTTCAATCTTGACTCAATCATGTAAAACCTACTTAATTTTGTGAAAAGATAATATCTTCTCTACTCTTTTCCTTTGCTTTCCTGCTTGTATCACTCTACTTTCCAATTATGTTTTCGAGACTCCACTCTACACTCATTGTGGTGTCCTAAAATTTTTTCTCTGCATTTCTCTTTTTTTTTTCATTTTTCTCCCTTTTCTCCTAAAGCCTACTCTATTCCTATTTCTTTGTTTTCTCCATACCTTCTTCTCTGTATAGTTTAACTCCTTTTATTTGCAAATTGAAGTTGTCTATTTTTTCCAAGGTTTCATTTCCAGCTAACCTTGTAAAATGGATGTAGTGTTGTACAAAAAAAAATACAGATTTCATCCTTTTTTGTAATTTATTGGTCGTATGTGAAATACTATGTTAATGTGGTGTCCATTATACTGTTCAAATAAAAACTTCAGTTATGAGACTTTATGTGCGTTAATTGTTTGGTTCTGTACCTGTTAAACCATTTCTGTGGACAAAAATTTCCAAGACATAGATGTGATCAACAATGTCTTCTGATTTGCAGTGGTATGTGAAGCAATATGCTCTCAGATGTTCTGCATTTTTACATTTGTTTTTTAAAGTGCACACACAGCTGTATAGACACACACAGTGCTATTACAAAGTTATATTTGAAACACATGGCTATGCATGAGATACTTGTGCGCAGTTCATTTACTCTTTGATGCAAAGGGTTGTTAGAAACTGTTACATATGTGTACACAAATCTTTCAATAAAGTGCTGTTGGATACTATGTCATGAGATGCACACAGGCAATTCAATACACAGTGTTGTATGATCAACACAGTTCAATTCAACACTACAGGAACATGCAAGTCTTTGTCACAAAGCTCTGTTCAATGCACATTGCCAATTTGATGCAGTTTGCCAACACCCATTTTTTTCCCCATACAATGCTGTTCATTACTAATTGGTGTTTGAGACAAAGTGATGGCTGTACTTGGTGCTACTGAGTGCTTTCAGAGACAGTTATTGTGTGTTCAGCTTCATTAGCTAGTAATGATTCTGATTATCAACATTTCTTACGGTATGAAGTCTTATGCTTTTTTATCTACTCATAATTAATATGACTGAGTACGTGCGTAATACGTTTGTTAATACAGTAGTAGGACGATATATATGTAATGGGAAAGGGGAGGCGAGGTAAAGCAGCAGAAGGAATAGAAGAAGAGATAGAAAATAGAAGGAAAGATAGAAGACAGAGGAGGAAGAAGAGAAAGTCCAAGAATACATAGAAACAAAGTGATTATTGAAGGAGGCGGAGTAAGAGGTTATATGGGGCAGGGTTAGATGACCTGTTAATTTTTGACAGATAACGCTGGTTAGCTTGACAGGCGTAACTGCTTTGGTTGCATTGCTGAGGGGAGCCTGTAAAATCACGTGAACAACATACCTCATATACAAAGTTTGGATAGTGATCATGAAATGACGCGCTCGCTATAAAATCTGTGTCGAGGCATGACTCCAGACCTGATTTTGAAAGGATCTGCATGCGATGACCCACGTCAGGTGAGACGCTATATGGCTTGGAAAGTCCGGAACATCATACAGAACGGTCGTCTTTCTCTACCGTGCTCTGCTTCATTTTTGCAAGGCGTCTATGCCATAAAGATGTCGACGGGTCAGTAGTGCGGCTTTACTGTAATGTTTGACAACTTTGATCATGAAACAGAGGGGAAATGACAAATTACTTGGACTCGAACAATATTACATTTTCTTTTTTTTGTGTGTGTGTGATTACAATGCACGTGAAGAAATTTCAAACACAGAATATGCCTACACTTCTTATATCCCATCCAGTGTCGCCACATTGTTTATTAGTCTGTGCATGGAAAAACAAACAATACTTCTCTGGTCTCGTTTAGTCTCCCGTTCTGATTCTCCAGTGAATTCTAAACTAAGTGCTGCCGAATCTCCACAGTAACGAATATAAAGCAAAACTTTTTGTTTGATATAGACCGTAAGAATTCATCATCGACAAGATTCCTTCATTTTCTTTTATTGTTCTGTAATTCCCGTCTTTTGTAAGTTTGTTTCCTAATCCATATGCTGTTTTTCTCTCTGTAGTGTTACCTTTCCATTTGGTCGACTTCCTATTTTATTTTTTCCAATTCCTTTCTGGAGATCCCTGTATACCTTCTCGGTCGAAGATGCCACGCGTAACTGATCAAAAATACCAATTTAATTTGTACGTGACTACAAATAACACGAACCAGACGAATATGTCATAAAAGGTCAATGTGTTTAACAGCTAACAAGACCCATCATCGTATTTCTATCTTTTCCCTACAGAAGATATAATTGAATGCTATAATATCCACAGCGTTATGTCTCATCGTGATCAACATCGTGACCACATCACTGTATACCATCGTGATCGTCGTCAAAATGGTCATCGTTGTCAACATGGCATTTGTGTGTCGTCATGATCATCATCAACGCGGAAGTTGTGAGTCATTATGATCATTATCGTCTCTATAGCAATATGTGTCGGCTTGGTCATCATCAGCATGGTGTTTGTGAGTAATAGTTATTACAGCCTCAACACGGCAATGTGTGTCACCATAGTCATCATTGTCAACACGGTATTTTCATGTCATCTTGATCATCGCCGTCAACACGGCACTGTGTATCTTCGTCATCATCGGCAGAAGAGTATTTGTCAGTCATCGTCATCATCGTCATCACAACATTGTGCGTTATCATGGTTGTCAATGTCACCACGACATTGTGTGTCACCTTGGTCATTGGCATGGTGTGTCATCATCGTCATCATTTTCAACACAGCATTGTGCGTTATTTTAGGTTTTCCCGGCCAATTTCACACTTTTGTCAGTCCAATTCCTAATTGCTGCATTCAATTTAGCAAAATTTAGCGTAGATGACATGTACGGTATTTCAACTTCATGATCTCTTCATTCAAATTCACTTTGGAGCATTCAAATTACCTTTAGCCTCATTCTAATTAACGATTTTTCAATTGAAATTCGTAAAACAAGCACCATTTCGTTATTCGTTCATTCAATTTAGAATGACATAGTCACGTGATCACGGACATGCTGCACTCGTTCAATCGAATTCATTTTTTGGCATCCAATTTAACATCTTTTGCAGTCAAGTTAGCACGCATGTTTATGCTTTGGTTCTTTCTTTATTTTTTCAACATAGTTATTGTTTTGCAAGCGTCATTACATGTCATATTTTAGTATTTATTTTAGAGATTTTGGCAACAGTTTTTTTTTCTTCAATGTGCTTATTGAGTCTTCCAGTCCGTTGCCGTTGCCAGTTCCTGGCCGTTGAGCGCTTTATTCCGAGTTTGTCGGCCAGTTCTAGGAAGTCATGGTTATGATCATCAAATGTTCCTATAATTTTTTTTTCTGTCTTCTTGAGAAATACGTATGTATCTAACTTGTGCTGTCATGACTGTAAGAAGATGAAGTTAATCTGTAGTATTGGTACATGTAGGCCTAAAATGACATGTATGGAAGAAAAGGGGCGTTACAGAACAACAAACTCGAGTTATATATGGTCAAAAATATGATACTTTTACTGCTTAACAGTGCGTGGATGAAACAAAGAGTCACATAGAAATACGCGTTTAAATGTTCTCACCTTTTCAAAAAAAAAAATAACATGACGTTAATTTGAATGAACATTTTTAGAATTTGACTGCCCATACGCGAAATTGAATGACTGAAATACCCTTTTCGGCCAGTGCTGGCGAATTTGAATGACTGAAGAGCACGTGCCAATTTGAATGCTCGTTTTACGAATTCGAAAGGCACATGTGCAAATTTCATTGATCGAAATGCTAAATTGAACGACCAACTTGCAATTTTGCATGACAGAATGTGCAGTGACGAGGATTTTCGCTAAATTGAATGAACCTTTTATCAAATGGACCGACAAAAGTGCGAAATTGGCCGGGAAAACCTATATTAGCATCGTCACCATGGCATTGTGTGTCATCATAGTCATCGTCAACATGGCATAGAGTGTCATCATGGTCATCTGGTCATCATCAACATGGCCTTGTGTGTCATCATGGTCATCGTCGACATGGCATTGTGTGTCATCATAGTCATCGTCGACATGGCATTGTGTGTCATCATGGTCATACTCGTAAAGATGGCTTTCATCTGTCGTCTTGGTCATCATCGTCAACACACGGCATTCCGTGTTATCTTGGTCATCATTGTCAACACGACATTTGTGTGTCATCGTGTGGGTCTTGAAGGTCGACATCGTTGTCCCCAGGTGTTTGTGTGTCATCGGCATCCATGACATTGAATGTCAATGTTGTCATTCTCGTCACCACGGCACTGTGTGTCATCTTAGTCATTGTCAATAGTCACTACCTTCATCTGCCATCATGGTCATCATTGTCCATCATGGAATCGCGTCATCATTTATGTGTTATCAATGCAGTCATTGATAGTCATCGTTACCACGGCAACGTGATATCGAAATTATCGTCGTCACCACAGCATATTGTGTTCTTGTCGCAATTATTGTCACCATATCTCATGGCAGTGTGGTCGTCACTCCTCGAAAGTGCGTAATCGTCGCCACCATCTCCACCCATGTCATTGTGTTTCTTTGTGGTCATCGTCGTCACCACGGCAATGTGCTTGAAATGTGGTCATTATTATCGTCACCTCGGCATGAATCCGTGCCAATATTGTCGAACTCGTCAACACATCATTATTATTCTGTCCCTGTGGCCATCATCGTCATCAACCGTGCGTCACCGTGGTCTGAACTGCTCAAACGGATTATCTTTTTTTGTTTTGTAAACTTTATTGTCAACATACCATTGTGCATTCACCTTCCATGCTGCGGCTGCTTGGCTAGCGATTCCTCTCGTCTGTCATTATATTTCTTAGAAATCACAATTTCTCGTCGAAGGTGCTTTTGTGAGAAGCGATTTACATTCATGTTCAAGTGATTCACGGTGTGAATACAGTGAGATCAAGGGTAATGAAAGGGAAACTTTTCTAGCACTAGAATGATATTACATGTATTAGAAAAACACCGTGAAAATCTATTTTACAATGTAACAGATTTCACCAGCAAATGCACTGTGTCACAAGCCCACACACTATCTGTATCTCCCGGGGTATCACCCTTCTTCGAAAATGTGTGTCACGTATTTCTCATATTGTTTCCGTTTCTGAATCAAGCATGTCCGCCAAATAATTACAGTATGTAGCTCTTGATTGGAACATCATGTGTATTGAAGTTTCGTACGTCTAATGGAGCTGCGTTCTTTTTCTCGTCTTCACACATCACGGCGTGGGATAGATGTGAGTCGTATGTTTCGCTGACACCTTTTCCGCTACATTGACTGGTCACGCTGCATCAAACACAACATTTGACAGTTGTGAGCGTTATGTCCACGCACATACAGCAGATTGATTATCCCTGCAGCAGGATTGACTACATAGTTTCCAGGAGGAGGAGATTGTTATCTTCTCGACAAGATGCAGGTGGTCATTCATTCTGAAGAATTACATAGAAGAGTGGTGGAGAATTCTCGAACAAATATCAGGAGATCCTTGAAAGCTCAGCTTCCACCATTGAATATTGCATTGTGTGTGTTGGTATTTTTACCTCAATAATCTAGATTGCACTTTGGGAAAATTGCTTCTTTTCAATATTATTCCCTATCTAGATTCAATACAAAGATCGACCTCTGTCCACCTATAAGACATCTGTTTCGCGTCTGTGTTCATTAATTTCCACATGTGCTATACAGGGCTCGTCATTAGCAGTAACCCGTTGATGTCGGACCACCAAATCCCCCCCCCCCAAAAAAAAAGATCTTTTTGTGGCCCAATCGGAGAGCTAAAATTAAAAAAAAAAACCTTGTATTTCCATTTATTTCGGGCCAGTACATTTCTTTTTCGAGCCGCCAAAGTTGCAGTCCCGGGGTACCAAATAAAAATCAGCCAATTTTGTTGAATTATTTTTTTTTTAAGGTTGTACCCTGGGTGCGAAAAAGTGGGAAATTATTTTGGTGCTGGAGCTAACGCGCGCTAGCCACTGCACTGCACTGCGCGGCACTGCACTGAAGCACACGCTATATTGCCAGCACAGCATACCATGCATGCATAGTATCACATGCAGTGGCATGGGAATGACTGTAGACGCACACACAGTGCATGCATTTGTCTGCGGCTGTCCTCGAGTGGACGTGAGGTGGCGCTACACAACGTGGTACCCCGGGGTACAACGGTACCACGGGGTAACGCGTGATGCATCGTATATATATATATAATTGTTATGTAAATATAGCATTTCAACGGAATACAAAGTAGTTTTTTTTCTGTTAAACATTATCTTTTGGTTGTTTTTCTTTCAATGAGAAGTGCACACATATCTTTGAATGTATTTCAAGTTTCTTTGTTTGACATGTTATGTCACCTTCCGGTCACCTTAATTATGAAACCTTGAATATTATACACGAATTTTACTTTATGACAATGGCTTCAATACTATTTTGTGAAAACTTGTAATGAAGATAAATCATGAACACCTTTCCGTAATTTTGGACTCTAGTCTAAGCGATTCTTGAATCGATCAATGCGCAGAGTCCCTCGATCTTATCCCTCTTCCCAGTTCCCGAGTATTAGCTTCATTGACTTTACAGGTAAAAACTCTGCCCCGGTTTGCAGTTCGCAGGGGCCGACGAGTAGACTCGTCCGAAGTCTGTTTTCACTTATCTTTCCTTGTTCCTTCCATTATCGCCTACACTTCCCTGCCAAGCGTTTTCCAGGAGCATCGACCCTTTGCCAGAAACCCCATATCTTCCACCACCGTTAGCCTTGTTTTTGCCAATTTTTGCCCGAGTTGGCGAGGAAAGAAGGCTATCTCGTAATGATTCACGGAAACTATGCATTTTGTTTTACGATGCCGTTGAACCGGGCAAACCGGAGTCAACAAGGAAATAACGAGACAAGGAGAAGCGAAGAGACACTTTTGTTTACAATTATTCATTAGTGGAGTTGCTGTTCCAACTTGGCAGTGGTTTGGTCCCTTGGCGAAGTGAAGAGGATATGCGAATTTGACCATCGGCACTATACGTGTCCATGCATATAGGCCTACATGCGCCAAACAGTTCTTGGACCCGACAGGATATTTCGTTTTTTGTTTTTTTTTTCGGTTCGGGTTTCTTATGTTTGTTTGTTTTTGTTTTTGATTTTTTTTAAATGTTTGTTTGTGTTGTGTTTTGTTTTGTTTTTTGCTTTCGCTCGGTTACCTGCGTCCAATTGTACGATGGCTTTGGGGTGAAAATGCTTATCTGCATATTTTTCGTCAGGTAATTAACTTGAATTCCGCTCATGGACTGAAAGAGGGCAAGTCTAGAGTTTGCCAATCTGATAGCATGGCGTTTTCGGCGAATTGAATTGACTTCAACTACGAAGTGTATTACGAAAAATTGGGTGCTAAGGTTTCAAGTTTGCATTCACATCTCGAGAGTTTTGTCGACCTTTTTTTTTTATAACGACGCTCTGTGTCATAAAGCCAATACTATCTGGGTTGCAGTGATCGAAAGAGTCATTATTGCGACACTGCCTGGCCAAAAATCAGATCAGATCGAAAGGGACTGGCTCTCTACCCCTCCATACACCCCCATACACATACGCACAGGCACGCACCTTTTTAGTAGCTCTAGTTCTCATACGAACATGTTTGACATGGATTACGCAAAAATACAGCTCTTGAAAGGGTGCGTGCGCAGGAGTGTATTTTCCATATTTATCATATACAAGAAGTCGAACTGGGAAAATAAATTAGAGAGGGAGGAGGACGAATAAGAAAACAAACATTTATTTTCCGTTTGGATATTCTGTTCATATCCCCTCTCGAGGGGAAAGGAGGAGGTCATTCGAGCCCCTCCCCCTCCCCTGTCCCCCCCCCCCCCCCCACACACACACACTTCAGCTCCTTCCGCCTTTCCAATCATCCCTTCAGAGGAGTAAGGTGTACATCGTCTGTCTGTGTAGACCAGTGGTTAAACAGTACAACACGTCGCCGGATACACTATCTAGGTGAATTTCCAGGCGATTCACATGCAACTTTGTGCGTGAAAAGGACGAGTCCAAGTTTCGATACAGGTGAAAAGTTCGAGAGTTCCGCTCGAAACTGGTTTGAATTTTGTTGAGGAAACTATGACACAAATATATAATATTTTTAAGGAGTTTTTCAGTTCATGTGCACAGCTTTATGTCTTATGCTTTTCCTTACTGCTTTCACTTACTGGGAAAGCGAGAGCAGTTATCAAAACCGCAAAACAGGTCACCTACCTACTTTGTTAATTTGCTTGTCTGTTTATTTCCTTTTAATGTTTTAGTCGCCCACATACCTCTGATACCCATCTTAAACAAGCGTTTGGATAACACCAATGCTTAAAGATAAGACAGCTGAAGTGGATTTTGTCCAACTCTTTACCATCATGAAATTTTCTTCTTCTATGAGGAGAATCTTTTTGTTTGGATACGCTCTACATTTTGTAGGCGTATCGGTTCGTGATTATTGGCAGAGCAGAAGAAATCAGTTATTCCAAATAATTCCAGATGGAATTGTTTTAATTTCTGTTTTCTCTCCCGTATCTGTTTCATCTGTTAGATTCAAACATTACGTAGTACCCTTGTTCAATTGACTTTATGTTACATTTATGTATGAAAAAGAAATGCTGGGGGAGGGGGGGGGGAATCGATCAATCATGAGTCGTCAAGCAGACAAGTATCCGTTCGAGACGTCCGTAAGACGCCATGCTGGTCAGTGGCGGATCCAGAGGGGGGCGCAGGAGGCGCACGCCCCCCCCTTTATTTATCGGTAAAAACAAAAGAAATAAAAAGAAAAAAAGAAATGAAACCCGGAAGTGGCTCCAAAAATAATAGTTACGCCCCCCCCCCCCTTTACAGAATTCCTGGATCCGCCCCTGTTGGTCGACACTAATTTGGACACACATTTCTTCACATTTCTACGTTACGTGCTCATACACTTTCTTCACAAACTTTGTTTCCAGCCAAGCAAAGCAAATTAAACATAAAAAAGCAAGCAAGCAAACATACAAAATCTTTGAAGAAAAAAACTACCATCAAAATTCTGCATATCTCAAAACCACCGTAAATCTTAGGTGGGTGAAACAGTGCTATTTTATACTGACTGCTGATGTAATCACGTCATGAATATTTCGGCATCTTTTGGCTGCGTGCACCTCCACGAAATTTTATAGCAATTAGTAACCATCAGGGAATTTACTCATCATGGTAATCTGCACCTGACGGACACTATGTAATCTTACACTGTAACCATGGTAACGAATGTAAGAAGGACCCCCCGTAAAGAATGTTAAAAGGAAATTCCCAGTCAGGGGTTTCCAGTTGACTTTATTGTGAAGGGCAACGCTAAATAAACAGAGTGGTCAAATTTCCAATAAATTCGAGCTGTCAATTAATGTTCAACAGATTTTAGCCAAAAATAAAGAAGATTAGAAAAGTGCAAAGTTTAACATATTTTTGGGAAAGACTGATATCCGTCATAATCACATAAGTCGCGACCATATTGACAAAACATCGTGAAGGTTAAGATCGCGAAGTTTAAGTTCTCGAAGATTTGCCATCAGTGTGACCGCGGTTATTGAGATATGCAAATTAGACCTCCCAACTATCTCACTGGTTTTTCTACAATATATCATTAGAAATATTTTATTGTCAATTACATTCTGCAACTGTGCCTCCCTTCGACGTCACAAATTTATCATCGCTAGATCGTTACAGTTGCAGATCAGTCAAATATACATGCCATAATTTAATCTTCTTAACTCGTGTAGAAATTGAAATATGAATAATGGATACTGCGCAAGCGAATGTTAAATTTATGAGGACAAAGCAACATCACATTATATGATTTTTTAACCAGTTGTGCAAGTTGTGGAAATAAAATGAAATGAAAAAATGAAATGAAATGATTTTGTATTGGTGACTATGATAGTTAATACTGTTCATGGAAGACTTTATTAAAAAAGTGAAATTCGGTCATTTATATTATGTCTCATGTGATTTTTTTTTAAATTTATTTGTTTGATGCACACTATGTACATTGAAGTAAGTTTGAGCATAGAATGGAATTTCACTTTAATACAGGATGATTTAACTCAAACAGTCAAATATTCTGTTCTTCTTTGAATGGCTTTTCTTTGTATGAGGTCATTTTGATAAATAAAAACTATTCCTCAACGTAAGTGGCAAATTATTTGGAGAATATTCATTTTTATGCCGAGGGCTTCCCATCATATCCCGGATTTAAAATGCGATGATTCCACTTCATATGACTTGAAATAATTTTGGCGGCCTGTGAGTTCTACTTCCTTCAGCACATGTATATGTGTCTACTTCGGAATACCTGTATGTCCTTACTGGGAAATTTAAGCTAGCTTCCCAGCATACATCGGCGACCACGCTAACTACCACGTGACTTCCGCTGTAAATCTCGCAATGTATTGTGGCGGATTAGCACCTTCTGCAAGTGCTGATGGGTAACAGTCCATTTCTTACATAACGGGCATTTGTCCTTATTACGGAATGACACCAGGCTGTTCTATTTCCTGCATCCAGTTACATTGATCCCACCTCATCCACACAAATTAGCGAGTGGCCCCCTTTTTGTATGTATCCGGGGCGCGCTTGCATGCACGGTTCCCCGTTAACTGACCTCGTCGCGATGTAAAGCTGATCATTTGCGAATCCGCTAATCCTCTGATTAGGAACAGGACAGTGAATCAACCATTGTCACACCATAGTTAACTGGGATCAGCCTTGTCAGATTGGACTTCATTCCCCCTCCCATCTCCGCTACCAAATTTCCGGCCAGATTGTTCATTTCTCCCCGTTTCCTGAAATTATCTGTTCCTGTATTTCACGACAGACGAATCTACTAAGCCTAATTGACGTTAATACATATCTGCTGCGAACTATACAATGCTTCGCATGGAAAAACTGGAACCAACTCGGATAACATGTTCAATTCAACGCAATTCAATGCAGATTTTCAATATCACGTAAATTCTTTCAAATACAATAATGACAAGAAGTTAATGTGATACAAAATATATGAAATATTTGAAAGCAAGTGACATGTAATGAAATCAGTCTAGTAGAAATATGTGTGTTATCAAATGATAGTTAACAGATGCTTTTTGACGTAAGCAAATATATATATAGTACATTGTATATCGTGCGTTCTACAAAATTTAAGTAAAGTACATTAAATCAACAGGGCGAGGCACTCACATTGCAGGTCCCATCTGGATACAGCGCTAGTTTGGATTTACTGCAGGGTGCTAAAGCGTCCGCATCTCTGAAGTTATCTGAATTTTGTTTTCTTACCTCTCGTTCACTTCTTGTGTTTTGCTCAGTGATCATAATCTCCTTCATCATCGTTATCATTATCATCATCATCTTTATCTGTCGTCGTCATCATTATCATCATCACCACCATCATCATCATCGTTATCATTATCATCATCATCTTTATCTGTCGTCGTCATCATTATCATCATCACCACTATCATCATCATCGTTATCATTATCATCATCTTTATCTGTCGTCGTCATCATTATCATCATCACCACCATCATCATCATCATCTTCATTATCACCTTATCTGTCACCATCATTATCTTATCTTTATCCGTCATCACTATCACATCATCATCAGTCATAATCATCAACTTTATCATGAAAACGATTCAATAATTATAATCACAATCATTGTCAGCTCTATTATCACTGGCATTATCATCCTCGTTATCATCATTATTGTTTTCCTTCTTCCCTTCATCATATTTCAACGTCCCAGGTATAATCTAATCTTTTCATTCCCCTTTCTTCACCTGATTTACTATTTCAAAGTTGTCCATCCTTCTCCTTCATAACCCTTTCTTTTCTTAAACCAACCTTCTCCTTTTTCTCTTACCTACTTGTCTCTGTCGTCGTCACCTCCTCCTAACTCCTTCATTCTCCACCTTTTCATCTTCTTCTAATTCCTCCACACATTCCCTCTCTCCTATTCCTTATCTTCATCCTTTTCACCTCCTCTTCCTCTTCCTCATCTTTCTCCCCTTGTCATCCTCCTCCTTCTCTTCCTCATTATCTTCATCCTTTAATCTCCTTCCCCTTCTCCTCCTCCTCGCCTCTCCTTCTCTCCATCCTCTTCCTTCTCCTCTTCCTTCTCCTCCTCCATCTCCCTGCCCCCTCTCCTCCCCTGCAACCGCTATCCCCCTGCTGCTTTCCTTGAGCCTCGGGATTCTCTGCCACTTCCTGCCCAGGGTAGTGAGTAATACATGGTACGGCAGCCCCACTCCGTCACTAGACACACGGCTGCCTCTGAGTCACGTCAGTTTCAGCTTGTTTTACGGGCTGGCCTTAAAGGAGTTAACGTCCTCTTGCGAGTACACTCAATTTCCCGAAAACATTTCGTCCACAGAATATCATTTGGTGGAAGAATAGCACGTAAAAAAGTTACGATCAAACTCTCTACTTTTAACTTAAGAAATGAGACATTCCCCAGGTTTCCTTCCTGTGCGTTTTTAAATCAGTTCAATCGTTTACAATAACTTTTGACGGCAAAGGAAACGTTAGCTACCATAGGCACGTGGTTATATTTTGGCCTCGATTCAAAAGTGTGGAGGTGTTTTCTGGATAAGTCATTATTTCATCTTTTTGTTTAGATCTCCAGGGAAGGCTTGCAAATCATGAACATTTACATGTCTTTTTTTTTCTTTGTAAATCATTAAAGGGGAGGTGTGGGTAGGAAGTTTTCTCGAGGGAAAAGGTCTTTACGTAGTGTGACAGCTAATCTGGAGCATACATTGCTGGAATGAACTCGCAGGAATATTTCAAAACACATTTATGCCATTGAATGATGATAACAGAGGGTGACAAAATGTCATACTGGGCAAATTTTGCGACTCAGGTCACATCTTTTGTAATAATTGCTACAGTATGAGATATTTAATCTACACGGACAGCAAGGATTCGGATAGATAGATAGATAGATAGATAGATAGATAGATAGATAGATAGATAGATAGATAGATAGATAGATAGATAGATAGATAGATAAATAAATAAATAGATGGATGGATAGATAGACAGCTAGATGGACGGATAGATGAATAGAGATAGATAGATAGATAGAGAGAGAGAGAGAGAGAAAGAGATCGAGGGAGAGAGAGGGAGGGAGAGACGGTAAAGAGAATATCTATCTCACACTCATCTATTAATTCTCTTAACCTGTTCCTTCTCATTAATCCTCTTGTTGCGGTCCTCGACCGACCTTGTTCTCATTCCTCGTCTCTGTGAATGTTGCTGTCATCATCCTTGCAGCTCAGTTTGACTGTGTCACTCATTGTCTTCTTCCTCCCTCTCCCTACCCCCCCCCCCTACCCCCCCCCCCCCCTCATCTCTCATTATCTTTCACGGGCATGTCAGAGACAGGTATGTATCTCTGGTGATTTCATGTTTCGTTTAATGTCAAGCAAAGTTGCGGCTAACCAGCCTCGTTCAATCATTGCACCGTCGTGCATTACTCATGTTGCTGAATAACTGAATTAATGACTGATAAAATTGAAGCACATACTCGCGAAGACGCTCACACAAACACACACGCACACACACACACCCACTATCAATTCGTCGAACCTGTCAATTGTCAGCCTGTCGAAACCCGCAAGACATTTTGATACAACTTTCTTGTGAGAGCTGGGAAACACTGTTCGCATCCACAATTTATACTCTGCACCACTGGAATTTGCGCCTTTAAAGTTCAATGTACCCAAAATATATTAACGGATAACATAAAGATTATATAAAGAGGAGTTATCAAAGTTTCATTCTCAATGAAAAGTACACATCATTTCCTCGACTTGTACTGGCATTACATTAAGGGTAACATTATCCCCCGACGTCTTCTGAAGGAGATAAGTCAAGTGCTCTTTCATTATGCTAGACAAAGAAAACTATGTGTAAGTTTCTGCATTATTTCCACATACAATTATTCCACTATCTGTGACATCACGAACTGTTGTAGCCTTCCTGTGGATTTAACCAAATATAAAAAAAAATACATAGCTTTTAAACGGATTGTCCAATGTTCCTCAAACTTCGCTGATGCGTTACACAATTTTTGTTTTCTGTATTCACCGAATGAGGTTAATTTCTCTTTAACTGAACCCAATAAACATTTTGATCTCATTCAACTTTTTCAACTCTGAACTTACGCAAAGATCTAATAAACGTACCTACAAAATGTAGTTGTGGTTCTCTGGTAACACTAAGATTGTGCTTACTTAGATTTTACTGGCATTATGTGAAAAATGAATTCGGGTTTGTTTTTTTTTTCGATATTTAGGGAGAAAATGTGCAAAAGAAAGCAACATGACTTCGCTTTTTGTGAAGAAAATCTATAAACCCGACTCGGAAAACAAATTTTGCCATCCACCATCATGACCATTTGTCAAAAGTCAAAAGTGGTATCTATATGAACAAAAAAAAAACCAACAACAAACAAACAAAGAAAAAAAAAACACACCCGACCTTGAAAATGAATCTTTGTTGAATGAATGAAGACGCATTTACCAATATATATTGAAGAAATCGCCGGTGTAAAAAGTGTCAACATGATTATAATGAGTCAAATTCAAGGTTTGGTGCAGAGGCACATAATAACACTGTCCCCTCCCTCCCTCCCTACCCTCCCCCCCCCCCTCCCCATCACCTGCGACAGTGAGGTTGGCACCGTTACTATATCTGGACGTTGCAAAGCCGGGGCTGATGTACCTGTGTGGATCCTCTTTGAGGGTTTAGACCGTTGACGAGTCAGACCGGGTACAACATAAGAGATACAGAGAGCGGGAGAGAGATATAAAGAACAGATAGACAGATAGATAGATAAGTAGATGAATAGATAGTTAGATATGTAGAATATATAGATAGAGAGATAGATCGATAGAGAGAGAGAGAGAGAGATAGATAGATAGATAGATAGATAGATAGATAGATAGATAGATAGAGAGATAGATAGATAGATAGATAGAGAGAGAGAGAGATAGTGTAGAATATATAGATAGAGAGATAGATCGATAGAGAGATAGATAGATAGATAGATAGATAGATAGATAGAGAGATAGATATATATATATATATATATAGAGAGAGAGAGAGATAGTGTAAAAACCAAATCCCAGAACACGATAGGATATTGTGTATTATTTGATGAAACAAAGTATAGATAATAATGTTCTTACATAACAAACAAAATAAACAAGACCGTTAAAGATTTTGTTACCGTGACATTGGGATATCATAATCGAAGGAGCGTATTTACAAGTGTAACACTAATTTGATAAACGGGACTTTGTTCTTACACGCTCGGAATAATCATATATAATTCAGAGATATTGCTATTGTCATTGTGATTATTTACTACATTTCTCTCTTAGCAGTTAGAAGTAAATCATGTTTTATACTTACAGAAAATCGATTGAACTTGAACGCAGATATTGCAAGATAAGTCAGCCTGATTATTTTCAAGAAAGCAAACCAGTGTTGGTGCTTCGATGAGCGGGAAGAAATGAATGTGAGATATTCAGGGCAAGGACGATAAGGGCTATCGAACGTAAAACCACGGTTATCGTTATCATATTTTTTGTTGTTGTTCTTTTCTTGCCAAAGAGCTTACCCAGCACCCCCATTCCCCTCTCTCACTTCTATTTTCCCCCACCCCTTTCTCACTGTGCACGGGATAGGAAGTGAGTTCATCCTTGTGACTCGGCCCGAAGGAAGGGGTATCTCGACGCAGACGGCAGAACGAGCGATAGAATCGATCGATACAGGCTAGCAGGACACACTGTGCGACGAACACCGCGAGCCCCCGATGCGAGTTGGCCGTCTGAATGGAGATCCGTCCGGACGTACACGCAGCGTACACACACCATCGTCTGCTACCAAAGTTGCCTGTCGTTGGAGGAGAGTTTTTTGCTAGTATCGTGGGAAAGTTTGACCAAGCGTCCACGATGCGACCCTTGGCCAAGGAAAGCTAAGCCGTCAGACACTGTGTGTCACTGTCAGTATTTCATCAAGTCTAGCATCACTTTGCTCATTTTTGGGTCTGAAACTTACGGAGTCAGAATTGCAAAATGATAGCTGACAACATCTTCTCAAGAGAGACTAGCCACATCAGCTAAAGCGGAGGAAATAACTAATGGATGAGGTATATTGCTACTTGTACTTCGGATGATCACCTGTGACTATACTACATTCATGCCAACAGGAATTTAACCGTCTGGAGATAACTAACGTTACACTGTCGGCATTAGTTGGATTCCTTTTTCGTCAAACTTCATCTCGTTTTAGTGTTGCTGGGTTTTTTTCCCCGCAACATATTTGAAACTTTCCAGCCAGGATAGGGTTTGCCAAATTCATTATACCACCAGTAGCTTGAAAACTGCTTTTGAAATTGCACTAATTGGAGTAACTTGACCACAATGGGACCGCCTTGGAAAGTAACTTCTTGTGGATGTTAACGAATGGAGCGCTATCTGTAGGTTTTTACAATATACTTGCGGTACGAGTTGCGTAATTCCCCTTTCGAAGTCGCTCAAAGATATCAAGGTAAGATCTTCTCTTCCGATCTGGGTTTGAACGTTTCATGTGCTTTATTATATTTTACTATTTCACTACTTTACCGAGTGATTTTAGATAGACTCTAGTCTATAGATCTATTATCATGTTCAAGAAATGTATCAAAGTGTTAGTAATATTCTCTCTGGGCAGCATACGTCAGCAGAAAATTAGATTGAGATTCAAGGAACCCTTATGTAGGAATCATCCAAAGTTTTGTTTTCTCAAATCTAGATAGACCTTACCATCTGATGTTGCAAAGAGTAACAAAAAAGTAGGCCAAATGAATATTGAATTTCTTTTAAAAGGCGACTTCAAATGAATACGGTTATCAAAATCGTATAAGATGAAAATCACGTAAAGTTAACGACGGTCCACTCTGTTCCAGAAAATTCAGAGTCTGTTTTTATTGGTAGATCGCTTTGCATCATCTGCAAAATATTAGATAGAGGTCTATTCAATTTAAATCATTGAATGAAAGGCATACTAATATGCACGAGGGACATACAAATAAAACTTTCTAGGTATAGACAACTGTTTTATTTCCAGTAACAATCTTGCACTGGTCTAGACGCAAATGTAAATACAATTTGTATATCTATGGCCACAATTTAGCTCTTTACATGGCCCAGAGCCGTTGCCTGGGGAAAAACATGGTTAGCAGCACGGACTCAAATGAAACCGGTCACGTACAAACGATTTATACTTCACCAGTCGCTGTACGTAGGCAGGCTGTTCCTATCAATAGCCTTTCTCTTTTATTGGGAGGGGGGAAATCGTAGTCATCGACTGTTATGCCTCATAGCGATAGCTGGGGCGGGATAATAAACGTCAATGAAAAAATCATAACTAGGTCTCCAGTGATTTGATGTGTATCAGGCTTCGCTCATATCTCGCAGTTGTTGTTTTTTTTTAATTTGCCTTATATTCTGCTTTAGATACGAGCTCCGTTCCCTAGTTGTTCGTGTTTTTTTTGTGAGAAGTCGATTGAATTCTATATTTCCTGCTGTGTGATAATCATAAAGGGAACATCATGATTCCAAGTCGTAAATTACCTATTCCAGAAAGCATTAAAGACAAAACTACCTCGACGTCGTCAATTCATTTCCCATAAATGTTGAAACAAGCGATGATGATGCATTTTAGGTGTTAGAATTTCTTAGAATGATAAACAGCAAACAACAGTCCGGCACACACGTTTTAAAAGTAAATAGCGTGAAATTTCCCCCACAAATTCTCCAGGGTAACTCACTGGTGTGAAACAAACGAGAAAAACTCGGTAAGGAAAATCGATGTAATCTTTTGCTTTGATTTTGACTTTTGAATTAGATTAAGATGAAATCAAAGGAGGATACCTCAGCTGTGAAACTTACAACGAGGTACGAACGTCCCCCTGTCACTGTAAAATTGTAGTGGCAGTAGTTTACTGTGGCACAAAATGATTCACTAGGGCGATGTTTATCCGACGCGCCGTGCTATATGTGGTGCTAAGTGATGAGTAAGGCTCGGCACTTCCTTCAGATCGTGATCGATTAATACGCTGATGCGATGCCGTGATATCGCTGCGGGGTGATACGATCTCGTTTGTTTTCTCTCTACCGAAGAATACGTACGTACAGAAGACCTCGATACATTGTGAAGATGATCGGTCGATCGCTCATAGGAACAGAAAGAAAACAGTTGCGGGATCTCAAGTCTGAGCAAAGTTTGAAGAAACGCTGATCACTTCTCACGCACGTAAGGTAGCAAGCACAACTCATAACAAAATGTTAATGCGTTTCCATACGCGGTAAGGTTATAGATGATGGTAAACTCACCCGCTATTTATGAATCTATGGTTTGAAAGAAAACAGTTGGTCTATAAGTTGATAGTGAGGGGGGAAATGTGTTTCATATCTATATGAAACAGAGGAACTGTGTCAAAAGGAAGTCATGGTTGATGCCCAGTAATGCAGTAATTCCAGCACTCCTATATGTATTGTTTATTATTAAGCCGGACATTCAAATCAAACCTTGTATAACAGCAGTTTTTGGGTGTTTTTCTTCTCTCCCTAAGGTGTAAAACATCAGACATGATAAATTATCTATGCAACAAAATACACGAAGTAAGCCCTCATTCAATTTTGCAGGCACAAGTTGCGGCAGACTCTGCATTTAGCTGTTCCAGACCTGAGAGTCGTAAATAGTTATTACATAATATAACATTGTCAACTTTAAGGAGAAGTTACTGGTAGACATGCGGGATATAGATTTTGCTGAAATTGTTTGTGGCAGTATGTCAAGAACTAAATCTTTCTCACAATTTTTGATATGGAGTGAGTGTGTACGCATGCGTCAATGTGTGATGGACATTGTACATTCAACACGGGCAAGTAAGACCAAGGAATGATGTGTGACTGTGTATTTATGTGTGTACGTGTGTTTTCATGCCTATTTTCTTGGAATCAGTCGGTGTGAGTCACGCTTTTCACTGTGACACCTTATAAAGCGATTGCAATGTTTTGGCAAAGTTTCCCCAAAGTTCCCACATTACGTATTCTAGAACGTGAACGCCTGTGCACTCTTTTGAAAACTTTCAAGATGTGACCTTTCTCAAGTCTCCTAGATGCGATCGAGCGAGTTGATACATGGTTAAGGGATAGAAACATTTGAAGAAACAGAACGAAGAAGAAATGATAGCCAGAACGAAAACAGCTACCTTATAGAGAACCTCACTACAGATTGTATTTAGCAAGCAACAGGATCATGTTTTCACCATCATTTTGCGTTTCAATTCTTCTGCAGCGCACAGTAAACGAATTTTAAGCCATCAAATCTGTAAGTAAACGCCAGTGAAAACCTCTTAGCACAACACGTGGATTTTGCTGATTAATGATTAAACCACTAACCTCAACGAATTTCCACCATTTCGTTTCAAACCTTTTGCCCTTGCTGAAATAGCTCATTGACACTTTTCTCTGCTCAGTGTGACAAACATAGCTAGGCCCTACTATAAAACAATCATCTAACTCAGTGCAATAAAAAAAAAAAAAAAACCCGGGGATAAACGTTTTAGATTATGCACTTAACGAATAATTATAATGTAACTAAATTGTGTATTACGCCATGCAATTTTAGGATATAACTTATTATAATTAGTCTCTGTTTTGAGATGCTCGATCCAGTTTATAGTGTGCTTCGTGCATCCGTTTGTTTGCTTTCATGATTATATCAAACATTCAAAGTAACATATTAAAATTGCTGTCCACATACTTTAAATCTATTTAGTAAAATAGGTCCCTAGCCTTCACGCCATTTTACGTAGATTATTTTCTCTCTGAAACATTACTTCAACTTTATCAAGTATTTTCGTATGAGTGTAAAATGAAGGAAATTCAAATCAATTGCAAATGAATCAAAGTCAGACGAAAAGCTTAACCTATAATGATGTGTAAAAGTAAATGGATAGAAACAGTATTTTGATCATTCAACAAAAGATCCCAACGTCTAGATAGTAAGTGACCCCCATACGTAGGGGTACATTGATATAATTTCCGGTTTGTGCACATATTTTTTCATGGGGAAAATCGCGCAAAGTTTGCGCATTAATATAGAATAGATGTTATACAAGGTACAAAATTTGCGCATGAGTATAGACACATATCTCGGACAAGACATTGTTAATTCAGTTCCTATTCAATCTAATATATGGGTTTAAGGTATCCTTTTCTAATTAAAACCATGCCCATGGAAACGTGCAACCTTTCTCGTTAACGTCTTCATGAATGTATTCCTCATAGATAAACTAGGCTCATTCAACTAAAGTTTGACCGTTTTAGATTTGATACCCCGAGTATGAAACCCCTCCAAACTGCGCAATGAAGAAAGACCCATAATGCCAGTTCTAAGATTTGCGTTCAATTTCTTCAGCGAATCTATATGCATAATTTCTTGAATTCATGAACTAATATGCATTATTTCTGTTACTGAAGAAAGTGAGATTTACGTTTATATACTATTTTACTATGGAAAAAACGAAATGATTTTGAACTTGAACTTGAATCAAGTAACGATTTCTTTACCCAGGTGTTTCGTGCAAACCTTTAACGCGATACAAAAGTGACATCATGTCGCGTGAGTCATATCAAAACGTGAAACTTAAGACTTACGAATCAAAGTCAAGGGAACTGCGTACCTGACACCAATCAGGAGGCTGAGAAACGGAGAATGTGGTTGAGCAGCACAGGTGTGAACGTTGCCTCTTGTCACAAGACAGGTTAAGCGAAAAGAAACGTTCAAATAAAAGATATCCAATTTGGGAATGAAAAATCAGTTTGTCCTCTTGAAAAGTCTAACACCTTGTGGTATTCTTCGTTACATCTCTTACATTCTTGTTTTAGTCAGAAAATTTACGACGATCAGTGTGCCGTATTCTTCTGTATCTATCTAATCTAGTGTAATCATATTGCTTTAGCTCCAGATAAACAAGAATCAACTCAATTGTTGATTCATATGTGGAAATTAAAATCATTCAGTAAGATGAAATGATCTGAACGTGAATTGATAAATGTGAACATGTACATCTAGTCCTTTGGATGTATTCATCCTTTTTTGCTACACTTGCTTTTCCTGTTTATGCGCTGAGGTCGAAAGCAGATAGACAGAGACAGGGGGAGAGAAAAAAAAACAGTGATAGAGGGAGAGAGAGAGAAAAAAGGGGGTGGAGGTCAAAATTGAGTGAGGGAACAACGATCTAAAAAAACTTAGCACGCTTTTATTTAGTTCTGAAACAGACTCAAGGTTACTAAGCACTGCTTTCTTTACGTCATGCCATCGTCCACATTGACTCGATACTCTTACTTACATAGTGTATCAAATTACTGAATGTAAAACAGAGAAACACGCAAACTTGGATTAAAAGGGTTAGCTTGCGACAATATACTGCATTAGGCCCCGTAACATTAAGCACAGATCCAGGGGGTAGCATGCAGTTTCTGACATGATTAAATTCAAAATCGATACTGCGGAATTTGCAGAAATCAATTAGCTGCTAAGTGGACGTTCTTGAATATCTTTCGTTCAAGTACTTTTAAGATTTGATTTACCACAGTATACAGTGTACAAGAAGATAAGGATAACTAATGTGCCGTCATGTTTTCCGAACACATGACGCACGTGACCAACCGTGGAATTGTAACCTCTTGAATTACGGGCTTTAAAGAGCTCATGCCTCCAAAACATATTTTCACCTTCTGCGAAGTAAGACTACTGTTATATTCTGCTTTAACACACATTACCATGTATGTTATCAATATGTTTGTCACGCTATAATGCATTAAAAAAATTAAATCAATTAGCGTTTGAAGCGAGAGCATGTTAAGGTTTAGCATAATCATGCGCTGGTACTTTGGCATTTCTGCTTTGTTCTTCAGGCATCTATCGCTTTGATATCTTTTGTTTGGTTGCCGATGGTATTGGCGGCTTTGCAATCAGGCGTGACACATCCAGAGCAAGGAGGAATTAGTCGAAGGCGGAGCCACTTGTTGCCGCACCTGTCTCACAGTCATCACATGATTACAGGTGCCAGACACATCACATCACTTGGCGACCGTGCGCCAGAGGTGTGCTCTGTATGTGCGTGCTTACGTATGCTATGATCGTGTTTGCCGAGATACGTATAAATGTGTGTTCAAAAGTGTATTCCAATGTGTATGTTGTGTGTAAAAGCAACAACAACCAAAACCATACAAAAATAGATGTGTTGGCCATATCGATATTGTTGTTGACTAATCGACGGCTTCAATAAGTTTACTTTTCTTAGGGATAAAAACAAACAATCACTGCCTTTCCATGATGTGTCTTCTTGCTTGATTTATCTGATTTCCTTCTTCAGATATCTAATAAAGTCATGATTTTTTTTTTTCTTATCAGTTCCCAGTGTAATCCATAAGTCTATGACCAAGGTTACATTGCAATTACCACACCGTGCACAACAGGATAGACTTTAATCATACATGGGAGATACAACTTTGTCAAAATACTTTTCGTCAAAGTTTTATTACTTATACAAGAAAAGAAAATTTGATAAATTTGCTGATAAAGTACTAACCTTTCTGCCGATGTCAAAGAACGAGGGCTACAAGAATCCTTTCAACATGATTATGCACTGCATGAGACACTGATTCACGTTGGATCATGACGCTAATCCCATGATTAAATCCAAAGTCATTAATCTGACGAGCGCAACACATGTATTTCGCAAATCCACGGACGTTATAAGCTCTCTCTTCTTCTGTTCTCATCTCTCATTTGCAACAAATCACTACCTTATTCAAATGCGGTATAGTTTTCAGCTCAGCGCGTGTTGATCTCTGATAAACTGTCCTTGAAGAATCATCTTTAATCACCTGAGACTGAAACATTTAATGTTCGTGATTTTGGTAGTCAGAGCTTCGACTTGTAAGATTTATTTAAAAAAACCCATCTCTATTCGCTCATTATATAAGTTTGTATAGAGGATGGATGAAGTAGAATCGGCATGCAGTATTACATTCGGTGTATCATCAGGGGAATCCCATCGCGTCATAAGTTGAATAATTGACAAAATATGCGGCACATTATTTTTTTTTCTTGGTAACCTTTGTAACATGAGTAAGGAGTGATCGCCAGATATCACGACTGGATAGCCAAGCCTACGCAGGAGTATAAGTCACGCGTGTACTGGTGGTTTAGCGGTTTGTAACACTCGGCTCTTCCGAATAGTACGTCTGAGTTCATATGGGTTCATATAATTATTCTTATTCATGTACTCTGTTCACTCACTATTCATTACTCAGTACATTTACAATTTCTTTTTGCTTTCTTTTGTACCCTTCAACGTATGTTTTTTCCCAATTCATAATTTGTCATTCTCTACAACTGTAATTGTTTAATGTAAGAAGAGACATTAAAGGGATGGTATAGTGTTGGTTGAAATGGGAATTCAGATTTCTATACTTTTTGCGAGGTAATCATATAAACCACTTTCATGAAATATCAAAGAGCATGCAATTCTCATATGAGTTAAAGGTTTATTTGATAAAAATTGGTTTTGAAATGGCTGAGCTATCAAAAAATAAAGTAGACATAATTAAAGGTGGGGCTTTGATGTATATCGGTTTTGAAATGGCTGAGATATATCCAAAAACAAAGTCTCGTTTATTTTACTTTGTTTTTGAATATCTCAACCATTTCAAAACCGATTTTCATCAAATAAACTCTTAATTTCTCTTAGAATTTTATAATTCACATACAAGTGGTTTCTAATTATCTTGCCAAAAAAAAAAATGAAATCGTAATCCCCATCTCCACAAAAACTACACTATCCCTTAAACATCTCTCTTACTTCTCATAATCAGTCATTCACATACAAACAAATTGAATGTAGGCCTACTTAGATGTACAAGTGTATTATTGGATTAGTTTCGTGTTAAGATTCTGCATGAATGGTGCCATCGTGAAATGGTTTGAGATAACCGCGAAGGACTCATCACGGAACATAGCACGAAAACGTACTTTCCATTCAACCTGCATAATTATTCAACAACTAACAAAGCTTTGGCTTCCCTTTGATATGTATAATTACAGCGATGCTAACATTTCTATAAAGCACTTCATATCTTTCCTCGTGATCTACTAAAATCTTTTGAGATATTTATGAAAAATATCAATTTCAATTGCAAATACTCAAACTAGTTGGAGCATTTATTGTTCAGTTCGTACTAAATTTGTGCATTTGCAATGCAAGTGATGAAGAAGCCTAATATTTCGCTGTTTACACGCGCAATCCATGTTCTGGTATGGAGAAATGTATGTATAGGTAAACCAACCTTGGGACCACATTCGGTAAAATACCTGAAATGACAAAAATATTAAGTTTGTCGTCATCTTTTGCAATTTCTATTTCAGTTTTCGTTGCAGAAGCTCTACATGATTATATCCAATTAATTATTTCTGCAATAACATTATCCGATTAACCGGAAAATGACCTTCATCGTGTTTGTTTTACAGAGAAACCGTTCGCAAAACATGAACGGAGAGAATCAATTAGCTAATTAGTGCGTCAGGACTAAAGCTATCAAACGACGATTTCCTCACCATTCATTACAATTATTTAGCGTCAGTCAAAGAAGCATGGGATATAGTATGTCGACGGCGATATAAATTTACTTTCCAGCTATACAAAACTTTGATCTGCGATGCAAACGCCAAATTCAGTTGTAATAGGAATCCATTGCAGTTGTGAAGATGTACACGGCCAGAGAAGGGGAAAAAAAAAGAGAAATCGTGTCCAATCGGTCAACAAGTAGCGCGACACAAACTTAAACAATGATTCAGTGTAGATGAGCCCCTCTCGATAAATTGGGTCGAAAGGTTTGACAGGTACGATCTCTGTTAGATAAATTTGGAGCTTGTCTTCTCGGTCGGATGTTCTCCTCACTTTTATTGATATCAACGCAGGTGCTGTGGTCACGTGGTAAGCATGAGTCTGTTAATCACGGCTTGAGGTTTTCGGCTAATCAAGACTCCCCACGTTTTTTCGGTAATAGTCCGAATTGTTACCCTTTCGCGAATGAATAAGACGTGATAAGTCTTCTAGAGTCAGCCCAGTGGTGTAACGAAACTCTTGCTGTGAGCTCACAATGTACCCTTTCGGAGAGAGGAATTGGCAATTCACAATGTATGGGGTGGATATGGATTCGTTGGACACTGAGGTATTTCAGATTTCTCTGATTGTTGTCTACAAGCAATTAGTCACACTGTTTCGTTTGCTCATTATCCTCAAATCTCTTGATATGTCTGGTAAGATATCCTTCATTGCAATTTATGTTGAAAACGTAATGATGGCGATCATTCTTAAAGGAATCCAGGATGAGGATGCTGCCGGTGATGACGAGTACGGTGATGATTACGTCGATGACAATGTTGCTGACGATGATGGTGATCCTATGTATATTGTATGTCGTTGGTGATCATTTTGATTCTATTATACATGTCTTCACCACATACATCTGACCAGTACCGTGATCTCCCCTCCCATCCCCTCTCCACTTCATCCAGCCCCACCCCTTCCAGGAAACGATGCCGCACCACATCGACAACCCGCCCTTCAGCCGCAAAGATGCCATCTGGTCCGGCTGGCTCATCAGTCGCATCCCCAGCCTCATCCCGTTCCGTCCGTGGAAACAGTACTGGTTCGTGCTCGCCGACGGCCGCATTCACTACTTCAAGCACGCCGGATCCGTGCCCCTCCACGGCTGTCGCATGATATCGCGAACGAGCAACGACCCCGAGGAGCCGCTTGGATTCGTACTGGAGATCAACCCTCGTAAGTGTTGTCATATCCTCAAAAATATCTGATTTTCATTCGGAAGCAGTAAGCCTTCCCCTTAGTGTCCAAAATTACGCCTTAACTGATAACTGGATATAATCGACGCCATATTTGAGAGATGAATGTAATGATCATACTAGATGAATTTTCCTTTCATTATTTTTATCCAAATGAAATACATTCACTGGATTCCTTTGAACTCAAAGGACTATGATGTATGTGATATAGTGCGCTTTTCTATTGGCCTGAATAAACAAGTCTTCCAATCTCATTCATGTCTGTTGTGATATTAAATGGATGTGTGATGTCACAAGTTGAAAAGTAGAAAGACGTTCATGCCATGTCAGTCTACCAACTGTTTACAGTGTTCCAGCATTTTACTTCTCAACCATTAAATATGTCAGCGTGCTGTTAATAAAATTGCCATAACACTTCAGCAAATGATATTTTGAAATGGCAATGTGTGATTACATCGTATAAATAATAATGAAAAACCACGTTTTCACACTGTAGTACAGGGGTCGCGGAACGTTTTGTTGAGGGGGGTGGGGGTAAGGGTCAATGTACTATGTATTTTTTCTTTTTTATCATATTTTTGGGAAGAGCTTAAAATGTGTGTGTGTGTGTGTGTGTGTGTGTGTGTGTGTGTGTGGAGGGGGTGGATGCAGTCCCCCCCCCCCCCCCCCCGCCTCGCTGCCCCTGTTGGAGTAAACCTGCCAGGCGTTAACCATTTTGGTTGTTGTACATGACAGTGGTCAGTCCTGTGTTAAATCTTATTGTTCTTTGGCTACCTATATACATCTTTACTACTTGTATTTCTTGCTGGATGTTCCTTAGGTTAATTTTTAAATCATACTCTTCCATGTCCTGTAAACATGAAAACGAAAAGGCGCTAAAGGTTCGCGTCTTCCAATGTTTCCAAACAGTTGCGGTTTTCCTTCTTAGCTCATGCTTACAGTACTTTAGTTCCTCGAGCTCCGTATTTTCATTACAAGGAGGATACTGTCGACATTGTGCTATATTTAGACACGACTGGGAAGCGTGACAGGATATGGGTTGATTGGGGGACACGACGAGGAGGGAATCCTTCCGACATCTTAATTTCGCAGCGGGCGAAACAGTGAAGGGCGAGTCAGTCGCTGACAATCTCGCGTCGTATCGCAGTCGGAACGAAAGCGTCGACCTAATAATTGTCGGGTCGCAGGCAATGAAAACAAAAATCCTCGAGACTAACATTTTAAAGTTCAATTCCACTCAGAGTCTAAGTTGACTTTAAGAAATAGTAAAATCAGACACATGACTCGTAAAAGTTTCATCGGAAATCGGACGTGAGATGTGAGGGTTACGGAATCATTAAAGAAGTAGGAACCTTTTGAAATTCACATACTTTCAACCCCCCCCCCCCCCAAAAAAAAAGGAAAAAAAAGATAGATACAGTTGGAACCATTATACGTGAAGTCATGATTTCAGCTCACAAATCTCCTATTCGCTTGTACACAAATCTTCATTGAATTTCCTGTTTTGACCTAAATTCAGTAGGACGAAATTCTATTCCTCGGATCGAATTGCTTTACAATTATGACGATTGAGCACTGACTCCATAAGCTGGGAGAGGTTATAGTTACTGATTTATTGGGAAAACACAAAAGTTTTATGACAATTTCTATTAAGGACGTATCAACTGGGCATTGATTATTAGACAATAAGGCAACAATAGACTGTTTTTTTTTGTTTGATTTTACCTGTATATTTTTAAGTCAACTTGGACAAACTGTCAATGGCTTTTCACTTTGAGAGGCAATCTAAAGATTTCTTAAACTTTCCTATTATACAGAAGTATCTAAACGGCACTAAGCAACCATACAGTTAAAGAGATGGTGTAGTATTGGTTGAGATGAGGATTGAGCTTTTAACTTTTTGCGAGGTATTATTAGATACCACATATGACATGTTACGCAGCATACAATTCTGTGAGGAATTCAAAGTTTATTTGATGACGATCTGTTTTGAAATGGCTGAGATATTCCAAAACAAAGCAAAACAAAGCGATCCTTAAAAGGTGGGTCCTACCTTTTACTATAGGATCCCCAAGTATTTGATATCTTGGCCATTTTAAAACCAATTTTCATCCCTCTTTGAATTACATGCTTTTTCATGTTTCATAAGAGGTTTCTCATTATCTTACAAAAATTGGAAACCCCAAGCCCCATCTCAGCCAAGACTACACAATTTCTTTAACGGTTCGTGATGACTTGAGGCATGCTTGAGATAAGTACCCACCAAATCTGAAGAAATAAAAGGGAGACCGTCAGGATGAGCGTTTGTCCTACCTGCGGAGTCACTGATCTGCAACAAATGTCATATTCTTACAAACAAGAACAGCGATCTCTATTTGTATTTACTACATATTTTGAAACGCTCTCAAACCCCTTTGCTGAAGGTGTTTTGAAAAATATTTTGTCCCCTTTACGCCAATACTTATTGACTATAAAATTCATTAAAAAACTGCGCCCGTCTATCTAAAACGCAGTGCGAGCACACGCCTCTGCGTGTATCAAACATCTCCGACATCGGTCAGTGTAGACCAAGAAATACCAACATGCCGTGGAAGATTATTTCCGATCTACACCTGATATAGAACGAGTAATCCTCAGCCGCAGCCTACACGAACCTTGACATCTATGATCGACAGACGTGTGGAAATCAAGAGCTATAACTGAGTGTTGTGCGGTAGTGTTTACGCGCATTTTGCAGGTCTTTCCGATATCCAAATTAATTTCGTGGTATATGTGGTATATTTGTATCAAAGTGTCATGTGTCCTCGAATTTATCAATCGTTTGTATTTACTTTTAACTGAAAAACCGAATGAAGTTACTGATTTAAGTCTATCATAGAGACCATCAACTGCCTCTAAATGTCTTCCCCCACGAGTCTCCACTGAAGCTATTATAGGGTGCCTTTTCTTCTATCAACAGCATTTCTCCTAATAAGACCTACCACTTAAAACGAGTCACTGATATAGAATGAATTGATACCCCCACACTTCATTACAAGATGTTGACTCTTGGACATAATATGATATAGAGCACCGAGACCAATACACGATATCAGCGAGGATGTCCTTTGAGATCCATATCTGGCATTTTACGTGTTTTAGGGAAGGTATAGTTGTTTTAAACTAATGTGAGAAAAGACGACAATACTTGCAGATCTGCGGGAAGGCCTACGTTTCCCTAATTATTAATGACGTTGTAAGAAAGTGGGCTAGTTCTGTCGAAATTGATATTTCGTTTTACCTTTTCTTTTTTCTAAAATTGAATGTGTCTGCTCAAAGCTCATTATATTATAACGATGAAAAACAGTTTATCAATAATGTTATCAACATACTAATATGATGATTTTATATTTGATCAATATTCAATAAATAATCAACATTACATGGTATAATCAGTCATTTTGTAGACCAACTTCATTCACATATGCTGCTTTGACGCAGTCGTCCAGTCTGCAGATACACCTTTTGGCACTGGACTAATTTCAGCGGAAGACATGTGACGTGTCAAAAACTTGACCACAGACTTCACTGCCTTGAACTGGACTTGTTAACTCGTTCACACAAACATCATGACTTTGCAAACTGTGATACTATCACTGGGTACGTTCGTGTATTAAAGGGGGCGCAGGTCCGCTATACGAAGCTCTCTCTCTACTGGAACGAAATAGTGGCTATTGAACTGCCTTGTAATGCCGACTGTAGATGACTGTTCAAGTATTTTTTGTGCATCCAATACGCTGCCTCTTTTTATCTTGATGGGCTGCGACTTTTCCTACAGAAAAGGGAAGGGTGTGTATTGACTGCAGTAACGTATGGTTGATGTGTCATTCCGGAGGGGGCCTAGATTCTACGATACTTTTTTTTTTTGTTTCCTTCCTCATTATATACGTACTGTGAATCCTTGAAGGGACGGGGAAAGTGAAGCTATAAGAGGAGGGGGAAAGAAAATTATCAGTCGCAACAGGAACAGTCTGTCGCAGATGTTGGAGCAGGGATAAGGATGGTGGCACTGAGAGAGGGAAAGAGAGGGTGTTAATAATCTCGAGTTTTTAAAGATTAAAGCAGGATGGAGGACGTACAGATGAACAAACAAACATACAAATACATGGACACACAGAAAGGATGCGAAGAGAAGTAGGACGAGAATAAGAAGAAGGAGAAAAGGATGAAGAGACGTGTATAAGTATGGGTAGATGAAATATCAAAAGATAACAAAATACATTTTTCTTTGTTATTCTTTGACAAGGCCATGTACGCTTGCATTCCCTTGGGCTTATTCCCCTGATAAATATTCCTCATAGATTTGCTTGTTGAAAACTGTCTCTTCCACCTGTTTAAAGATTTGTCATGAAAATAATTTATGTATTATTTCACACGATTATATATTTGTAATGAACTCTTGTTTATATTTTCATGACTTGTGAATATGTTTGATATTCTCATTCTCATTTTTCTGTTACACAAGTGGAGAAATATGGACAATATACTGAAATATTCAGAAAGCGGAAGCGAAGAGCATTCAAAAGAAAACAAAAAGAAGCAGACAAATAATAGATAACAATATAGGAATGATAATATGCTGATAATAATAATAAGAGGTAACACAAAGAGAAGAAGAAAAAAGAAGAAGAGACAGGAGTAGAGATCAGGGGAGATGGAGTGAACAGCCAATTCAAAGGTTACAAATTTCTAGTGTATTCTTGTATGATATTATGTTCGCTTCGACTCAGTCCCTGAATTGTCAATGTTTCAGCAGGGAGTAACATGGTCATCTCAGCAGTGTTCAAGTCCATTTTTCATCGCGGTGTAACCGTCTCCTCCCCAAAGCATGGCCCCGCCTTCCCCGTATCTTATCTGAATATCCGTTCCGCGAGATCGGCTTACTCCACAAGGGACTTCCGAGCCATCATGAAGCAGGTCTCAGGTTCGGGACGGCGAACTTCACAAGACATCCTGTCCACACAGAAAAGCCCGAGCAGCCTCGTTCGCGATGATTGAGAGGTGGTGTGGAGACAAAATGAATAAGTTCCCCTCGCTTTTGTCATCGGCCATATACATTATGATTTCCTAAATCTGCCAAATTGCGCGAATAAGCCTCTGTCGTCTGCGAGCCTTCTTGAAAACGAAACACCGACTGCGATAAATTTCAGTGTCTGCGGAGGATAATGGCATATTGTCAACAACCCCTTTCACACATTTTGGGAATTTCTTTACGTGAGTCAAGAATATCATAATGACTTCTATTCTTCTAACGGCATGTCATCAACACCAATTCATAACTTGTCTGGGTTTTTTTTTATTTGATTTTCTTCTCATGCTATTACATCGAATTTGCTAAACAGAAGACTTTATTCATTTGTTTGATGGTAATAAGCATCTTCGTTGATAAACCTTCGCGTCATTCTTGTAATATAAAGATAAGGCAAATGAAAATACTTTCGCTAAAGGATAGGTCAAATAAACATCCTAAATCGAGATAAAAACCAAATATTGCGGCAGAAATTAAAGAGGATAAAAAAGCTATAATCCGGATGAGAAGTATTGAGGTTTTTGACAATTCTTATGATCTTGGGGTGAAGTGTAATCCACATACACTGATCTGGAGGTATAGTTAGCGCCAAAACAGCAATCCGCAAGGTACCTGCTTGAAGGGATATGACATAATGTTGTTGTTGTTCCAAGTACACTTTGTGACGCTATCTGAAACTTCTTGTGAGTTCGACTGTGCAAGTGTGTTTATGAGCATGTATTATGTGTGTGTATAGTTGTGCGCGTTTCTCTTTTCTTTATGTGTAACCTATAATGGCCTCTCAGAGATATGATCTGGCCATTTTTCTCTTTGGTTCGGGTCTCATCGTTGCGACATTTGACCTCTTATTTTCCACCCCAAACTGAAGTCCAGAGATCTGTAACCTCTGTCTTAGCGGTTGTAGACCTTTAAGACTTCCCCTTGGCAAATCGACTGCAAAGCTGCCTTCAGACTAACTTAGTCCTGCTCGGCGCCAGTGTGGCGCCCGCTTCTGTCCGCGTCGCTTACTCGACGGATCAGCACTAGTTCGGAATCGCAAGCCCCATGACTAAAATGTGATTTCTCATATTACCCCAGAAATTTAATGTTAGGCAAACAAGAATTACAGAGAATGATCGAGGTCTTACGCGGCTTTTAAGCTTGGCGAGGCTCCAGGGTACTCCAGGTTCATCTGTAGCCGGAGAAATAGACATTACCACAAACTCATTCTGTTATGAACACGACTTGGAGAGTATGTATATAGTACCAGGGTATACATGAACAGAGAAATTCTCGTAGACATTTCAATACTATTAAAATCAGCTGCAAAAGTAGTAGCTTATGATAGCACACTCATACTCACAGAGAGTAAAATGGCGCGAATAGATTGGAAAGAGTTTTATTGATTTAAATCAATTGATTTTTTTTTTTGGATATGTGATATATATTTTTGTTTCTCGAGTAGTGACATCGGTCAGAAACACAATTAGGGAAATCAACCAAGGACATGTTGTCATCAATAAATACTCATAAATTTATCATCGGTTTGTGAATGAAAACATTATAAGAATAGCGCTTTTGGTCGGTAATTTAGCAGCTACAACTCTTTCAAACTACACGTGTATAAGCGTTATAATTATTGATGATATTATGATGATCCCTGAAAAGTCAAATGTCTTATCAGTACAATCTGCTGTAACAAGCATCTTGCAGTCGTTTAGGAGTGTGAGCACGTGCGTGTGTGGGTGTGTGTGTGTGTGTGTGTGCGTGTCTGTGGGAGATGAAGAAAAATAAAAAGAGAGTTTTTAGGTCACTTTTTTTTTTCTCAACTCACTTTATCGCTAAGAATCATGCGATGTCATCCATGCTATTTGAGTCGAAATTTGGAGGACAAGAGTTCATCCGGGCATTTATTGTCCTACACCCAATCGTTCGTCCTCACAAGGATGATAGGTCAGAATGTTCAAACCTTACCATCATCACAATCATCATCATCATCATCATCATCATCATCATCATCATCGTTATCGTCATCATCATCACCGCCATCATCATCATATTATTTTCATCATCATTCCCGTCATAGTTACATTCCTTATAGGCGCAGCCAAAAATTAATTCTTAATGCACCATTCAAACAAACAAAAGAATATGAAATACTCACCCCGACCATTTCAAAAAGAAAAAAAAATAACGCTCAAGATGTGAAGAATTAAAAGCCGTTAGTCAACGCTGAGCAACTTGATGAGAGAACATCATATTAGATAAGAAGACAAAGCCGCAAAACAAAAGGAATAAAAAGTGAAAGTAAACCAACAGAGAAGCACGAAACCAAACAGAGGTCACCAGTATAGATAGTGTCTACTAGTATACCCACATGTGACATTCCCCGTCACTGCCATTATAAAGCTTACTCAGATGAAGGAGTTCAAGACCACTCTTAATTCGTGATAAGTCGATCTTAAGATCTCGTGAATGACAGGACGTGACTTCTGAAAGTCCAAAGCTGTGTTATTTATGTTCTGTTTATTAGTTCCTTTGTCGTATTCTTCTTCTTCCTTTTTTTTTTTCTCTCAGGACGGGGTTTGGGGATTGATAGAGGAAATTGTTCATGTCGGCTACGAACATCCGATGTTTATTCATAATAATTCAGAGGCGTCACATGCAATGAACTGTGTATAACTACACTCGTTGTATCCTTTAACACCCAAAACGAAATCTTTCCATAAATTGTTTATCGCAACATCCATCCCCGTTCTAAATAGATTGCATTGATTTGGGTTGAGAAGATGATTATACGCTTTAATGCAAAGCAGGTGTATGGGAGGCCTCGTTTTTCCGATGTGGACCAGATCGACTTGATCTAATCGTGACTTTGCATCGTCACCGTTGCTGGTTCTATTGTAAGCTAAAAGTGACGGCCTAAACTTCCTCGGGTAACAACAGCTCTTCCTTCTGTTCTCTCTCCCAAAACATGGAGGCAGACAACGCCACCAAGAAGGTTTTCCCCTCCATTTTATGCCTCGTCACGATGTGTGTCCGTCCAATGAGGCCACATTTCTTGCTCGGCGATTCACTCTCGACTCCAAGTTAGAAATGCAGCGACACTTAAAACTGAGCACGGCAGCGGGTGCGATAATAATTGATCGGAAGTTTTCCGTAATCAACGTTCCCAAGGGTTTCGTTTATCAATTATAAGTTCGTTGGCCGGGGCTGGGCTGCTCATATTTTCTGTTGACGTCACTAGTTCTCATGTCGCTGAATCGAGAGATAAGATGTCAGTAATAGTAACTGTGCTGCCGACCACTTAACAAAAACTGTGCAACTAAAGACGCGAGCTGTGAAGTATCTTCTAGTCACTGAAATTTCCTAGAAACTTGCGAAATGTGTTCATTGCGAAAGCAGCACTTCCACTTTGCCGCCAGGGTGATCTTAAGTCTTAATGTGTTGGTCTGAACATGTACATGCTGGTGTTACCTTCTTTGACACGTAGCAATATTCCTGTTGATGAATCATTAAATGACGAAATTCGAGCATAAATTTGTGTTACTGCAACATCATCAATGACAAAGCAGATGACACGAAGAGTGACAAAGTAATACCAGTCTACCGAGTGCCAAAGTGACATGGCTGAATAATACCCGTATGTCTACTCACAGCACAACTCATACGTCTCAGATGACTAGATGTCTTACACCAACTGTATTTCAGACAGCAAAGTGTTCCTGTTACTGTACACACTTACCCTAACTTTGTCCAATGATCACAGCCCAATTCATAGTCAGCGCATTCATTCCTATTCATCTCGAGGATTGCTTGACACCTTCGATGGGTTACAGATATAGCATTTCTTTCTAAGCATTTGCTAAGATAGGGAGTGCTCTTGAACTTTTTTTTTTAAAGATGACCTATTGTGGAAGCTGAATTCCAGTCTTTGTCTGTGGTACATGTAATATCAATATTGTGATTACACATCTTATCTAGATCGCGGCTCATTTAAGCTCTTCCGATTTTGTAAGTGGCTTCGCGCTTCCGATCTCTGTATTTTCATGTGTATCTGACTCTTAACCAAGGTTGCCAACGTGATTGGAGAAAGAATGTGCCGCAAATGGGAAAAAATTTGTATGATACGAGTCAAAAGTATAGCAAAATGTAACATTACTTCCTCGACAAGCATCAACAAGAGATTTTGCGATTCTTGAAGACGTAATGTTAAATTTTCAAGAGAACCCAAAGAAAGCCTGATAATGACCTGACCTGATAGATTTCATTTTTTATGGACGATTTGTCATTTTTCCTTAGAAAATATCCTGATTAATATAAAAGAGAAATCCATCCACGTCGAATAATCCCTCTTTGTGTCCACAAGTGATAGGAAATCCCTTTCAGACATAGAATATCATGTGTCTTGTCGAGCATATGAATACGCGACAGAGACAATTACGCAGGATGAGTAACAGGCAATTAATTTCACAATCGGCTGGTTGTACGAGCACTTACTGAATCTCTAACCCACTCTCTTAAGGAGCGAATTAATGTCATATGTTACCCTCCTCCCCTCCCCAGACATCTAACTGGCAATTTAGTTCACGTCCTACATGTGATATCTTATCACAATATCCTAACAGTGTAATCGAACAGCCATTATACTCGAAAATCGAGGGTCTGTCTTTTTCAGATGTCTTGTGCACAAGTTTTCTCCTTTTCGTGTACGAGTTTAAGTTTTTGTTCCTCTTCCTCCATCACTTTCCACCCCTCCCCCTCCTCCCTCTCCCGTTTCTCTTTTGAAAAGGGGACATGTTACTCATCGAGAGCTGTAGGGAGACAATAGGAAGTAGGCAATGAAGGACAAAACTTATCAAGGTCATTTCAGCGGGAAGCTATAATATAATGCAATTCTTCCGTGGTAAAAGCGTACAACTATATACGTTTACGTTTTGTCGGATCTTTCTACTAAACTTTTCCTTGTCTTTAAGTCATCGTTTCCAATTAGCGAGACCTGTCAGATACGGACCAGATTATGATATCAAATCGGTTTTTACACCATGCCTTTAATCAATTGGCAAGTGTCTAACAAGTCGGTTTTGGCAGTTGCCACAGTTTTGTTTGTATCTGATGTTTTAGCCAACTCTAAAGGTACTAGTAATGTGTCATAACTGCGGATCTGGAAGTAGACGTGTATTGCGCTTTACGGTATCGCGAGGACTGTCATACACTTTCCGTTTTACCGCATACTCGTTTCAAATGATGTCAAGGTGTCGCTGAATTGCTGGTACAATTGCATATATTGTAACATAAAAGTTAAGTCGTCCGAAAACACATCCTGAAGGCTGACGTGGCCAGCTTATTTGAAAATAAGAGTTAGTAACATTTGCTCAATCTTTGTGTAATGTCCCTTTTTATCTTATTTTCATTTGTCAGGATAAATATTATTCACCTGTTCCCATGAGTGGTGGTGACTGTTGATGGGGTTACAGCTGATGATTTGTCATCAAATATTCATCATATTTTCTCTTTTTAGTCTCCTCTCTCCCTTGCCTCTCTGACACTTCTAACCGTTCTCCTCGAGGGTCTGAATTGAGTCGATTCCAAACCAAAATACCCACAATGCCGTCAAATATTCCTTACATTAGCCTAAATGTGCCTCAGATCTCGACTGAGATGGTAGAATCATTCCCGAGTTGGACGGCTGACAAGAATGAGCTGCAGGTAGAGAGCAGCTCTGGAATAACATGCCAGCATGACAGAATTAAAGAGATCGAGAGGGAAAAAGCCGATGGCTTTTGATTAAACCCAATAATCCTGGTGCTAATTAGCATGCTATGGGCGTTGTCATATTAGACGTTGCGTATACATGACTTTGTCAACTAATGAATTTCAGATGACGAAAAATCGCGGCGATGATCAAGTATACAGTATATGACATTATAGAGTGTCTTTCTCATATTTGCAAGCACTATTTCATTTCAAACAAAGTCTCTTTATGCAAGCTTACAGATTACATCATACAATAAAGTCATTTACGATGTGTTGTGAGTTCTGCTGTTGTATGTTTGAGAATGGAACACACTGTCGAGACTTAGTAGGTATTCCGGTCTCACTCATGAAAGTGACTGTCTTCAGGGTGGTGGATCTCTTTTTAAAAATCTTTCACATATTTCCATTTTTTTTTTGTCTGTGAGTGTTTGTCTGTTTGTTTGTTTTTAATTTCTGCAAAATTCCTAACCATGGTAATATTAGAATATCTCACTCTGATTTGGGAATTACTTGAAAGGTTTTAGGGAGAAACACACTATTAAACTGAATAAAACCACTTAACAAATATTAAAGCCACGATGTGAATCTTGTATTAGATGTCAGCCACGTAATCACTGACAATTAACCGCATTTCCCCTACTAATCCTGTTACTTAATTGGTTCATCAGCGAACAGTTCCCGAGCTACAGCAATGTAAAAGCAATGACGATGATGATAATAACAGCTTTTTTACACAATAAATAAACATCACATAGCACATATACTAAAATTAAGGTGAAGTTGACATAATATGTACTCTTCCCCTTTCTTCTTATCATCCAGGTAAAAACCCCGACCAGCCAGATGTCCTCGGCAAGTCCTTCTTGTTATGTTCTCCAAAACAAGCAGAACTGGATGTATGGGAACGAGAAATCAGGAAACTCAGAGGCGGTAAGAAGAACAAGTCTATTCTAGTATGTAATCATTCTCTTCGAGTTGTTGCTGATTACTATGATGACCGATTGAAAATCGTGACATTTAGCGACGAAAACGTCGGTAGCATAATGGCAACAGGTGTTGACTTAGAATCTTCAGCTGCAGATTGTAACTGAGTATAAGAGCAACAGTGAGGTGATCACAAGATATGTGTCGACAATGGCACCAATCAATGGCACTGCCACGGACAAAATAGACAATGATCTTTTTTTCAGGCGTTTTCAGTCTAGTTTCAGACAGTGTTGTCAGTATCAAAGGGCTCTTGGGGTTCATTCCAGGTTTGGCAAGGTGTCTGTTTGGTTCTTTTTTTATGTTTAATTGTCATTTAGGACGTGAAAATTATGATATGCATGCATCCCTTTCATGTCAAGCATGTACTACAGAAACTCTTTTGCTCGTTGCAGCATGAAGCTCACTGGTAGCAGTCATGGCGTTCGTAGCTGTCAGTATGTAAGTTAAAGCGTGTCTGTCGGCGTGCGGTCATGAGTTACAGGCAAAGAGTTTCAAAAGTGCCCAATTTGAGGGGTGACATGATGGTAGGTAGTGGTGAGATAGAATCGTGATGCTGATATTAGGGCCAAGGCTAAATGAGAGGGTCCTATACTCGTTCTATTTCCCTTGAAATACTGTTTGTGAACGTGATGCAAAGCGGATGTTTAAGATTATGGTCTATGCACCCTTCTGGAAAATTATTACAACGGTAATCGCCACGTTTGATATCTTTGTCATGGGGACGTAGACATAATAATTAGGCAACAAGGTCACTCATTTCAAGTGAGCAGCAGAGCATGGAACGGAAGCAAACAACCACACTTTTCACAATACAATCGAAACGTTGTGACGATATGTGCAACAATATCTTGTTCAGATGTTTTCCGTTCATATATCCTTTCCACTTTATTGTTTTATTTCTGTCTTTTTGAAGTAAAGTACCGGTTATCATCAGTCAAGTTTCAGGGTATCACATGGTCCGTGGAGTCAGAAAGGGGGGGGGGGGCAATTGCCAATCAATCACCCCCCCCCCCCCCATGAAGAAAAAGACGCGTTGCGCCTTTGATAGAGAGAGATCTTAATTACTTCGTATTTACTTCAGCACTGCGACAATTTCATTTCAGTTACTATTTCTCATGGATAAAGGGGAAAAGTCTTAAGAGAGAATTGCCTTGATTAGAGTGATTGAAAAGTTAGGGCTGCTTACCAGATCAAACATACCTTCACTTCATTTGTTGAAAGAAGTAATGCCATGTTCTACTTAAATTTGTCGGACCAAGTCATCCTGGCATAAAGCTCACAGATGCTTGAAAGTGCTGCACACCGTGCTGTTTGGTCCATTGTTTTGTGTGGCTCAAGTTCAAAATACAATAATCAACGACAATCTTTAGTCGACGTGTTTCGGAATCGAGGAAGTGACAAATGAGCACAATGTGGTTTTAGGATCATGAAAATATGAATGTGTCTTCGGAGAAAAATATCTATTTCTGGGATTCATGCAATCGAAACATGTTTCACGTAGTCACACTTTCTTCCGAGAGAAACAAAACGATCCCACACTGTAATTCATACCACGTAAATATCTACACAAATATTTTTTCTTTAAAGTAGGAATAGAAAATACGATATGTGAAACGTCATATTAAAATTGCTACTGAGAGAAACTAAAGGATCCCATTCTGTAAGGTACAGGGCCGGCGCAGTGTTTTCAAAAGTGTGGGGGCCCACTTCCGGGTTTCATGAGCATGAAAAAAAAAAAAAAAGGTCCTCAGCTCATTTCTCCCCGTCCCCGTCCGCTTCCGGGTTTCTTCAGCTGACAAGCAAAAAAAAAGAAAGGTCCTCAGCTCATCTCTCCCCGTCCACTTCCGGGTTTCTTCAGCTAACAAGCAAAAAAAAAAAAAAAAAAAAAAAAAAAAAAAAAAAAGGTCCTCAGCTCATTCTCTCCCCTCCCATTTTAGTGCCACTTACGTACTTCCGGGTTTAAAAAAGTGTGGGGGCCCAAAGTGATGACACCTTATGTATTCCTTTGTATGGTGCACAAAAAGTGTGGGGGCCCGAGCCCCCACGGCCCCCACGGCCCCCACGGCTGCGCCGCCCCTGAGGTATACCACATCAATACACAAATATCTTCTTTTTTTTTTTTAAAGCGAGAATAGAAATACGATAACTGGAAATTCATAGAAAAACTGCATTGAAAAGATATGACCTAGAATTTTCGATTATCAAAGTGGGACAATTAGGGAACCACCCACTAATGAGAATTAGGGATTCTGTTTTTTTTTTCTGAAGTCTGTTGTTTTATCAAGTGTAACGCAAATGTCTAAATGGGGAGATAATTGCAGGTGCAAACTCTGTGTTGAGTTGTACATTGAGGGCAGTTTCGTACAGGAAGTGTAGTTGTCCTCAGTTCGTGGTTAACCGCACGGCGATCACACACCATCCTCATTACGGAGCCGTGGGACCAGATAACTCTGTACAGCTGTTAATTGCGACGCTTGGAGCATCCTCGTTGCTAAATTGGGTCTGACCTGGTCTATATTTAGGGCACTGGCAATCAAAACAATGCCTAAATATAGCCCTGGTTAATGTATTGTATACTCGAGTGAGTCGCTGAAACAAAATCAATTGAGAAGGAAGTGTGAACCTTGAATGGGTTCGTGTCCCGATGAGTTTGCTTGAAGTGCCCGGAAGATGACATCGACGAAGGAAGAGCATCCACAAAGCATCACGAGTGTTCTCAAAAGACACCTACTTTTGTCTGGTAAACGTGCCACATCTGCCAATTTACGACCGAAGCGTTAGAAGTTCAACAAGTTCCGTCGTTCCGCGCGTACCCGCCAATTCGGTCCTCTAATATACAGCGTTAGGGAAGTCCGTCGTATAGTTCGGTTCTCGTGTAAAGGAGAGGATAATCGAGAGCCTGATATTACGTCAACTTACTTCGTGGACATCCTGTTGCCGACAGTTAATACACCTGCACGTCACGCACGATCACATCAAATCCTGAAACACTTGCGTGCTCTGTAACGCCACCAAGCTTAGAAAACCGAATTATGCAAACTTTAGGTAGTGACGATAGCCCAGTTGGACTCTACTGAGGACGTATGGTACTGGATTCTGCTTAACGAATTCCTCATGCAACACATGTCCATCTATGTCTACTGAATGAATCCTCAATGCAGCGAAATGAATACAAAAAAAAAATATATCCCCCAGGTTGAGACACCTGAGCACCCTTTTCACTACAAGAATTCAATTATCATGGTTTACAATGACTGCAAGTGCCAATGACTAAACTGCCCACTTTCTGTTTCGTTCATTTCATTTATCATATCCTTCAATGACAGCTTCAAAAAAAAGTTGCAACAGCTGTGCATGAGTTTCTTTTTCTCGAAACGGAGCGAAACATACGCGTGAACATGAAAATAATTAATTCGACAAAAAAATGTTAAATTGTTAAAGTCAAGTAAATTTGATCTTGTGAATGGTCAGAACCACAACCTTACATTGCCATTTTTTGACGTCCAATTTCAATCTTAACTGTTGAGGAAATCCCACGAAGCTTTTTTGATTAAGCATGACTTTCAATTTGAAACTTAATGATAAGTCGGGTCAGAATTGTAATAACGGGTAAACTCATCCCTGCTTTGTAATATGGCTAACGTTGTGATAGTGTGTGTGTGTGTGTGTGTGTGTGTGTGTGTGTGTGTGTGTGTGTGTGTGTGTGTGTGTGTGTGTTTGTGTAGATTATGAACTGTCGTCTGCCATATTTTGGAAATATCAGTTTAATGATATAAGTAGTAACGACTTTGTTTTAATTTGTGTAAACCTTACAGCCGTTTCTTGTTACTGTATTGAAAAATCCCACATTTTATATTCATGTTCAAAGGATCTTGTTGTCTAAAAGATCGTTCTGGTTGATCTTGTTTTCGTCACTCCAGGAGTATTCGGCCAGAGTCTCGAAGACACGATCGTCAACGAGAGCGAGGAATGCACTCGGGAGATTCCAGTGGTGGTGGAACGGTGCGTGGCGTACCTCCGAGAAAACGGCCTACACGAGGAAGGAATCTTTAGGTGAGTTGACATTGACGCCAATTCCAGACGGTGCTCTTGATGGGAAACGCTTGACGCTTATAGAAACTCGCATTCATAAAGCTGTCATAGGTGTCTGTTTATATGTGCTTGTGTTTGTCATACATGTATGAGTGATGGAGTGTTCTGTGCGAACATCACCTGCATAGACCTACTTCTTCTGAATTCGAAACGTAGGCAGTGCAATCAGTGGCGTATCTAGGGAAAACGGCGCCCGGGGCAAGCGCGAAAATTGCGCCCCTAACTGATGATTTCTGAAAAAGTGTTCAACCCCGACCCGATCCCGGTAGGGACTTTAAAAAAAGGTCCGCATGATATGCTTTTTCAAGCACCTGAGAGGGGTCTTTTGAGGGTGATTTAAATGAAATAAATTTTAATAAATTTTGGCGAGCGAGCGCAGCGAGCGAGCCGAAAATTATTGTATTTCAGCTTACAAAACATGGAATTCATGTCATTTTTTCTTATTAAATCTTATAATTCTAATCTAGATATAGTGACGGCCTTATAGATAACGATTGATACCAACAAACTAAGGACTTGAAAAAATACTCTAAATTAGTATATATGCGCGAGTCAGCCGAAATTTGTATACTTCTGTGTCATCATTACGTTTTGTTCTTATCTTCTTCTTTTTTTTGGATAAATTTAGGCGAGCGAGCACAGCGAGCGAGCCGAAAATTTTTGTATTTCAGCTTACAAAACATGGAATACATGTCATTTTTTCTTATTAAATCTTACAATTCTAATCTAGATATGGTGACGGACTTATAGATAACGATTTATACCAACAAACTAAGGACTTGAAAAAATACTCTAAATTAGTATATATGCGCGAGTCAGCCGAAATTTGTATATTTCTGCGTCATCATTACGTTTTGTTCTTATCTTTTTTTTTGATAAATCTTGGCGAGCGAGCGCAGCGAGCGAGCTGAAAACTTGTGTATTTCAGCTTACAAAACATGGAATTCTTGTTGTTTTTTGCTTATTAAATCTTACAATTCTAATCAAGATATAGTGACGGCTTTAGAGATAACGATTTACTGTATACAACAAACTAAGGACTTGAAAAAATACTCTAAATTAGTATGCGCGAGTAAGTCGAAATTTGTTTATTTCCGCGTCATCATCACGTTTTGTTTTTATCTTCTTCTTTTTTTGATAAATTTTGGCGAGTGAGCGCAGCGAGCGAGCCGAAAAGTTTTGTATTTCAGCTTACAAAACATGGAATTCTTGTCTTTTTTGCTTATCAAATCTTACAATTCTAATCAAGAAATAGTGACGGCCTTATAGATAACGATTCATACCAACAAACTGAGGACTTGAAAAATACTCTAAATTTGTATGCGCGAGTAATGAGTCGACATTTGTATATTTCTGCGTCATCATCACGTTTTGTTCTTTTTTTTATTAATTTTTGGCGAGCGAGCGCAGCGAGCGAGCCGAAAAGTTTTGTATTTCAGCTTACAAAACATGGAATTCGGAATTCTTGTGTGAACACAATAAACATTGTTATTTGTCCGCGTCATCATTATGTTTTGTTTTTATCTTGTTTGATTTGGTTTTCTGCCCCCTTCTCCGTCCCCCCCCCCCCCCCTCCTCCCCCGTCCGGGCGAGTTTTGTTTTGTTTGTTTTTTCCCTCCTCCTTCTTCTTCTTCTTCTCCCTTTTTTGTTTCTTTTTTTTTCGTTTTTTCGTTTTTTTGCGCCCCCAAGGAGTGGCGCCCGGGGCACGTGCCCCCCTTGCCCCCCCCCCCCCTAGATACGCCACTGAGTGCAATACGGCAGTACACTCGTGCTTAATGTGATGGATTCGATAAGATTTTTAAAAACACATTGCCATGTGATATGACGTCACAGAATGCGAAATTGACAAAGACACATTGTCAAGCTTTGGACGTATCTTAGTTGGGTATAAACTTCATTGTACCCCAATAGTCCGTAAGCCTGATATTAGCACGACGTTTAAGTGAATATAATGCACGGAAAAGAAACAGGGTCATAGGCTTGAGATTTGATGATGCGCAGAAGCTAACCACAAACTTGATAAAAAACCTCAAGTTTCTCTTCATCTTCTAAACACTTATTTGCGTTGTTATTCCTCTTTCCCGTTGGGTGGATACTTTAATGGTTATAAAGCACCACAAAACATCAAGCACAAAGATCCCCGGCGAGTTAACGTCTTGATGTTCCACTTAAAGCAGACGGTATGATGGCTATCACTACATGGGCGTGAGTCACCAAGACTAGACCCGCTGTTTCGGGAGACAGGGCATCCTATGGGTCTATTTTTACCCTCCGAGCGGTGCGCGAACAAGAAAGGGCGTGCAACGAGTCCCTTTGCACTTCCATTTCACTTTGCATCAGCTATCTTGTTATAACAAACAGGCCGTTGGGAGGAATTGGTACTGACCTTTACGCTCAGCTGTTCAGAATTCTTGAAACTGTCACAATTTGTGGAGCTGAAACTCGCTTACAGATTCCCTTTCAAGATAGATTATCGATCGAAGTCGGAAGAGTAGTTCGTTCGCATTGCATGAGCCACTTGCTATTTGGAGATTGTCATGCCACTTTTTGTATATATCTTTATGCCTTTGAAAATCTTCAGAGTACTGACTAAGAGAAGAGAAAGAAAACAAAAAGAAAAACGAGATTGACTTCGTCTTGTCTTGTCATTTCGTGTAAAGATTTATAGATTACTGTTGTCATGATGTCGACTGAAAGACATGCCAATTTACCTTTCGTCAAACTTCCTATAGATTTCGCCCCTACAACTACTTGCTATGACTCATTCACCGAAACAAAAATTGCACTTTACATACATAAACTGGTCGTGCCTGAAAATCGCCCCCACACTTCAGAAGAATATTCATCGTAATCTATAAGCTTAAGTTCTGTGAAGCTTTTGCTCTTTGAAGTTGCGTCCCTGGGAATTCTCCAGGAACATGATTTCGTACTTAAAGAGAAAATAGCCCATCCCTACGGAAAAGTCGACAAACGTTCATCCGCTCGTTTTTAAATGCCTTTCTGTCGTGTTCTACGTCTGCATCCCTTATCCAAGGCATCTCCGGGTCGCCAGGAGGTTGAGTCACCAGTTACCTTGGCAACACATGCTTGTAATAATTCCATTTGTTGCGTATCTGAAACCATATCTGGGGGAGACGCAAGGGATAGCTGCTGGCACAAACTTTATGACAATAATCTGTTGTTGTTGTGTTTTTTTTATGTTGGACTTTCCCATACAGGCATTGGTTGAAACAAATCGTTGTCAGTTACTTCAGGTAGATAGGATGGATGCGTAATTCAAGGAATGAGTAAACAGATTGATAAACAGCTGATAAAATGGATCGACGGGAAACGATTTAATGACTAAATAAACCCCAGAAAAGTTTGATGCATAGATAGACAATCTCAACTGACAAATCTTTTCATGATTATTCGGGATGATGTCAAATGAGTTGACAGTCTCCTCGTCTCAAAATGACCGATTATCAATAAAAGTTAAACGAATTCACATGAATCTTATAAAGCTGTCCATATCAGAACGCACATCTAAATAGGTAATCAATTTCCATTCTTCTGAAAAAGACCCCATATCTAAATATTCTCATGAAACACCCTGAAATCCGTTCATAACAGCTTCTTCCTCTGCAACAGAAACTTACAGGCATTTTCTCTTTCTCTTTCTATGCTTTCTGATAGGCTGAATGGTCGTAGCAGTATGGTGCAGCAACTCCAAGACATCTTTGACAACGGAGAATTCCCTGATTTCGACAGCTATGGCGCAAGTTCACACACGGTCGCGTCGCTGCTTAAACGTTACTTCCAGTACCTCCCGGAGCCCATCATCCCCTGGAGACACTGCCGATACTTCATCCCTGCCATGCAACGGCTCCAGCAGTGCGAAGAGGAAGGACGACGACAGCTGGTCGTCCAACTCGCTCTCCTACCCAAGGTCAACTACAACCTCCTCAAGTTCCTCTGCCGCTTTCTGCACGAGGTGCACAAGTTTGAGGCCCACAATAAGATGGGATTGGGTAACCTCGCCAACATCTTCGCGCCTCACATCCTGCGTCCGCAGCACGCAGAGGGGTCGTTTCTGCTGGGCAGCACGGCCCTCAGCCTCCAGCTTGTACACTACCTGATCCGGAACCAGGACAAGGTGTTTCCGCCCATTAGCACGATCCAGATGCATTGTGCCCTCACAACTAAAGACTTCATCGCTCACGAGAAGCTAGCGAAGGAGTGTGCAAAGAGGGCGTCCCTCCAGGAGAGCAAGTACCTCAACCACACACCAATGGGCACCCCAGAGGAGGAGCCTAGAATGGCAAAGAGGGCGCTCCGACCTCGAGAAATTACCCAGGAGGAAGAGGAATGTGGGGAGATGTTCAACTATGTAAATGGTGAAGTAACAGATGGAGACATTGAAAATGGCATCAATGACTGTTCCGTGCACAGCATTTATGAAAATCTAGAAATCCCGACGAATTCCACGCAACATTCAGTCTCCTTGATAGAGTCGCTCAAATCCAGGATATCGGAAGTACCTAGCAAACCAAGGACACAAACTGAACAAAAGGCGAAGCGTTATGGTGTGTCTTACCGTGATCCATCATCTATAATGTCACCCGCCTTCAACGGACCAAAATCGTCGTCGTACTCAAACGGGACTTCGCACGCAAGCCATCCAAAAGAGGAGGCTGTTGGTCGCGGTAAGAAACCCAAAGTACTCAAGGGTGATGTGCACAGTCAGTTGCCGCATGGGACCACCTACCAAAACATCGAACTCGGTGTCTCCTCGATGCCTAACGGGAAGGAATCACGGCACACAAACGGCGAAGTGCTTTCCAAACCTCTGCCAGAGATGCCTCCAAAGTATGGCGAACATATTCACAACAGCACGCCGAAAATGGTGGGAGACTACTCGAACGAGACTTTTACCACGCCGTATGGGGTAAAAATGCCACCGTTGATCAACGGAGAGGTTCCAGGGCACATGCAAAGTATGCGGAACAGATTAAGACAGAAGGATGACGAGTTGAGCAAGCTGCAGAAGTCCATGGAGCGGTTGAAAAAGGAGTACGAGTCTATGAAATTGAAGTTGAACGTTGAGGTGGGTACCGTTGATTTTACTGTTCAATCCTGATGAGTATGTAGAGAAATCTAAGGTAGATGTAAAGTAAGGGATTTTCGTTTGTTACAGGTACCGGTGTGCATGATACGCATATTTCACGAACTCCCTCGGAGTCATACACATGTACACGCGTGTGCCGTGTGTATTTGTGTTGTGAGTGATCATGTATTATATTCGTGAGGACAAAAAACAAAGAAACATTGCGCTGGTTGAATAATCTACTTGCTCATTCCATCCAACATTAGGCCAGACACTGTATAAGGTCACGTAAGTACCTGAGGACAATGTTTTGATGCGTATTTTGTTGAATCAAACAAAGTCTTTTGACTTCCTGTAATTATTATTGATTGAGGAGCACTGCCGCGTGTTTGAACTACATCCCTTTAAAATTTCATTATGTTGACATTGGCCAGAAAAAAAAGTCAGACTCTTTTGTCAACTGGAGAAGAACTAAAATCATTGAAATTTCCTAGTGAAAAATCCTTTGTTTAACAGGTGGGCTTGACTTGCAATGTCACAGAAATTAATTGATTTGCATGTAGTCAAGTTGATAAGACGTCATTGCGTTACGTATCAAAATATACAGTCTTCTCACTTTGTTTGCATTGATCAAATTCAAACATTGAAGGAGTAAACAGCGATGCTTGAAGCACACTCCCAATCCTTTATCCATCGTCCTTGAGCTGTCTGGTGTTCGATAATCCCTTCGAGGAAGTGATATCTCCTTGACAAGTTTGGAGTTGAGAGGGTCTCCCGTCATAACGAAACGTCGCAGACTGCTGCCGGCGCTCAGGCCGCTGCCTCTACACTAAAATTATCGAATACACCAGTAAAAATAGGCCGTATGAATTGATGACATGATTAACACCCCCGTAGGCGAGAGTGGCGGAACAGCTGAGGGGAAGTAATGCGGTCTCTTCTCGGAATATTAAGTTTATTTTAAAATTGTGTGTCAAACTGCCACGAAAACTGGTTCCACATATATCACTGCCCAATATTACCCTCATTGATGAGCGCGTCTCTTGAACAGGATGAAAACATCACTGAATAATTAGAAAACATACAGGAAGAACCATCGATAGAAATCCATGCTTTAAAGAGCACCTGGAAGAAAACATGTAGCCAAAGTTAAAGGACTTTTCATAATTGAATTTGATAGTCCACCACTCTTTTGATACTGCATACTTTCACATTTATCATCCTCCTGTTTTACAAAATATATAATTACGAAGAAATGCAATTTATAGAGATAGCGTGTTAAGCTCTATGTACCTGAGTTTGAGAAAATACATTCATTTCCCTCCACCGTGCATCTACGAAAAAAAGTTTCTCAATCATGGAAAATGAATGGTACATCATATCTTTTATCAATATGTATATCAGTATACTCGGACAGCAATGACCAGGATACTGCAGAAATATCAGTTCCAATACATAAACGATAATCGAGGATTAAAGGGTGATTATTGTCAGAACAGTTTTAGATTGTATATCGACGGGATGCTCTTGAACATGTAAGGTGCGCCCTTTGTGTGAAGCTGCCTGTCAGTGTTCAAGGTTGAAGAACTCTAACACTGACGGAAAAATGAAATCAAACAAGAAAACACAACCTCAACATTCATATTTAGTAGAAAACATTGGAGTAGACAGGTTACACCTTGACGCTTTCAACCTCCCCAACAAAGTCGGCGTGACTGGGAATCACCGTCCCGCTCAATATCCGGCGCTTGGCTCTGAAGCTAATCCCCAGTGTTTACATCAAGTCGTGACATGTGCTCTCTATTAAGAGATAATGATCCATCATGTTCCCCAGCCCATGCAGGACAAGAAAGAGTCTCGATAAATTATACCGCTTTTGTTCAACGTACTATTAATACTCGGTGTTCAGCGAACATCACCTCTAAACTACCTTCAACTCACCGGTACCTTCGTCACTGCAAGCGCAATTACAGCTGCAGACACGGAGGCACTTACAGGTCATGTTCAAGGGACATTGTCAGGACAAGGGAACTATTTTGAAATGACGCAATGAAGAAAAAATAACAATAGAGCAAAAGTTTCAGCAAAATCACGACTTCTTAAGAATCCTTCAGGGACATTCCTAATCTTTTTGTGTCATCAAGTATGCCGTCATCAATGCCTATCTATATTTTGAATACCAGTTTCTGACATGAGAATGTCATCACATAACTGACATAATAATTTGACACTAAAACAAAACGCTAGCATGATTATTAAAAAGAAAGAAATATGAGAATAACTTGTTGTGATTATGTAGTTCATCTTTGTCATAAAAATCTCAGAGATTTCAGTGCATTTATTCTTCTATAAACCTTCAAGTAGGGAATATGTACCAATAAAGGACAGAGAACATAAATGAGAATTTGAGTCAATGGAAATCAAGTTCGCACGTATGTGTTGGGTTTTTTTTTCTGATATGAACCGTAAATGAGATCCCCGTGAAATCATGCAGAGCCAAGATTGTCACAGACGAAACAAAATTGAGGTTGTCAAAAAAAGTTGCTACACTCGATTTTTTTTGTTTACTACTCACCGTTGTTCACGTGTCATCTGGGAGCTTTCAAGGCTACCATAGATAAGTCACACCAAGAGGAACTTGGGTTAAACAATGCCACATAAATGGTTTGTCGATGTAATTCCGATATGAACAGACTCGTGCTATTATGTCGTCTGCCAGTACGGCGTGAGTCAGAGGGGGTGCCTCGACATCTAGGGCGAGGGGGGTTTGAAGGGCGTATTTCCTAGCCGCGTCTGAGTGAAACCACTAAGTTTTAATCATGGCTCTGGAAGCAGTAGTATAATTTGTTTTTAAAGTCCACCGAATGTAATGTAATGTATCGTTCAAAGGATTTCGTGTATGATTAGATAAATACTGTAAGTCTTTTTGGCAAAACATCAGGATCTTCATCAGAAAAAAAAATCATTTGGATAAAAGAATACGCTTAACACAGTACATCGTCGCATCGCCATTGAGACGAGACCTTAAAACGCCGTTTATTTTAAGATGACAAAACAGAAACAATATAATGAATTTCTTTTATAAGTCTATCAATTTTCATTATAATCTTGTCTACAGTATGCTCAACATGTAAAATGCGATGCGTGCGGTACCTACTTATCCCCCACGAAATAAAAAAAAAACCCTCTTGCAGTATATACCTGAAACAACTAGATTCATCCTTAATCATACAATCGTTACATTAAGTCAGAATGGTTGCAGATGTAACAATTCATGAATGTATATATTCATTTCCAGCAGACTATACATTGGAGGAAAATGATGTGATATTTTCATAACGGTGGCGATGTTTGCCATTTTATGTCATTCTATTGGTCCAGAAGGCCGATTCCCCCATGGAGAGAAGACATGTTAGCAAGGGCAAAGGAATGACGAATGTAATAGATAAGAATTGATTGCATACATTCTGATTCCATTTCGTAATTTAAAACGGACAAACAAACAGCCCAGTCCAAAGTAGGGACTTCGCTTTCACGCTTTGACCATAAGCATGACAGAAAAAATGCTTGATTTGCTTTTATAGCAATAAAGGATGTTAGAACTGAGTAAGACACCACCAGGAAGATGGAAATCACGCTCAGATTGTATGATTATTGAAAAATTTCAAAGAAAAGGCTTGCTAGAGCCCGGTAAATATTCTTATATATTTATCTTTATGTTTTGTTGTTATTGTTGTTGTTGTTGTTGCATTGTTTTCATTATAGCTCAAATAAACAATGCCCATTATATTAACGTTTATAAATATTTTGGGTTTCTTCCTCTTTCATTGTTACATCTCTGCAGGAATCGGCACGCCTAAACGCAGAGGAGGAGAATCAACAACTTCATATAGAGCTGGAATATCTGAGGAGATGCCTTGCTAGCAGATAGTTGGAAATAAATGTGTCTGTTTGAGTGTTCTCATCGTTTGAGTATCTACACAAAGTGGCTGCCTTTCTTTGTCGTCACTAAATGCTTGATAAAAATTGACAATATGAGTGTTATATTCTCTCAGTTTCAAACGTTTTATAGGGCCAGTGTTCTAAACAAGGCCTTATGTACGATGTGCCTTATCAAAATGTTGCTTACTTACATCGGGCCAGTTATTTGTATAGTTTAGTAAGTATTTATGATCAATGAATATTTACCTGTTTTAGTTATTCGTGTCCATGGAAAACAATTATTTTCCATATTGGTTTTCACTAACGCGTTACTTTTAGGCCAATGATGTTAAAAGGCATGTCTTCCCTTCAGTGTGATTCTCATATTCAAGATTGCATTGTGGTACAAAAGAGAGGAAAAAAAACCTGACATATATTGTCAGTTTGCTTGCTCTTCCAGTGGACATGATGGGTGCCAAACGTTATAAGATAAGATAGGAACAATGCTTAAAGGAGGAGAAAAAGGGAAATTTAAGAACATTGTTTACATTGTAAGTCAAAATCTTATCACTCTCTGAGGCAGAAACAGAATGTCAGTATAGTAGCAGTAATAGTAGTTGTAGTGGCATAGTACTCTTTTAAGTGACAGATATGGTAGTTGGCCTAATGATGTTTTAGTGATAGCCGCGGTTAGTTAAACAAAAGAGTCAAACTGTTTTAAGGGTGCGGTTAATATTTGTGTTTCATTGGTTCCAGTACCATTATAGGTGATTTACCTATCTACCTACCACCCCCCTCCCCCCCCCAAAAAAAAAAGAAAGAAAGAAAGAAAGAGAGGTTTGGTGAATTGTCAAAATCGTAGCAGAGCTTTCATTTTTATATAAAGTCTTGTTATGTCTACTTATTGCTGCAAACCATCGTGTAATATTGTTATAATCATACTGGCTTGCGAATCTCTATTCTTTTCGAATGAACGGCCAAATCTTAGGCAACATTTTTTTTTTTACTCTTTCTTGTTCGTCTTCGCCAGCTTATCTACAATTGTAGAAGATTCTTCTTTTTGAAAGGAGAAAAGAGCTCATTCGTTACTTGCCTCTTGCGCCACCCTTTTTCTTTCTGCTGAGTAAAAGAAAAAAAAATAGTATGAGTTTGCACAAAATCTTAACAAGACATCTGTCACTTCTCTCAAATGTCTCTCTGTCAAGATACGATCAGATCCTGCGAATTAAGATACGAAAATAGGGAAATTAGCCGAGAAACCACGCGCGTCGGAGAGGATTTACGAGGTGTTGCAGACAGAGAAGGGTTAAATGGATGGAGGATGAGGGAGAGGGATGGGGGTAGTGAGTGTGAACACAAGTTTGTCTGCTTGTTCTGTTGTTGAAGAAATCACGCGTGTGACTCCCTTAAAAGGTAGTCGGCGTTGGCATTCCTGTACAAGACCCAAAGTGTTGCCAGCGATTAAACGAAAGATAAGTGAAGTGAAACGGTTCTGTATGACTCAGACGATGTTGTTCAACAACACTTGGTTAAAACATCAAACTACACTTGCTATTGTGATTCGCAAATGTTGCTGTTTAACATAACCCCAACACTAATTAAAACAAATTAATAATGTCTACCTTTTTTAACCATTTGTATTTCGTAGTAACGTATTCAAAAAATGTATGTCGCATTCGTATTGCATTTCATACGTAAACTCTGCCTTTAACCCAGAGTCCAAATCAAGGTTTCCAAGATTTCAGAAAACGGGCCTTGCTGTTAAGATCGTGTGGGGAGGCAAGCTCCGAGTTCGACGTGCCGTGTACCGCGTAGGATGAATCATTTCACGCAGACTTGCATGTGTCTTCCGCGAAGCCCCTAGCTGAGCCAGGGTGGACTTTTACGCCAAATAACTCTTAAGAATAAGACTTTTTTTTTTCATCTTCTTGCAGTGGTGTGTTAGCTGTCTTATCATCTATTTCGGGATGAAACCACTAGGAACGGGATTTGTTGCAGCTGCTAAATCCTCTTTTTAATCGAGTCTGCTCTCTGTGGACCAACTAAAAATCACGCTTTCTCACATTTGTTTAGTCTGGTTTGTTGTTGTTTCGTTTTAATAAGATCAACATGTCAGGATGTTTAATCCTTTAAAAATAGAAAAGGCACATCAGGAAGTCAAGATTCGTTGCCGTGTTAATTTTTTTTAATTCAAGATATAGAAGGTTTCATCACGTAATATACCGAATGTACATTTGCTAAATCGGTTATGTTTCAGAGCCGCTGGCTATTATACATAAACTTGCAGAACAAGCAACGGAGAAAGAATTGCATGACATAATGTATTGTATCAATAATGTTTCTTTGTATGTATTCTTGCCTGGTGAATCATGTCTTGAGCAATAAAATTTTTCACCTCCAGGACCGATGAATATTAAATCCTACAACTTCCTTTCATATACTAAGCCAGCTGATCCGGGTGATTTTTAATCGACGACCACACGGGGAATATCGATCATAATTGCAGACATGAACGCGATTTGTAAGTGTTTGTCTGTTTGTTTATATGTTTGTCTGTTTGTTTGTTATTCATCATCTCCTGTTGTATGGCTATCGACGACCAGAAGAAACTGTCGACGCTTCACGGCAGTGTGCGTTTTACTCATATCCTCTGGTAGCACACCGGGGGAACTTTTGACAGTGACATAAAATGAGAAGGACGCATTTACAAGCCGATAATGGGTAACATTTGGAGACCTTTAGTTCGTCAGGACAGAGGTGTATCGCTGGTCGATAAAACTGATCTATTAAAGGAACATGACGGAGCAAACCGAAGCACGTGGAGACTGCTCAATCTTTCCAATTTACATAGGCCTATGCAGATTTTTATCCACCCTTTTTCAGAGGACATCCCTCCATTTCGTTCTGTCATCCCTTTTAACTGTATAAATAAATAACTCAAGGCTAAATGAATACAGTTTTTTTAGTGATTATGTAATATATGTTTGCACTGATCCACCAAGCGATGATTTGCGTTGGGTTGATGTCATCAGAGTGTGAAACAAACTTACACACCTCACAGGAAAAGAGTTTTGTTAATGTCAGACATCTTACATCCGTATTCCCTTTAAGTTTGTGGCAATTTTGACATTACGGTATGGTGGTCTAAATGTTTCTACGATCTAATATTACTTCTTGTATAGTCTATGTTATGCCATTGGTTGGAGAACCAAAGGGACTGACGGTGAACAGAGTTTACACTATTGCGCACAAATACCATCTCGAGTAGGGCATTGATAACATATGGAATGCACAACAACAAGTGCTTTATAATCGAATCGAAGTATCAAAACACTCAAAACGGTATCCAATAACTTTGTGCAAAGAAATCATTCACAATGTTCGTCTGAAGAGAGCGTGTGTATTTACATGATATTACGTAATAGAGCTATATATTGAGTTTAAGACATTGAGGCATAACAAATGCAATTAAAAAAAATACTATGCAAACAAATGAAAACAAAACGTTTTGTGTCTCAGACAATATTATATACTACTGCATCCAGGTAGTTTTCCAAAGTATGTATTCTTAAAATAGAAACTGAACTAGCATTATACATAAAAATATGATATTGTATGTATATAGGACGTTATGTAATTACATTGAATTATATAGCATGTATATCATTTTGAGATATAACAATTTTGTATGTGTATAAAATTGTAGATACGTTTTCTTCCAGTTCCCTGCCATATATTTGTTTATCATGAATCTTGATGGTATGTTGTACATACAAAGCGATGTAAATGGTTTAAATATATTTCTTGTATAATAAATTGACTCATCCCAAGACATATCAAGTTTCCGTGACGTCATTATCAACGTGCCCGTTCCATTTCATTTTCATCTGTAAATGTCGGTATAAAGTGGCACTATGAATATCAGTCATATTAAGTCATATCAAACTCTGAAGATAATCTTCTTCTAAACACTCGTGATTACCGTGGAAACAAGTCTGAGTTTAATCCGGTCTTAGTTCACAGAGGAATTCAACGTAACAACAGACAAAAGGGCCGCATAAGTTAAAGATCTCGGGTCAAATCAGTATATGCTTTATGCGTCTTTCCGGCGGTATTTCCCATTCTGTAATACATAATGAGGGTAAAAACAAAGTCTTGCCAAAATCTTGCCAGGGTAACTTTTGGAGTAACTGCTACGCAAACAGCCAATCAGCTATTCGGATTTCAGCTGGTGCCATGGAAACCTTTGTTGCTTTGCGTTACTTACATTATCAACTCTCGACCTGCAAGGAGGACCCTCGGCTACTCATATTCCCTTTGGACCATGTATATAATATACCGCGAGCCCACTTTGTAGAAGACGTAACACATTGTAATTCCAACTTCGGGTAATTAAAACTACCATAGCAACAGCCAAAAAGCTACAAGCACCTTAAGCCGTTACCGCGGTGGTTGTAATAACAGTAAGTTACATTTGTTGGAACTTGAGAAGGTGCCCTGTCGCACATGACTCACATAATATGAAAGTCACCGCACCATAACTACCTCCCCCCTTCCTTTCTCTAATTTCTCCTCCCAGTAATGGCACATCTCGTGTTATTGAGAAACATGGGCTGTTAAACGAGAAACAGGCGGACGAGCTGAGTCAGAACGAGTGAGAAAAGTGTTCGGTGCAAGAAATTGGCGGGGTGGGGGTGGGGGGTGGGGTGGGGAGTTCGGGACGAAACAAGGGACAACGATTGTGAGCAATGCATGAAAATAACTCATTATGCAACCACAGTTATTCGATGAATAATGACGTAACCATGACCAAATTGAGGCTTGATAAAGAGGCCAAGGGACTGTATATAGGCCTTACTAGACAAGACGAGAGTTGAAGCAAACGACAGTGACATGATAAAGCTATGTACAAAATCTACCTGGTTTCGACATGGCTGAAAAGGGTTGATATTTGCCATTCTTGACAGTTTGTTGTGTTCAGGGGTCGTTTTACATTAATGTGTCCCGCCCTTCATGGCTTATATTTCTCGCTCTTTTCCAGTCTTGCCATATCATCTTTTCCTTTTTTTCCTTTTTTTTTTGTATCCTCAAATTATGCCCCTTTGTGATCATTCGCATGGAAAGAGCTGCCATTATCGTAAATGATGATCGGATCAGGTTTACACACTCTGCATAAAACATTATGTTCTGCACTTAACAGTCACCCGTACCATAACCCTAATGTAGACTGCCTACATGTATATCAGTGATAATTGACGATGAGAAACCATAAATATCTAAACTACACATTCATAAACCAATACATCCGCACATACACGTATATAAATGCATGAAATGAATGAATGAGTTTAAAATAGATCAATGAATATATAGAGCTATCAATATGATTATGCATACATGTATTTTATATCATATATACATAAATATATTATATATATATATATATATATATATATATATATATATGTAATTTACATACACCATAGAATATCTTTATGTAAATTTCGATGTGGTAACTATAATCGGTGAGTCATTAAATGACGTTATTCATCTGATCTACCTCTTGAAATATATATGAGTACTGAGTGATGAATTGCATTATGCTTTGGTGAGTCCGTTTTTTATTGATGAGCGTAAGAGGTATGTTAAAGGTCAGTACTACCACAGGCCTAATGCTGTAAACTTTAATCAGTTATTTAATGTTAAATCTGTTCAGCAACTAAAGAATCTTTCAATATATATATATATATATATATATATATATATATATATATATATATATATATGTATGTGTGTGTGTGTGTGTTTAATATGAGAAAGAATAACATATATATATATATATATATATATATATGCTCAACATACACACGAACAGAAGAGCCACATAAAATCTTTATTGTGCGTGTGTGTGCGTGTGTGTACGTGTTTTTGATGAATTCTGTTAGCTTATATCAGAGGTTTTCATTTGCTACAAGCGATGAGCATTTCGCTCTGATTGTGTGATTTAATTTTAGCAACGTATAGCGAGGCGTCGACGTATGGTGTACAGCAGCTGTTTGGCCCGAAGATATCTTACTAAAACCACTGGCACACCTCTCACTCCTACAAACGACCGGTATACCTGCCGGACTGGACACTGACCAGGGACTGATCAAGAGAGAGTGCCCCATCGTTTGACACGATTGCCAACAGCGCTGGTGGCCAAAATTAGGGGGTGGAAAGGGAGACACAGACACACACAGATAGATAGACAGACAGACAGACAGACAGACAGACAGACAGACAGACAGACACACACACACACACACACACACAGACGAACCTCTGAGAACTAGATCTATTCATAGACTTGACGCAAAATGTATAAACCGAATTATTAGCACTTTATAGTTTGGCCAGTTTCCAGCGTAGAATTACGCCGGTCATATTCATCACTAATAGGGTAAGAAGTTGGTGGGTACGTTGTGAGGGTGAAATACTTTCATTTCAGACATGATGTATTCATGTCCGGCGTTACGTTATCATTCTCAACCATGGTTGGTTTTGAAAGGCTTTACGAATGCATAATGTAATCTTTCATTTGCATGAAATGGACAGCGAGAACAATAAGTTGTTTAGGGGGGAAAAAAAGCCTACAAATCTAGCATGCATATTCACATTCGACTGGGCTTTTAAGGTAAGATATTGATAAATACAATCATTCAGTCAGAAGATATCGTGTGAATATAACGAATTTAAGAATTTCAAATCTGTCGTGTGTGCTTATCCCTCAACCCTTTTTCTACAAGCACTTTCAGGAAGATTTTTTCACTGAGATTCTTTTCACGAAGCTCCACTTCACAATACTTACAATCGCTGGTAATTGCAATAGTTACTATGGCAACAGCAATGTATCGTCTAATCGGCTGTAAGCATTATAGCTATTGATATGGTTAAAAAATTGTAAATGACATAAAGATGTAGGTCTCTAGATAGTTACATTGTGTGTATGTGTGAGTGCTGTGACTGAATAAAAATACGTACACATGGGTGATTCACACATTCGCCATTTGGTTTTACTTCTGTTTAATTTGACATACCCTTTAAGTGGCGCAAACTCATATTCATGCCTAAAGAGAAGAAGACAGAAAAACAACAACAACACACGCACACTCACACAAAAATACACGTAAACCGCACTGAGCGATTTCTCCGCTATAAAAGACGAATTAACTGGCAGCCTTTCAGAGCCCAACAAACTGATCGTTGCTGTGGTGGCGTAAAAACTTTGCTATACAGCTACATAAACGCATGCCTCGTTTGTGTGATCTAAGTTAAAGTGACTTTAACCAACACTTTTTACGATGAATTCCTGACTGATGAAATGTATGTCGAAATAAGATAATCTTCTAAGCAGTTAATATGGATCATAAAACAAATGCAATTTCATTGGTTGAGTTCTTGCACAGATAACCATTACTACTCCTGTTATATGGACAATCAAACCCATTTTAAGCATGTGTGTGCAATTTACTTCAAAATCCATTGAGAAACTTTTCCGTCTTTTATCTCATTACATTTGTACAGAGAGTCTTTTGCGTCTGATTTGTGTGTATAGTTCCTTTGTTTTGTCTTTTTCCCTTCAAGTATATAGTCTGTTCACTGCTAACTTTATTTCGTCGGGAAACGAATGACAGAAAGAGAAAGAAAGAGAGGGTTAGGAGAGAAGGAGAAGTAGACATCTACAGATTAAGGGATTTTGAAGGTGAACGCAATATAATGCAAGAGTCTCCCGCTGGCAGAAGAGATTCTCATGTGCCTGAGTACTTTCTGCTCAAATATCGACTCACCATTTCGAAGAATTCAACAAGAAATGAACATCTCGCAGGTTATTATACGACCTCGGTTATAAGTGTGACATCCGCAGTGGCTGAAAGATATCATGCCTTGGAAAAACATACAACCATGGAGCTACATAGCTCCATGATACAATAAGCCAGTTCGGGGTTCCACTTTGAGCATGAGCAGAAACAGGTCATCTGCATTGTAAAAGCAGAGCACGTTGGTTTTTAAATTCATTGGCCCGAATTCATGAAGGTGGTACAAATGAAACCATGGTTTAAACCATGGACAAAAACCATGGAGCACCAAGTGTCGCACGAAATGTTTCATTACGAAATTGGTTATTTCGTCGACAAAATGACCGTTTCGTTAACGAAATTATCATTTCGTGGACGAAATGTTCATTTAGTTACAAAATGTTGTCACAAAATAATCATTTCCTCAACGAAAAGACTGATTTCGTAACGAAATATTCCATGCGACACTTGGCGCTCCATGGTTTTTGTCCATGGTTTAAACTATGGTTTCATTTGTACCACCTTCATGAATTCGGGCCATTGAGATATGCATGCGTGATGTAATGATTATTCAAGTGGTCTTTATAAGTGGTGCTTGCCAGCACATCCACCTGACAGCAAAAGCAGGCATTTGAAAATATCAATAGAAAAAGATTGTTAACACATTCAATGCAAAATAATGAAATGGATGCTTTCCAAAATGCTAATGGAAGGATCATTCTGGTCACCTGGTCCATGCAAGTTCATCCTTGGTATGAACATGACAGATGAATTCCATAAATCGTTAAGTTGGGCAAGCTTATGCCTTCTGTCGCTTGAAACTAGTGGAGTGCCTAATCAACTGAGAATGAAGAAAGGTCACTTGTACCCATATGCCCATGAGCTAACCTCGAACTGGCTTATTGTATGCATTTTGATGACGAACAACTAAATGGGTGGACATGCGTGATGGGTCATTTCCATTTCGCGCCATCAAAGTTTGACTCTGACTCTTTGGCTCTGTGCATGTCTCTGCTTGCTCGTCTTAAAAAAAAGAAAATCATTCTTAATAATTAATTTGCTTCTCTCTCCGTCCTTACACCGTATAGTTCTATCTTATATACATAATTATGGTCCTCTACCTAACAGCTAGGGTGTGTGCATGTATGTGTGTGTGTGTGTGTGTGTGTGTGTGTGTGTGTGTGTGTGTGTGTGTGTGTGTGTGAAAACGAAGTTAGGATAAGTGCAAGATTTCGTCGAAAGTTTTCTCAGTTGTACTCTTGTGTCACAATGCATGTCTGTTGTTTCTGGAAGTCTTGCCAGCACACCTTGGTTTTATAACTTATCGGTATATAAGTACATAAGGGATGCGTTATCGTGATGGTGGTCCGGGCACGTAGTGTTCGTCTCCATATGTGTTTTATCGTTGTTTTTGTAGCTTGGAAATATGTTGATCATTATCATAGAGATTGGAAGTCGAGGTTTTGCTGAGAAGCTTGTTAACATGGGAATAGCTCAAGATCAGTTCAGCATAAATCTATCTTTTCTGATATACAGGAAACTTGTTTTATCCAGGTTTTGATGACTCTCTAGCATGTGTCGAAACTTTTCCAGGGTCTTGCAACAGACGACAAAGCCCCGAATCATGCATATAAGATAGTGCATTATATTATTTAGGCCTATGTGTGTGGGTGTGTGTACGGAAATGCAATACCCCTTTATGTTGCCCCATCGCATGACGAAAACGTGATGGGTCATCTCAGCTTTATATTCCCCTCCCTATATGTCGACATGGAAAGGGGTAGAACGTTTTGCGGTACCACGAGATCCATCAAAACCCGACTTTAAAACAAGCAGCCTCTGCTGCATCGTGTACCCCCTCTGACCGGGCAGGTGACAATTACCAACGAGACAGGTGCGGGCGATCCACGCACGTCCGCTCCGCTCGATGACTCAGTCCCGAGTTGGAAGTTTGAATCACATGTGGATCTTAGGAGAGCCTATAGTCCGAGGAAATCTCGGTATCTTGGGCCCCGCCGTCAAATGACTTCCCACAAAGGCGAGAGGATAATCGAAACGGGCTGGCAGCGTCGAGCTTAACGAAGCCAGCTAGGAAATGCGGCTCAAGTCATGTTCTTGAAAGAAGCCGCGAAGTTTTAAGACGGGTGCAGAGCTATACAGACAGCGGGAATTATAGTGTAAAGCTAATTGTGAACCATAAAAACCGCTGACGTGTCAGCGATATCCTGGATGGATTGTTACTTATTAGTCTTCAAAAAAAAAATAATAATAACGATAATGCGATAATGCCGAAAGGAACCTGGGAACTGATTATCCTTAAACTTACCACAGATTACACAATATCATTTAAAATCATCGAGTATTTCATTTTGGGGAATTCATGCAGATAAGGGTCATGATTTACCACGAATCCACATCATATTTGACCCCAGAGGTAGATTCTCCATCTCCGCACTCGATGTTTATGTCCATGGCTCTGTAGGACGAGAAGTATTAATCTTTATTTTTAGGGATATTTCAGCTGTCACAACGCCTCAGATATAGATGATATCTCTGATATCTGATGGTGCTTATCCGAAAGGATGACGCGACAAAAAAAAAAAAAAAAATTCTCCCTCAATCCCACTAAGTATCATTTGTCCATTCAGCTTCAGATAGGTCTCTTTAAACAAGGCGTGTTTGTCATTCAATGTATCATATGTATCATTTGCTACAGGAAAAAAAAAACCTTTGAAACAATAGAAAATGTGCGAACGATATTCAAGTATAGTGTGTTGTGACTTTTTCCCTGGACATTGCTTGCCAATATTAATAGATGTTCCTTGTTCAATCTGAACTTAATCAGCAGATTTAAATTAAGACCTGACCTTAAGTGTTTTATTTTAGAGATGTCCAGAAATAAGATTATACAATGAGCACTATTGGGTCAAAATACAAAATACAAGAGCATGGAATAGAACAGAGCTATAAAAAGAAATTGAGATGTTATCGAGAGATGTTTATTTCTCTTTACCTCATTCCTTGGCTGGTGTTAAAAGGTATCAATGATGTACATCGTCGGCAATTTAATGGCTATGACCAATAGATTAATAATGCCAAAAGAAAAACGAAATAAATTTTGCTCAAGTCACTAGGTCGTGGACTTGGCTCAAGTGTAGCCTACTTAGTAGATTCGTGGACAGTCTGCGGTCGAGCTTTCCTGCGACGTGCGATGCTTGATACAACACACAGGGTGATGATATAACATAATTAAGACAGATTCTAGAATCGTTTGTCATACATGATTAATTTCAAGATTTATCCTTTGAAACGCTGTTTTGAGACAAATTTTCACGGTGAGAAAATTGCTTTTACACTCAAAACCTATCTTATAAAACAAGTAATGCACAGTGTAATGTTCGTGACGTTGGGACAATGCGGCGCGCTCGGCGTCGCCTCGGTGCGTTGTGGCAGCTGAGAGTGTGCCACAACTCGCCTCGGTGCGTTGTGGCAGCTGAGAGTGTGCCACACCGTACCAGCGCGCTCACCACTTGTGCATTATTTGTGTACTAGTAGCACTCCGCGAGTTACATCACTGTGATCTATGTACGAGCTGCGCCGGACGTATGCCAGTCTCCAGGAACTCAAAGAACTGGACCTTAGTTTATGTAACGCGTAGTACATTTCATCAGCTTAGCTTATACGTTCTATATAATGAGATCCACTGGAATCGCATTTGGCAACAATCAACCAATAATATCATAAATATAACTACAGGATTTATGAACAAAAGGGAGGTCTCTTTTCCATATTCCATACCTACAACTACGTCGTTAAGAAGGTTTTTGAGATCGTCCGACCCTTGTGTTGACATTTCAGAAGTTCTTTGACGTTCCGTCGGAACCGTGGATCGGTTAGGGCATATAGCACAGGATTGATGGCAGAATTGGCCCACAACATGTTCTCCGCCACGTCCCACGCTAGTTGATCAACACAACCGCTGCTACAGAACGCGTTGACAATAGAGAGCAGCTCGTAGGGTAGAAGGCAGGCACCAAACACTGCAACCAACAAGGCAAGCCTGGACGCTAGCTTGATGCTGGCTCGAAGTCGGGCTCCGGACTGCGTTGTTCCCAAGTTGGTGTCGTCGCGACCAGTACAGACCATAGTCTGCGAGATTGTGAAGACCTTAGGTTGCCGGTCGTCTGTCGCTTCGCCTTTGGTAGATGGGCAGACAGTCCTTGAATTAGAATCTTCTCTGTGACACTCAGTGCCGACTGTACAAGAAGGTTCCTGGTTTGCTTGACGACTTTGTGAAGAGTGCGTGATTTTGTATCTGTTAAATAGCGCCATCTGCTTTCTGATGTTAGCAAAGATGAGAACGTTTAGGACAACCACGCCCGCGTACGGAATCAAGAACATTATAGCGCTGGTAGACACGGTTGCAGAAGGATCGTCCAAGTATGGTAGAAAACAGTCCCGCGAATAGTCTACGTCGCTTTCCGAAACTCCAAATATGGGCCATCCAAACACGACGAGGCACCAAAACGAGGCTATCCCAGTCCAGATGAGACCTATCGCAAGTCTCACTCGCCTCCTTGACATAAAGACGCGATACTTGATGTGCTTTGTGACCAGCCAGTATCGATCAAGGCTGATGAATACAATCATGGCTCCGGAGAAATTGACAAGGACGTAGTCCCCCATGCAGAAGAATTTGCAGACAACCTCACCGAACAGCCATCGACCACTCACGATCCTTGACAGGTTGATCGTAAGGGAAAATACCCCGACCAGAAAGTCCGCGATGGCAAGGTTGAAAATGATGACGTTCGCGCCACGCTTCTTGAGTTCCCTGTCGCGATAGTATGACACCAGAACAAGTAGATTTCCAGCGATGATGATGACAATAAAGATACCATAGCCAATGGTCGTAGGCCCGACAGTATTTGATAGGTTGCTATCTTCAGTAGAGGTACTGACCGTGGTCCCTCGCGCGTCGGAGAACGCAGAACTTGCTTCCATTAAATTCTGTTTAAATGATAAACGGACATTTCTAAAAGATAATGACGAGTTGATTATCATATGGAAACAAACGCCATCTTACTTCCTAAATTTACTCTAACTCTTACTTTTCCACAACGATGGTATAGGACAGAGCCTGTTCAACAATCAGGGTTGAGTTATCTTTTGCTACTCCGCTTTGAATAACCTATTGTGTGTACTGTACAAGTATCCTGCACTGCTATTTTTTTTAAACAGTTAGCATTTTACGCTCATTTTGGAAATGGTTTCTTATCATGTAAAATAGCCGGTTATCAGCAATCCCCTGTTGAAACGAGCAGGCCATAATTTTGACAGCTTTGTGTGGAAATGTTACCGCTTTGCTTTTTTTTGGGGGGGGGGGAGGGGGTGGGTAGGGGAGTAATTTGAGGAATCATAGCGCCAGTATAGGCATAATTAATGTGTAATGGGGATTAAGACTTTCAGATGGTGCAATTTAATTTTGCGTTTAGGTCTCCTTTCCTCATTTGTTGTATTCAGCCATGGAGCATTATGTCAAAGATCAAATATCCTGTTACCATTGCTCCTCGGGAATTTCCTTCTTAATCACACAATTTAACAAATCTTTATCTATAATTTCGTTAATGACACCCTTTTCCTTCATTCTCGAATTTAGAAAACACATACCGATTGATACTTCTTCACTTATTGCAACTCGTCTGATAAAAACACTATAGATTTCTACATCTGATCCAAGGGAAAGAATAAAAAAAATCACATCAAAATAAAAAGGTCAGATACACTAAACGTGATGCTACATTCATACTTAGCCTATTCGAAGCCGAGAAGAGCTACAAGCACCAGATTCGTCCCACGGCAATTTCGTTGATAATTAAAGTAATGATAATTACAATGGTAACGACAAGGGTAGTAATAGCTTTGGTGGCGAGACGTTTCGTTCTTCATTACACCGTAGTACAGACACGATCCGCGATTCCAATTTGCTAGCAATTACATGCTTTTGAAACGCGATGCCAAAGTGGACTTCCCCGGCTATACGGAATATGAAAGCTCGAGCAAGCGACTCTAATATGTTTAGTTGGGTCCGTTTCCCAATCATCGTCGAAAAGAGCTACTACCGTAAACAAATTAATTTGTATTCCATATTTCCGATCATGTTTCATTAATAACGGATGTAGGTTTTCAAGGAACATGATTGTTACAGTCTGCGTTCATAAGAGAACAGCCTTGTGATTTTTTATATAAATATATGACATATCAAATGTGTGTGTGTGTGGGGGGGGGGGGGTCCGTTTTCCGGTTATCTTCTGAATGAGCTACTCTACACCGTAAACAAACCAATTTGCATTCCATATTTCCCCTCATATCTTATTGATGAGACGTTTTCAAAGCTAAAGGTACTTTTTAGGGATGATCGCTTTATTTTCTGTTTCCAGTGTGCATTACCGTCAATACAATATGATCTTCTAGAACACTTTAGTGAGATATAACTTTGCCCCAAAATCACTTCAGATAAGCAATATATTAAACGTTTTGGGTGAAGAACGTATGTAACGCTGAACAGAAATCGACGTACTCACATATTATGAAGGTCAAATCATCAATGCTCATTGAAACTTTGTTGTTTTCAAATAAATGGCCTAATTTTGATGAAAGAAGAAAATAACAGCTTTAAAATTCTGTTGAACACTGTGTTTTATACCATTTCTAGACTTAGTGGTGAACGCATTAACATGGACAGACCAGGTTACTTGTCGCGTTTTATAGATTTTTGATAGCCACAGGCCCTTATGATAAAGAAATACACTTTATATTTTTTTTGTATTTCCTTTTTCCTGCTTCCTTCCCCCTTTGCACCAACGCTCGTATCTTTATTGCATTTTATTACTCTCTTTCTTTGCGAAATTCAGAAGAAAAAAAGTGTTGTCACGGCACAGCAATTTTGCTTTACATGGGTCCTTTTTTTTTTGAAAACAATATTGTTTATGTCTTGTTTATGTACAATAGTACGGTATTCAAACTGTCAAAATTGCAACAATTGATAGAAATGTATAAATAAATGAATTATCAGCATATAACCGTCATAACCTAGTATACAACCCCACTTTGTGGCAGTGTGCTCTTTACGACCTCAATTCTTTGGTAAAAACGTGTAAAAATCACCTGCAAATGCAGCTTTTGGGATGAAGGGCTTTCCCAATTAAAATGTAATTGCATGCGTAAATGGTATACGATGCGAGCAAATTGAGACCAAGGCAAACGCACGTAGGCAAGCACTTAATGCACAATATTATACACATTACGTGTAAAATCCGGTTGTCACGGGAACAGCTCCCTTCATTATCTAGAACATTGACCCATTCATTGTATGCCATTATGGCCACCTGTTCTTCAAGTAGGAATTATAATTCTTCAAGAATATACACATTACGTAAAATTTGTGTCCCCTTCAATGAATATTTTAGAAACAAAGGTTAGGGTACCCAAGGGCAACCCCTGGACTTGCCCGACTTAGCAACATCTGGTTTACGCAAAGTGGATGGGATCGTCATCAGATTGTCATAACAGAACCCCAACTACAGGTATACCAGAAAACAGCTGTTGGCTAAAGGTTGTCATGAAGAAACATGCGTACATCACGTTTTGTACTATGCACCCAATCGATTTAAACAGACAATATTGGGTAAACCCATTCAAGGCAAGCTGCTGGGTTACCTTCTGTGAAAGGACTGGGCACATAAAAATGCCATTCAATTGCAAATAGTCAGGCAGGCTGCAATGAGTACAGCAAAAAAAAATGGTAGTAATGTTGACAGGAATAATTGTTTTAACAATATGTTTCCTTTATAGAATATATTAGTATAGATAGTCCATGATATTGCGTGTAGAATTCACACAGGATAACTATGCTTTGTTTGCAACTGCAAACAAGAATTTATAAGATGGTAAAAAGCACAGTGCTATTGATGCACACAGAATCATGATATACTGAAACTTAAATGAATGAAATCTCAAAACATTATGTGTGAATTCAGCAAATTTCTATTCACACTTGTGGGTTTATCAAATCACACATTTAATATTTCACACAAAACACGATTTCCTTCGCCTTTATCGTATATAAAATGATCTCTATATACGAGTCAAATGAAACTGAACTGTACGATTGATGAGAAACAAATTGCACTTTTTTTCTAATTTCTATTTAGGTCATTTATACTTGGAAAACAGTTTGGAAAAACAAACAAACAATAATTCGGTAACAGCAGCGAGCTATACCAGAATGGATTTTACAATAATTATTGCAAAACAGCAACAACAAAAATGTATTTGAATATCTTATAGACACCGTTAGGAACAGTTATTAATGAGAAAGACAAACAAACAAATCAATAACAACAACGCGCTATATACAAGAATGGATATTACAATAATAATTGCACAACAGCAACAACAAAAAATGTGTGTTTGAACACTAGACACCGAACTCACCGCCATGTACACTGATGCAGGCTACTGGGTTTATCTGCACATGATGTCAAACGTGCGGAGCCAAGATGCGGGAGCTGACGCCATCCCAGATGTCTCAAACCATGTGTGATCCCACCACCGGACAGCAGAGCCAACTTTATACTGGCGCCGCGGAGGACCAACCCTGGAAGTAATGACGTCACACATATCGGCGTTCCGGGGAAACTCACTGTTTTAACATTTGATTTTTTTTTGTTTCTTTGTTTGTATGTTTCGATATATTGTTGTAGTTGTTGTTGTTGTTTTTGTTGCTGTTGTTGTTCTTTTTGCCAAGATGTACAGAAGCGAAAAATGTGTCGTCGCAGGAAACATTTTGGAAAGAAGGCATAAAGAAGGCTGTAGCTCCTTCATTTTTTGCTGATGATTTTTCTGTTCTGTCTGTCCTGACTTTTAATTACTTTCTGCAAGTTTTTGCGCCGACTCTATGTGATGTTCACGTGTACAAGCTCTGCTTTTTAATGGACCCTCACTTGGTTTTTTTTTTTCCTTTTGAAATAAGTTCTTTATGACTTTATGAGCTCGCCAAGCTCATAAAGTCTAATGGATTTCACACCCGATTTTGCTCATAGAGTGATCGCTGACTAAATTTTCATTCAATTTCCATTTCGTCGTGCTATGTTTATCATTCGGCCATTTTGAGCGTCCACGTATAATCCTAAAGATCTGCCTATTACAAAGCGGAAACAGTGCAATAATTTACTGTACGCTGCCGGGGATTATGTATTATATCATCGACATTTCATCCTTTTACCTCAGTGCAAAAGGATTTCCTTAATTTTTAATTTCTCATAAGCTAAAAAGCATTATTGTGATGTGCAAAATGGAGCCATTTTTTTTTTTTTTTGGGGGGGGGGGGGGGGGGGTAAACCACGTTCCCGTATCATTTTACGTACGAGGCATCTTTACTTATACAACCTCCAATTCATGGAATATCAACAAGCGTGATCTTTTTTTCTCTCTCTCCCTTCTACAGTCTCTATATGCATCTCTTCTGCACCATAATTCTGTAGACATGATTAAGATGACAACGTGCGTAGCAAGACTATACATCGTCACCTCGGACAATAGATGTGATTTCTTCGATTTGTTTACACTCATTATTCTCTTATAATAGCGAGCTTCTCTCATTAATATGGTTAGTCGCCTATACAGGAATGTAGGCCTACGTAAATTTCTCCATGCATTCATTAGCTCTAATTTCCATTACTTACACCAACGACAACAACAAAATGGACAAAAATCCATGTCGGACCACGCATCATGCATATAGGGACTGATTGTCGATTAAGACGAAGTCAAATGTCGAATTCAGCGAACACGGAATTTATGATGTCGCTGTATATATAGGGTATCTATATTATAGCATCTTCGATTCAATAATCTTTCTCTCACCTGGCCTTTACGTCATGAGAACTCTTTGGAAATTAAGTTTTTCCTCGAAATTATGCAACGGGACTACCACAATGCGCCGTACTAGATTTCACTCAGGTGCTTAATTTTGGTCTGAAACTATGCAGACATTAGGGCTACATGGTATACAGACGAGAACTGTACTTTGTGTTTATTGGATCTATCAGAAAGCAAGTTTCACGGGAAGTAGGCCTGTTAGTTTAGTGAAAGGGATATCTTCCACCTCAGCCACTGTAGCAGTCACTTATCATGTGGAAGATTATAGACGAACAGGGTCGATGGTGACGATGATGATGTCATAATGATAACCGTAACGTAGAGATTATGGTTGTTATGGTGATAATAATAATAGTTATGGGCTTATTTACCCATCAGGGTAGCCTCTTCAGGGTTTGCACTGTTCTTTCGAAGGGGCCTGCCAGTACAGGGCAACCTTGTTATAGTGAGGACCAAGTGTCATTAATGTTTTAGTAAATCAAGTGTGTTATATAGCATTGACTTGTCTGGGCAAGGAGACTCCCCATACAAGAATTTAAAAAAAATCACGATGATTTAAATTTTGGCAGCCATTTTGGATATTTCAAAACCGTCAGGAATGCAAGAGTTGATTCATCCACATTGTGATTCAGCGCCTTCGAAATAGTATAAAAACATTTAAAAAAAACTCCCAACAACATGAATATTGTGCCGACCGTTAAACAAGGTTAGATCAAAAATCTGACTTTGGCAACCTGACTACATGTATATCTACAAATGTTAGGTTCGAGGCTGAGTGAATTTTGCAGAGCGGTGGTGTTCTCTATACCGCATCCAGACTGACAACACAGTCGGGGATCTGCATACAATCTATCATACAGTAGTGCACCACAGTCGAGAATACACGAATTGCATGTTCGTAATGTTTCACTTTTCTCAGTCTTGTAGAAAACTTAATTTTACCTATATTATTTTCTTATACTATATTATCACTGGTGTATTTTCGTTTCTATAATTGTGTTCTTGCAAAAGTTGCAGAAATGAATTCATGTTTAAATTCAAATTATATTCTTTTCAAAACGACTTCGTTATAATATTGTTTTGGAATTTAAATGATTGGTTTTTGCATCCACATTCCTGGCCAGACAAGAATATTATATACGTGTGTGTGCGTGTGTGTGTGTGTGTGTGTGTGTGTGTGGGTCCTATGCGCTCGCGTGTGTGGATGTGTGAGTAAATAACTTATTTCTCATATTGTCACTCCTTAATGAGCAAGTACTCCGTATGACGTCAATCTAATTGAAATCCAAGAAAAGTAACCGCTCCTAATGAAGTGTGAGATGGTCTACATGCAGCTCAGCAGAAAGTGTGCTGATATTTGGTGGTTCTGTCAGCAGGTCTTGGAAAAGAATGTTTGTTGAACACTATTTTGTCACGTCTATAGTTCTTTTTGTTAACAGCGTAAACATTGGAACAAGGTAGATAATCATTGTGATTTGTTAACCATTAGATATAAACTTGGTCCCCAGTCATCTTTACGTGAAGGACGTGAGAAGTGTGTAAGGCATAGAAAGGTTTCGAACCAGGCATGAGGGAAACTTGAACCTTCTAACACGGGTCTGCTCCAGACATCGTTTTTGGCCGTAATGGGATATTTCCACTCATACTTTTGGTCAAATTTCAATCATCGCGGTGTTCCCCGCCCTGTCTCAAATTTCTGTCTGCTCTTCTTGCCCTTCTCAGACCACAACTCCGCATGAAACACAATGACAATTGCGATACAGTCACGCTCAGCGTCATTGTTGCCATGGCAACACACCGGATTTTTGAAATGATTGAGTAACAGGCGATGAAGTGTCATACGTGGCTTCAGACTCATTTCTTCCTTTACTCTTCCGTATGACTATCATAAACTATAAGTTTGCATCACCTTTTTATGTCGTTGTCTCAAAGACTGCACCGGACAGACAGACTGACCTGTCTTTTCTTTTCCAACACAGTATTTTCCTCTTGAGTGTCATGTACTACAGCCTTGATCTAAATTTTTGTGTGGTCCCTTGCAAAAATGCTTCCTTGGAAAACCTATATTTTTCCCATGAAGTGCTGCAAAACTGAATAGACCAAAAAGAACTGATCAATTGAATAATTAGAATGGATACAACGATAACCGAAGGAAGACTGAATTATGAATGAACAATATTGCAAACGAACACATTTGGTGAATTTATACACTGCAAAAACATCGGTGTTAGAATCAAGTGTCAATAGAGGACCACACCCACAGGTGTAGAAAATATGTTGTGATGGTGATGAAAAGTGTTCATCTGGCACTTCGTGGTGTTAACTTAACACTGTAACTGGTGATATTTTGACACTGCTGTGGTGTTAATTCAACAATGACACCGCATGGTGCTGATTTAATATTGCTGGTGTTAATGTCAATGGTATAACACCCGCCCAGCTTCAATAGGAGACCACACCAACTGGTGTTACAGTGGTGTAAATGTGTCCACACAATTTTTTCCAAAATCAAGTATATTTTATCGGAGAATTCATGATCGTCTTGTTGAAGTTCAAAATCAACAAGAACAGTAACTAAGAAACTATTCAAAAAAAATTTTTATATTTTGAAGTGACACCCGGAGGTGTTAATCTAACTCCACAAATGAGCACCGGAAATTTAACACCAGCTCGGTGTTTCATATTTAACACCGGACTTTTTGCAGTGTGGTAATATGCAATACACACTGCAAAAAGTCCGGTGTTGAATAGTGAACACCGAGCTGGTGTTAAATTTTCGGTGCTCATTTATGGTGTTAAATTAACACCTCCGGGTGTCATTTCCAAATATAAAACTGTTTTTTGAAGAGTTTCTTAGTAACTGCACTTCTTGTTGATTTTTAATTTAAACAAGACGATCAAGAATTTTACATTTAAATACTAGATTTTTGAAAAATGTGAAAATAAATTTACACCACAGTAACACCAGCTGGTGTGGTCCCTTATTGAAGCGGGACGGGTGTTAAACCATTGATGTTAACACCAACAAATATCAAATCAACACCATGTGGTGTCATTTTTTAATTAACACCAGTACAGTGTCAAAATATCACCAGATACAGTGTCAAATTAACACCACGAAGTGTCAGGTGAACACTTTTCAACACCATCACAGTGCATTTTCTACACCTGTGGGTGTGGTCCTCTATTAACACTTGATCGGTGTTATATTTGACACCCATGGTGTTAAATCTAACACCGATGTTTTTACAGTGCATAAATGAATAAAGAAGGAATAAGTGTATTATTAGATTTAAGAGAGAAAGAGAGAGAGAGAGAGAGAGAGAGAGAGAGAGAGAGAGAGAAGATGAGAAGGCAATAGATGAAAAAGGGATCAAAGAGGAAGGGAAATGAATAAAAATAGACTGAGAATCGTTAACCAGTGCCAAGTGGAAGAAAGATTAAAAAATGAAATGATGATTAATGTGCGTGAAGTGCATTTTAGGTAAACTTGAATAGATCATGACGAAAAGAAGTATATCAATCATTGTAATGGCAATAGACGTCAAGGCTTGATATAAACAACAATACATAGTGCATTCATCAGTATCCTGTAATAGCGATATTGTAGTAAGAGTTTGCAACTCTTTATGAAAAGTATGTCTTCGCCAAAGAGCAAACGAAAAAAAAAATGCTTGTAGTGTTCGCTGTTCATTTCGGACCCGTATCCTTCAAGAAAGTGTTGAGTTGATAATCACATTTACACATTAGAAAGAATAAAAGATTTGGAGATGACAATTGAGGGAAACTTTGAGTGTGTGTGAGTGTGTACGTGTACGTGTGTGCGTGTTTATATTTCTTTTGTTGTAGATAAAGGATCAGTCCAAATAAAAGCAGTAGCAGGAACAATTATAGGTACAGTTGTATCAGATGAAGTGATAGTATAATAACAATGATGATAGCATAATAAACGGCAGAGATGATAATAATTATATGACAATTACAATAATGACAGTAGTTATATGATAGCTGCTAGGATACAGTCATAATAACAATAACAATAACAATAACAATAAAGACTTTACTATCTGTAATAGTGATCTATAATTTTGTCACCACTAGGATCATTGCATGACAGTCATCATTGATGACAATAATAGTGAATCAATTGGTGCTGCAACAATATTATTAATACTGCGCGTGTTGGAAGCAGAGGTACGTAGTAACGCTGCAGTATATTCCTACACTCATCATGTGCATGTAGGCTTCTTTGCTATTTTTACGTATTGCAAAAACTCCATAGTCCAGGGACTTACCATTGCTTACTATATGCTCATTCACGTGATGGCGCTGTTCTGTACTAACCCTGTTCAAAATATGGCAACTTTTGAAGCTACTACTAGTACTGTGGCGCCGATTTCAGGTCCAAGATTATATTCTTATCTCATAATTGTATGTATAAAGGTGAAAGGTAAACTGATGTTGTTATGTTACACAGGCGGTAACATTGTATATCAAGACTGGATGATTATGAAGGATGTAAGTCCATTGGCTTCAATGACCACAGGTAAAAACAAGCGAGTATAATTGAATTACAGTACATTGTATCACAAAAATCGTCAAAATATTAAAAGAATGCCAGTTTCACATGTTTCTTTAAAAAAAAAAAACCCAGCCGTATTAGTGTCGGCTTCAAGCGCCAATCACATGAGGTGATCATCTATCTTTATTAAGTAATCCTTGCAGTAATCTATACAGGCGAATTTGCACATAATTTTTTTTTTTTTTTTTGAGGAGTGGTAACGGAATAAAAAAAAAACATCACAAACTGGCATGGTATGGTTTGCATATCAAACAATTATCGTTGCATTGCAATAACCAACCAAATAAATGCTGACTTTAAATGAGATAAAGGATTTGGTTGCTATGTAGTTTATTGTGTAACGACAAGAAAGTTGTAAAATTATGACATCATTATCACGTGTTCTAATTCGCATAATGTGGTTGTGACTTACAACATTATTCCATAAACTCCTACAATCTCTTGGTCTGATTTTACATTATATATTTATCAAAGTCAATTTTGAACATGAATGAAAATGCTAAATGGAGTAACACATTTTTCCGGACAAAGAAATGGATGAACGAGTACCATTGCTACACTGTACTGTTATTGCTGTAAGGAATAATTTGTAATATTATAAGTTGTGATGAGTTCGTATGCTCACCCGTTCACGCATTCAAACGTTATGTAACATGATTATTGCAGAATGAAAGAATACTGAAATAGAGGGACGAAAAAGAAGAAGAAAAACAACAGCATTGAGAAGGAAGAGGATGATGAAGGCAAGATGAAAAGAAAAAGAATAAAAAGAAGAAGAAGAAGGAAAAGAAGGAGAAAATTTAGGAGGAAGAGACGAAAATGAAGAAAGAAGAGGAGTCGTAAGTGGACACTGATTGTAAAGCGGAAGAGGAACGAGAAGAAGAAGAAGAAAAAGAAAAAGAAGAAAAAATATTTGTCAGTTGGACATGAACGTCTTTTGCCGTAAGTGGCGCTGTCTATGTTGTAAGTAAAAGGAATTATTGACATTGCTCATCCTCGTCCACCAGCCAAAGTACTGTCTCGCGATGTTGACATTGACACAGTGTCACGGAGAGCAACTATCAAGTTGTGTTGGTAAATTTGCTCGTCAAATTTGTTCTGCACAAGTGAAATCAATTGGTTCCGACTGACTGATCTTTTATCACAAGTCTAGATACACACAGATATCATAATTATCACATTGAAATGGAAGAAATTATTATCAGTATTCTATCATTAAATATTATGATAGATGAACTAGTAATGAGAATATGAATTATACGACTATTATTCTGCGTGTGTGTGTGTGCGTGTTTGTGTGTGTGTGTGTGTGGGGGGGGGGGGTGTCAGCTGAAGAGAAGTTTCAACATGCACAGTGACATCCCATAGCAGTATACAATGCAGTCATGCTGTTGGTGAAGTCATGTTGATGTGATGCGTTACGAAGAGAACTCATATTCAAGGTAACATCCTTCTCCCAAAGCCTCGTTCTGATTATTGTAAAAGAGCAACATATTATAGGGGATCGATGCAATACAATGCACTGCCTTATACCTTGAAATTGACCTCAAGTCCAGATATATTTTCAAAGGGATTAGAAAATTGCATTTCTGATTTTATGTGACTATCGTTTATGTAACGTGTAGATGTATACTCCTCATTCAGTTTCTTTCTCTGTTGAATAAACGTAGATGTCTGTTTTTTTTTGTGTTTATATTTTTTTCTATCATCGAAGTTTATAATTGTATATAATTCACAGTTGAAATATTTCTCTGAATGTTTGTATTTTCTTCTTATGTAGCTACGTAGATGTCTGTTTTGTGTGTGTATATATATTTATCATCGAAGTTTATAATTGTACATAATTCACAGCTGAAATATTTCTCTGTTATAAACTGTTTGTTAATATTTCTCATGGATTGTAAGGGACCCCTCTGTAAAACAGCGCTATTACGATAACAGTGCCGAGTATGGTCATCCCTCCGTTGAAGGTCTATTTTATGTGATATATCTTTGTTTGTATATCTTTTTTAATGACGGAAAATAAATACAATACAATACAATACAATACAATACAATACAATACAATACAATACAATGCAATACAATACAATACAATACAATACAATACAATACAATACAATACAATGTTAAGGCTTGTACTTGGCCTACTTTGGTTTCCTATTTAATGTTGAATCACACGGAATTAAGGCTTGGTAAGACCAAATGTTACACATGAATGGCATTTCCTGTTGCGAGCTCGTTAAAATGTATCTGCTTAAAGAACATAGGCATACGAAGTCATCTTCAGTTACGCCAAAGTACTTTCCACACACACAAAAATTTCTTGAGAGCTGCAAGGCTCGATTATTACTACATCAGCACTCTTAAGGCATCGTTTACCATTTTCAGATGAAACAAAAATCCAGCTTTAGTGCTTCAAAATAGTTCTTAGATGTGAATTAGGGATAAAAACAACCAATGTAAAAATTTGAATCAGTATTATCAATGTTAAGTATTGTTAAGTATACAAAATGTCAACAATAATTATAACAAAAATGTTTCTAGACTAAACCTTCTACAGTTATGATGAGAGAAAGAGTGATATCTCCGTATATTTAAGGCTTTATTGCGAAATTTTTATATGATAATGTTCTGTGATACACAAAAACTGACCTACACATATGCATCAAATGTGATACATGTATTTCAAACATTCTTTAAATCGCTGCTCCCAATGGTAAATTTCGTCCCATATCAATGTACATTTCCTCTTGTCTTGGATAGAATCTTCTGCCATATCTAATTCCTCATCTGTATTGAGTTGCTCGTTCTTTTGTCCTGGATTATTCCTGACGTTTGTTTGAATGTTTCAATTAGTCTAATATATTATGATCGATGTAATTGCATATTCACTCCTTGTTATGATGTAGCTATTCAGTTTGTTTCTCATTCATCTCTAGGTTTTAGCCGCAGTCACTCTGGCAAAACTTCAAGATCTTAAAGATTGCGAACTTAAACTTCGCAATCTTTTGCCAATGTGACCGCGGCTTATCTGAACTTAACTAGACGGAATGATAATCATATGGAATGAAAAAGTTATCATAAAGAGTTTGTTCTTTGAAGTTGTGGAGATAACTGAAATGAGATTAAGACATATAATGTAAAATACCTTCAGGAGTTAGAAGCATAAGCATATTAAAAACAGTCAGAGATCTAACATATTGACACGTAGCGATTTTTGTTTTGAACAAAACTATGTCCCTGGATAAAAAGCTAAAAAAGAACAAGACAGTTTTAGAATTGCAAGTAGGGCTTTTGATTGCATTACTTTGTATTGCAGCAGAACCACACCATTGTCTGTAGGGTTAAACAAGCAAACAAATGAACAAAATTGCTACAATAATAGTTATGTCTGCAACATTTTGACGTAATGGTTTGTTGTTGTTGTTGTTGTCTTTATTTTTGACCAATTTTTCATCATCATCTTTGCCTAATTCAGTCTTTTTTTTCTTTTTCTTTTTTCACCGCAAAGAAGTGCTGAGTATTCTACCGGTAACATGGTCTTGAAGATAGCATACGTGTGTAACTCGAGACGAGCCTTTTTGGGTTGTGTAACGCGTCTATAATTTCCTTCTTCTAATTGACAAGCAATAAGCGGTTTGTCATAAGGTGTCGATGTCCATGTTTGTATTGTCTGCCTTGGGGAAAAGAACTTCGTCAATTTCTTTGGTGTCAGACCTGCGCCGAGCGCGATCCGCGCTCGTTCGCCGCGCCGTGCACCAACCCAACCAGCAGCACCCAGAGCAAGTGGACGCAAACAGTCACACACTGAAGGTCGCATCAGCATAGCAGGTTTCCATAATAAACCGTCGATATGCGAACGAGAGAGGAGCTCTGATTGTATCGATGCACCTCTTCGCTCCTCATCCGGATCTTGCAATCGATGCGAGACGTACGCATACATGTACAGACTACGGAGACTTGGTACTAGCTTGACATTCGTACTCCTCGACGCGGTTTTCTCATTATCATCTATATCGGCCCTGCTGAATCCTATCTGTGTTCGAACAGTGACAAGGTAAGGTTGAGATCTTCGACAAATATTAATGAGCCAGCGTTGTGTTCGATTGTAGAGTTTAATGTGACCAGAAGTCGCACTGGTTTGCGTGGTTTTAGGGTTTTTTGCGTATCAGAATTCAAGTGAAAGTGTCAATGAAACGGAAGGAGCTCTGTTCAATGAAGCGGTATGTGGTTGGCCCAGTTACTGCAATCTCAGCAGAATACATGCCGACAGTAGTCCCGGATGCTGCAAATCGCGTTGGTGAGCTAAAACTAGTAAGAGTGTGTATCAGGATGACCATATTAATGATGTTTGGTTGGTGCAAAGTGTAAATTTAGTTATACTAGTACTGTAGTTGTAGTAGTAGAACAATGCAAAAAGGTTGACCTTCAAAGTCTTGTCAATGATGAATGATGCTAAAAAAAAAATTAGAAATTTACTAACGTTAAAGGTTCATTGAAACAGAAGAGGGGTAAACTTTAGTTATTCAAAGCATCAAATGTTTCCTTTTTTTATCAATCAATAAAACATTTGTGAAATTAGAGGAAAATCATAGACAAGTACTAGTGGTGTCTCAAATTTTTCATCGCGGGAGGGTCAATGAATCAGTTAGGCCTCTAGTATGTTTAGCCCTGCAAGTGCAAAGAAAAATATTTTTCCCCTCAAAAAACACAAAGTTGACTAACTACGTGTAGATTCTAGTCATGGTAGCAAATTTTGCATTTCAAGTCTGTTTATTATATATAGTCGAAAAGACTCTAATAATTATCTATTTGTATATAAAGTAATCATCCCTGCTTGCGACAGGGTGCCTGATTGCAGCAGGGGCCATTTCATTTGTTGATGAAAAGGCCCAATCGGGTGCGAGAGTACCCTCACTTCCCTTAGCGTTTGCAAGAAACTCCCCCTTAAAGGCGGGACTAAGCACACTTGTCGCGCTTTAACTGTTTTCATGATGAATGAAGCTGCCCTTGCCTTGAATAGGCACCCTGTTGAAAATATGTTACAAACAGGGATAACACTCTATATATACATTATATAGATGTATATGTCCCCATGTGATAAATATATTTTTTTAAATCTCCCAAAAGTCGGTTTCATAGTTTATTCTTGTGTATGTATCTTGGCTTTAAACTAGTCTTTGCAGAAAATATTAAGTGCATAGGCACCCTATGTACAAATTTTATGAAAGAATCACTTTCAGTTCAACAAACTAGAAAGTACAAAGCAACAAGCAATTCAGTTAGTGGCATTTCAGATGTGAACACAATCTCACCTGTCACATAATGTTGCCTCATTTGTCTCGTCCAATTTTTAAAAATACTGGTATGTATGCTTGAACCATTAGTCAGAATTAGTCTTTCCAACTTCACAATCTTTTTTGCAATCTGTTACATCATTGACCATTTGAAGAGAGCAGAAAGGTACTGATTCTTGTCAACTGGTAATAGAAAATACATTAAGAACATTCTCTACTAAAATGCATTTTCTATGCTAAAAAAAAAAAGACCCCAAAACTTCTTACTACCGCACCTGTAGTGCAACAGTACAAACTACAACGGTTGTGTAGACATACAAACTAAATCTTACAAATTCCTGAATTTCAAGTACTAGTAGACTTCTGGCAACTGGCAAGTGAAATGTTTCTTTCTGGCTATTCTACACAGAGACATTGTTTTAAAACTTTGCATGCCATTGAATTAAATGTTTGTATAGCAACTGAGTGTCATGATTCAACTTACCGTATATCTGTATCTGGTATTTCTTTTAGATGACATGTACTCTTACAAATGTATCATCTTTAGTGTTAGGGCTGAGATGCTTTGCTTTTTTTTCCCCCCTTCAGACATATTCAGGCACAATCATTAATTTATATTTGAACATAGACCTGCAGTTACTCCCAATTCCTACATGTAGCTTACAAAATGGCCCTTATGAAGGACCCAAGTTCTTTGAAGGCTTTGAACTGTCAAAACAAGGAAGTTTCTTCTAATCAGGAAGCAACCCCCCAAAAAACACAACAGCAACACGATACAAACGACCAAACACACCAGAAAGTACACATGTAAATGGGATATTTTGTTATTTTATTGGTGCTATCACTAAACAAATGTGTTAAAGTGTAGTAACAGTGTAATAAGTGTATTTCAGCTGATAAGAGTTAAGGATTGCTATTTTTTTAGATAATAATTTTATGCCTTGAATGCATTCCTTGTTTTGGGACAGAAGCAAGTTAAACCAACACCAGAATAAAAGAATATGCATTTCAAATAAAGTCACTCAGTCACATATTCTCATGCATTAACCCTTTAGCAACTGAAGATTCCATGATAAGTAATGGCCTATTGTTCCCTAGAAGGTACAGCAATTTTACTCTCATTTTGACAACTTTCTAAATCATGCAAAATAGCTCACATGTTTATTTTTGTCTATTTTAAGTTATGTATGTTGGAAAGCCTATTTAAGACTTTACCGAGAGACTTGTGTGTCACAGAAGTACAATGTAATTCTGTCTTGTTGACCTTTGACCTCTTCCAAATTACGTTTTAATATATTCTATCTGAAAACAATAAAAATGGTAAAGCATAAAACTGTGAAAAGGCGGACAGGCAGTTTGAGGCATTCTAGGGAGTGACCAGACAGGCGGTTTTGGGTGGTTCAGTTACTAATGGGTTAATACCAGAGAACTTGGTTTTATACCTGATATGAATGATCCGGTGTAGTCAGCAGACTTTAAGATATCATGCCTATTCTGCTCTGCACACCTGCGTGGAATGTATGAATTCATGAGACTTTCAGAGCTGCTGTATTTTAGCCAATGCTGTTGAGGTAGCCAGTACTCAAGACCTTTTCATTAATTGAGACTTCCTTTTGATGCACTAGACCAGGGAAGGAAAATTGTTTTTCCCTTGGCATGTCCCGCACAATTCATGAGTCACATGAATTAAGTCATAGTGTGTGGACGCTGTATGCACGTTTCTTGGAACCCAAACAGTATATCACAGCCTTGAAACCACACAATGATACATATTTAGACTATGATGAAAGAAGAGCTTAAGTTGAAAGATGAAGACTTTTTGATTGATTGGATTTTAGAATTTTGTGTTTGAATTTTATGTTTCTGTACCAGACTTGTACAATGTAGGACCAAAAGAGCTGTTCTGTACATGAGATGGTCTGCAATAAAAGTCCCCCCCCATGCCTCAAAGACTTTCTGTTGCTCTGTGTGATTTGCAAACCACCCAATAATCTTTTTATAGTGTAAATTAAAACTTGAAAAGAAAATCAATATTTTTAAAATATTTTGTCCTATGATCTACTCTGTATGAGGCAAATAGAAACTAACCATTGCGACATTTAGATCTGTACAGTAGAGAAAGAACTAGGTGGCATGTCAATATACCAGGACCCGGTTCATTGTGAGACATACACTTCATATCTTGTATTTCTTGGCTACCTTGGTAAATACTTTTAATACAGTTGTCCATATGGGGGAATGAATTGTTGTTTTAATGTTGTTATAAATTGTACTTTTATTTTTATTATTATTTTTATTATTGTTATGATTATTATTTGGCTATTTTCATTATTATTACTAGTACAGTTATTATCTTTATTCTTGAAAGTTATTAATGATAACCACAATAATAACAATAATAATAATGATGATAGTAATAATAATAATATATGCAGTAATTGTAGTATTTATCAATATACAGATTGTTTACACCGTATGTCATGATTAATTGTAACCTGAAGTGATTTGTTGTACTAGATCTTTCTGTAGGTTGTTATTTATTGCATGGAGAGGTTAATTATTGAGAGGTAATGCTAGGCTGGTATAATCAGTTGGGGAGGGTAGTGATGAAAGTGTACTGCAGGGACCATGTGATAGAATAATGCAGAAAAAACAAAAGAAAGTCCTAGATTATATTTTGTATTCAAGAGCAGCAGTCATTGGAATTTATCTATGTGACCAAACAAATCGTAGTAAGCCAGTGTTATGATTTTTCTGCTATTTTATAATTTAGCTGCAACCCTTCTTCAAATTCCATGCGCTGATGTTGAAATAAAAAGTAGTACAAAGTGGCAAGGTAAAGTGACATCAGGCCTATGCACAATGTATGAACTCTATGCAAAATGTGAAACCTTGAAACCTGCACTGTATGTCATGATAGAGTAATTTAGCTTTACATCCTGAGAGGAAATTCTCATTACATATTGGACATCATATACTGACCCACCATGACCTAGTGTAAGGGAAGCATCTTGTCTGATGCAGGAAGACAGCAGCAGCCAAGCATGGAGACACGAGCGTACGCTTTGCCCAGTTATGTCAGATTCCTGTTGGCTGGATGCGAACACTTCCCGTCAAAATTGAGACAGAGCTCTTGGGGTCACGTAGCAGAGCTTTTTCACGTCGTCCCAGCCAAGTTAGAGAGAGTGCTAGAGAAGTTTCATTCTCTTCAAGTATGCCTACTTTTTTAATTCTAGTTACGACATGTAGTACTTTTTCTGCTTTAAGAATAAAGGGAAAAAAAGAAAAGGAAAGAATAGAAAAGAAGTATGCCTAGGAATATTTATTTCAAAATTTGAACTAGCTGTTTTAATTGTATGAAGATGGGCAATATACATTAACCTGATGTGTGTTTATCAAGAGACAACAGTTTGCTGACCATGTATGAAATGCAAGTAAATTGTATAATGTGATTGTAATGTGACACATACTTGAGAGGGAGAACACAGAGTGATTTGACGTGATTTGGCATGTTCTGTGGCCTTAAAGAGGTGATCAGTCAAGATGTGCTACAGTATGTTGTCTGGAAATCCCCATTAAAGTATGAATATATGAAAAAAAAAGTGAGGAAAGAAAGAATAAAGTGGCCGCAGTATGACAGGCGCTAGACCCTAGCGAGAACAGATGTGTGTGTGTGCGTGTTTACATTGTTACAGCTCAAATCACAGCCTTTTGTTGAATTGGGTACAAAAGCGTGTGTTCAGTCATCCGTGCATGTGGGTAAATTAGAGGAAAGTCCATTGTTGTGGCTATTACATTGTGTGAACAAACACAAGAGACACAGACTTCTTTCAGTATTTTTGTTAAAGCCAGCATTCTGTTGAATAAAGCAGTAGTGCAGAACCAGACCTCGTGAGTGTTCTGTCACTTGTGTCACACTGTACATTGTACCATACTCAGAAGAGATTGTAAATTTAACATGCAAACAGGCCAATCCAAGATGCATTATGTATTCTCTGAGAAGGAAAATATTCAGAAGTCTCTCTTGGAGTTATTCCTGGCCGAAAGGCTTTCAACAGGACAAAGAAGGTGTACATGTATATCTGATTTATAGTGCATTACTTTGTATCAAAGCCACTATCTATCGTTTGCAGATGACAAAAAAACCCCCAGCTTTACTACTGTGAAATAGTTCTAAGATGTGAGTTAGGGATAGAAACAACCAATGTGAAAATGTTAATCAGTATAATCTATGTTATTTTGAATATATCAAATATGAACAATAGTTTTATCAAAATTGTTTGTAGAATAAACTGTCTACAGTTATGGTTTATTGAGAAAATTAGTGATATTTCCTCATTTTTGTGGCTTTATTGCCAAGGTTTTATATGGTAGGATGTTTTGTGACACCGTACAACTGAACAATACATGTATGTATGCATCAAATGTGATAATTTGAACATTTTTTTAATCACTGCCAAACTGGTAAACAGTGGCTTTAATATGATGTTTTGACATGCCAACCACAGGAAAAGCTAAGAGGTCATGAAATCATTACCTTATCTAAATTCCATGTGATTGTGACTGATATCAGTGGTTCACAAAATCATGTTTAAGATTAAAAAAAAAAACCTTAATTTTCTTCTAACCTTTTTGAAAAAAAAAATTCAGACCAAGAAAGTGCTTTTGATTATTATCCATGTGCTTCCAGAACCTTCATTTTGAATTTAGATCAAGCATTAATCGGTGTTTTAATTGGAGTAGGAGAACTAGTGCAGTGGACGGTGAAGAGGGAAGAACTCTGTCTGTATTGTAGCGTAGCCGGGGAGCGGTCCAAGAGCCTTAATTCTTGTGTTTACAGGTATAATGTGTACTATGTGTAGCAGCACATCAGCACCTTATTCATATAGCTCTCATACTGTATGCAGCCTACATGTATCTCATACACCACGTCTATATTCGTGCATTCGGACTCACTAGGCGCATTAGAAACCCAGGCATATCATTCTCCCAATCAACCATACAGCAACCCATTCACAGGGTCTAGTATTACAGACTACCAGTTGCAAGAAGGAGGCTGGGGTGGAAACGACAGTCCGAAATACGGTTCAGTGCAGCATTGCTATATTGTAGTTCCTGCTGTTACAACCGATGGTTTTCTCTCTGCTAAGCTCTGTTACACTGGCCTGGTGGTTCCCCATTAATTTTATAGTTATTCCTAAACAGAGAGAGAGTGCTGTGGACCCGCACTTACCCCCCAACCCAACTGAAAAGTTGTGCAGTGAGCTCGCGGTATTTATACCCTCTCTAGCCAGGGTCACGTGACCAATCCTGTCTTATTAACCCATCATGTATCAAAATATATTGGAGTACTATACAACCCTGCTTCTATGGCTTAATATTATCTGGGCCTTTTTCCCTAGGGCTTCTGGCCTTTTTCCCTACTTTGGACATCATTAACCTTGGTTTCTGTACAGGGTGTATCACAAAACTATAGGGTGTTCCAAAACCTTCTATACAATTTCTCCATTGGAAATGCACGGGGGCAAACTCTATGGGATTTTCACACATGTTCAGAAATTAAGGGCATGAGCCGCATATTTTAAAGGTGCTCTATCGCATTTTCGCCACACTACCCCCTCCTTAAAATGAAACCTACTCCTGGAGGTTGGTGTGGAATGTTTTGTCATTACTCCCTCCATTATCAACTGTATTAAAAATCAAACATATCAAATTATATTCCCACTATTATCTCGTACTTCCCCTATGAGCTTTTGGGTGTCAACAGAGCTTGCAGATTACAAACTTGGAAATGTATTTACAAAGTGTACATATATACATCCTGAATCATGGAGTTTGAATTTTGGTGGGGCATTTCTCCCCATTCCCAGGCCGAAATGTTAGGACATAGTTGGGTTTTCCTGTAATTTGCTTCTTCTACCAATTTCTCATTGATATAAACCGGGAACAAAATCAAACTTTTCCAAACAATATAATTTGGGACCTCCATGATTCGGGGTTACAGGTTCAAAACAATCCAATTCGACAGTTAGACTTATGTCTATACTTTCTTCGTCTTCTTCTCTTCTTCCATTCTTCATCTTCTTCGAGAGCTTCAATTTCTTCTATGTCTCATTACATGCATTATTTAACATCCTAAATTTCTTCATGAATTCTTCTTCTCCAAGGGGCGTGGTAGTCACCGGGGTTTGTGTCGTTGATCTTCCTCAGCTACAAAACCAGTGTGTGTGTCGTTGATCATCCTCTGCTGCATTTCCCAGGTTTGTGTCGTTGGTTCTCAGCAGCTAGCCAGGACGTGGGGCTAGCTTCGTTTTATAAATCAGTCCAAAATGTCTTTTTTTTCTCAATTCTATTCATTCTTATTCTAACCAAAATTTGCCAAAATAAATCAGGATACAATTTGGGGTTGGATGAGTGTGGACCAGTATCTGTATGTTAAACCGCGTACAGTGAAAGGTGCTACCACTCCTCATCCGAATTTGGACATAATACCACTACGTATTAACGACGGAGGACGATCACTGCCACTCGCACATTAGTCTAGTCCATCAGACCCGTACCGCTTTGGTTTCCTTCTCGGGCGGAGAAATAGTCGATATTCGTCTTCGTTGGAAGGAATCTGTGTCTCGGGTGTTTGCTTCCTGGCCGGTTTTACCGGGATTCTCTCTTTGAAAAGTCGCAGCCTGTCTCGATGTACAATTTTTGGCTTCCCTGCTGGTTCCTTCTTTACTCGATAGGTTACATCGCTCAACTTGTCGAGTACTTTATACGGACCAAGCCAATTTTGTCTCAATTTTGGGGAAAGTCCCTTCTTTGTTGCTGTATTGATTAGCCAAACTGCATCACCCCTTTTCAATGGATTGGATACCGCTCTTCTGTCGTACGTTGCTTTCTGGCGAGTGCTGCTCCCTCGTATGTTTTCTCTCGCCAGGTCGTGTACTTTCCTCATTTTCGTTTCCAGCGTGTATGCGTAGTTGGTTTCTTCTTCAGTGTCTGTGCTTGTATTGGGTAGTAGAACATCAATTGGGAGTTTCACACTTCTTCCCAGCATCATTTCACATGGTGAGAATTTAGTAGTGTCATGAATTGATGTCCGGTAGGCCATCATCACGTATGGGAGCCATTCGTCCCAGTCTCTTTGGTCAGGTGCTACGACTTTCGAAAGCATAGCCTGGAGTGTCCTGTTAAATCGCTCGACCATCCCATCTGATTGAGGGTGAAAGGGTGTGGTGCGTGTCTTGTCTATATCCAGTAGTCGACAAACTTCTTTGAAGAGGTTTGACTCAAAATTTCTTCCCTGGTCGGTATGGATTTCCACTGGTATACCAAACCTACAAACGAACTCTTCTACCAGCACTTTTGCTACTGTCTCTGCTGTTTGATTGGGGATTGGGAAAGCTTCTGTCCACTTTGTGAAGTAGTCAGCTACTACCATAATGTATTTATTCCCGTTCCTTGACGTAGGAAGTGGTCCCATGATGTCGATAGCTATTCTCTCCATTGGCTTTCCGACATTGTACTGTCTCATTTTGGCTTGTCTGCGTTGAGATATCTTCTTTGCTCCTCCGCAGATTTGGCATGAGTTACACCACTCCTCCACATCTCTCCGGTAACCGTACCAGTAGAATCTCTCTTTTACTCTCTGCCCTGTTCGTGTGATTCCAGTATGACCTGTCATTCTGTGATCGTGGAGCTGTTTTAATGCTTCTGCCTTTAGATTTTCAGGCACAACGAGCTGCCAGATTATTTGACTGCCATCTTCACTCTCCCATCTACGGTAGAGAAGACCATTCCTCAGATGCAACCTGTCCCATTGCATCCAATATGCTTTGAGTCCTGGTCCTTCCAGTGACACTTCTTCCCACGGTGGTCGATAATTTGCCTGTTTCCAAGCCATAACCTTCCGAAGACACCTGTCTTCTTGTTGAGCATCGGCCACATGCCCAACTCTCCAGCTCCCTATACCAGAGCAATTATCCGGTCTGTCCTGAGCGTCCTCAGGCTGACCCGACTGTATCCCCACACTGTGAACCCGGACATCAGTCCCATGAGCTTCCTGCTCATCATCCGAAGCAAAGTCCTTTGCCTCTTTCTGCTCACAATGCTTACAGTCCACGCATGGTCTACGTGAAAGTCCATCAGCGTTTCCATGCGAATTTCCTGCTCTATGCTGGATCCGAAAGTTATAAGTACCGAGGAGTTCAAGCCATCGTGCTACTTGCCCCTCCGGGTTTTTAAACCCCATCAACCACCGCAGTGCCCCATGATCAGTACGTATCAGGAATTCTGCTCCATAGATGTAAGGGTGAAAGTGTTTCACTCCCTGAACGAGTGCCAACAACTCCTTCCTAGTCACACAATACTGCCTTTCTGCTTTATTCAAGGCACGGCTGAAGTAAGCTACAACACGTTCCTGGCCATCTTGTACTTGTGAGAGTACTGCGCCGATTCCGTCATTGCTTGCGTCTGTGTCAATGATGAAGGGATCATCATCACGTGGGAATGCGAGGATAGGTGACGATGTTAGGGCGCGCCTGAGTGTCTCGAAAGCTTGCTCGCAGTCTTGCGTCCATCTGAACGGAGCGCCTTTCTCCGTTAACTTGTGCAGGGGTCTTGCAAGGCGTGCAAAGTCTTTCACAAAGCGCCGGTAGTAAGAACAAAAACCGAGAAAACTTCTGACTTCCTTCACTGTTTTTGGTCTCGGCCACTCATTCACTGCAGTAATCTTGCTTGGGTCCGTTGCTATGCCATGTTCAGAAATGATATGCCCGAGGAATGGGACTTGGTGCCTGAAGAGAACACATTTCGAGGGGGATAGTTTCAAATGAGCATCACGCAGTCGTTGAAATACCTCCGTGAGTCGCTCTAGCTGTTGTTCAAATGTCTTTCCGAACACAATGATATCGTCTAAGTACACCAAACATGTCTGCCACTGCAGACCATGCAGCACTTGCTCCATCAATCGTTCGAACGTTGCCGGTGCATTGCAGAGTCCGAAAGGCATTACTTTGAATTGGAATAGCCCTCCCTCAGTTACGAATGCGGTCTTTTCCTTGTCATGCTCTTCCATTTCAATTTGCCAATAGCCACTAGACAGATCTAAAGTCGAGAACCATTTTGTTCCTCCGAGCCTATCGAGCGAGTCATCTATTCGTGGAAGCGGGTAGCTGTCTTTCTTGGTTATGTCATTGAGTTTGCGATAGTCTACACAGAATCTAGTTGATCCGTCTTTCTTTTTGACGAGCACCACTGGCGACGACCATGGGCTAGAGGAAGGCTCTATTATTTCTTCCTTTAGCATTGCGGAGACTTGTTCTTTTGCATCCTCCCTCTTGTGAATGGGCAGGCGCCTTGCGTGTTGTCGGATAGGTTCAGATTTTTCCGTGTTTATTGTGTGTTTCACAATTCCAGTTCTGCCTATATCGTTTTTGCCAGTGGAGAAGATGTCTTGGTAATTGTGTAGTAATGAGGCCACTGCATCCCGTTGACTAGCATTGAGTGTTCCTGTACTTGCTTCCAGTAATTCCTTCAGATATTCAGGGACATTCTCGCCTGTGCTGTCCATACTTGTTCTGATGGACTCCTCCGTAGTCTCGTCATTGGCTAGCACCTCATCTACTTCCTGACATGTTGCTACCCTAGTGTTCTTGTATATCGTCTGTGTCTCTTCAGCGACGTTTGCTATCCTTATTGGGACTGTGTCTCTGCCTGTGCCTATTAGTACTCTAGCCACTAGTAGTGGGTATTTCTCCACGAATTTCTCATTCGGCTCCATAATCATTCCATTTGGTAATGTGGTTGGTACCCCATCCAGTCTCCCTGGGACAACGATCTCTTCTCCTGCCTTAATGCATATTGTCTCTGTTAAACGCACTGTGTAGACGGTTGGGTAGTCATGCTGCTCTGCATCAATAATTTCATCTCCAACCCGAACCATATTCTGACTTGGTTCAATCGTACATTTGCAAAGCTTTAACAGATCCATCCCGATTATTGCTTGTGGCTCTATGTCAGCTATCCAAATGTCATGACGCAGGATGACATTTCCAATTTTGATGCTCATTTTGCCCTTCCCTTGTATTGGTTTGGTTTCACCATCTGCCATGGTCATGTCTACATCAGTCCACTGTAATTCAGGCTTTTGATTTGGTTCGAATTTCTCAAACGCCCTTGTACTTAGTATTGTTGCATTTGCTCCCGTATCTACCAAAGAGTGGATTTCTTGCCCATTGAATTCTACAGGTATAATGATGCCGTCTGTTTCTCCACTGCAAAAGCGCGTAAACACTGTATGGGGCCGTGAGCTATCTACTGCCGGTCCCCGACCCCTGGACTCGGCTGGGCTGAGTTTCCCTGCCTACTTTCTGCAGTTCCACCGTGTTGTGCATACATTCTACCTCCGGGGCTCTGGTTCTTACAGTCTTTCTGCAAATGCCCAAGTCTTCCACATTTCCAGCATCTCGGCGGACCAGATGAACGCCCGCCCATTTGTGTGGACTCAGAATCTCTGTGGAAGCCGGTCTTTTTCGTCACCCCTGCCTTTGACAGCTCTGCCATAACTGCAGCTACAATTTTCTCCACTGCATCCGAAGAAATGACTGCTCCATCATCTTTTACACTGCCCATCTTATTCCCAACGTTAACGTTACGGACCTGTTTCCTTTGTGGGAAATTTCGCCTACGCTCTGCTATTTGGAAAGCCTCCACTTCTACAGCAGCCCCAATAGCCTCCGTAAGTGAAGTAGGATGAGCGTTATACACTCCAAATCGGATATCGGGGTCCTGAATCGCATCTATGAAATGGTCTTTAGCTAGAACATCTTGCAGCTCCGCCTTTGCTGTGGGATACGCCCTCCTAGTAAGGCGCCGCACCGCTTGCCCTAGCTCAGGTAAGGATTCATCCTTCCCCCTCCTCCTGTTTCTTAATTCTACGCGATGCATCTCGGTTTGGTTTTCGGGTTGAAACCTAGCCTTTAGGGCAGCCTCCAATGACCTGAAATCGTGTCTTTTCTCTGATTCGAGATCGCTCAAGACGGCTCGAGCATCTCCCCTCAAACTGGCTGCTAGCTGCATTGATTTTGTCTTGTAACCCCATCCATTCAGTTCTGCAATAACATCAAACTGGACTGCAAAATCATCCCAAGCTGACGATCCGTCATAAGTGGGAGCCTTAGCTGTGTTACTGCGTTTGGTTTTGGGAGCTTTGTTCTGCTTTAAAAGCCTGCCTAGCATTGTTGCTAAATCCTCATTTTCCTCCCTGTCAGATACATCTGTTTCCGATGAGTCTCTGGCTTCATTACCCTCATCTTGCCTGCCTTGTGGTTGAAAAATAATTTCATCGCTTTCCATGCCTGGACTGCCAACTAGATTCTCCATTGTGGTAGTATGGGCTCGTATCACTGGATCTTGGGATTTCAAAACGCTTTTCTCAACGTATTTCTCTGTATACTACAATTGCCTGTCTCAAAATCTTCCCAAAATCCCACCGCTGCCACCAATTTTTGTAGCGTAGCCGGGGAGCGGTCCAAGAGCCTTAATTCTTGTGTTTACAGGTATAATGTGTACTATGTGTAGCAGCACATCAGCACCTTATTCATATAGCTCTCATACTGTATGCAGCCTACATGTATCTCATACACCACGTCTATATTCGTGCATTCGGACTCACTAGGCGCATTAGAAACCCAGGCATATCATTCTCCCAATCAACCATACAGCAACCCATTCACAGGGTCTAGTATTACAGACTACCAGTTGCAAGAAGGAGGCTGGGGTGGAAACGACAGTCCGAAATACGGTTCAGTGCAGCATTGCTATATTGTAGTTCCTGCTGTTACAACCGATGGTTTTCTCTCTGCTAAGCTCTGTTACACTGGCCTGGTGGTTCCCCATTAATTTTATAGTTATTCCTAAACAGAGAGAGAGTGCTGTGGACCCGCACTTACCCCCCAACCCAACTGAAAAGTTGTGCAGTGAGCTCGCGGTATTTATACCCTCTCTAGCCAGGGTCACGTGACCAATCCTGTCTTATTAACCCATCATGTATCAAAATATATTGGAGTACTATACAACCCTGCTTCTATGGCTTAATATTATCTGGGCCTTTTTCCCTAGGGCTTCTGGCCTTTTTCCCTACTTTGGACATCATTAACCTTGGTTTCTGTACAGGGTGTATCACAAAACTATAGGGTGTTCCAAAACCTTCTATACAATTTCTCCATTGGAAATGCACGGGGGCAAACTCTATGGGATTTTCACACATGTTCAGAAATTAAGGGCATGAGCCGCATATTTTAAAGGTGCTCTATCGCATTTTCGCCACAGTATGTTGGGCCTACTCTTTGCTGAAACATGTCCTAAGCATTGTTCCCGCGAGTTAACTGTTTGAAGTATGGAAGCATGTCACAATCTGTGCCATATATTGTTGAACATGTCAAAATATGACAGTGTTTACAAGCAAATAGAATGGTTTACTTACATAATCAAATTTATGGATGTTTCCCCCCCCCCCCTCATGACTTTAAAGGTCCTGTTTACCTTTTGGAATGGTGATGTAAAAAAAAAATCAAGATATGACATTTAATGCATGTGTGTAATGTTGGTCTGTTGTACCACAACACATCCTATCTGTCAAAACAATTTTCATGATAAAGCCTAGAATATAAGAAGGAGATATCTGTATTTTTCTCAATACATAAACCATTACTGTAGACAGTTTAGTCTGGAAACATTTTTATTATACATGTAACTATTGTTCACAGTTTTGTAACAATACTTTACATCGATTTTACTGATTCAAATTTTTACAGTGGTTGTTTCTATCCCTGATCCCTAACTCACATTTCACATCTAGAGCTAGTTCACACCTAGCTAGAGACAGAGTTCACACAGAACTATTTTAAAGCACTAATGCTGGGTTTTTGTTTCATCTGCAAATGGCAAATTATGTCTTTAACATTAACAAGCTATATTCTATTAATCTGTACGTCAGAAACGTTATTTACAACACCGGGAATCCAGTTTGCAACATTAGTTGTTGGCCCGAGTTTTGCCCGACATAACAACAACTTGTTGCTATGCAGGGCAAAACTCGGGCAAGCTTTCAGGTTGTAAGGCATGCATTAAATTTTAATACGTTAGTAAACCAATCTGTTGGTAGTTGTTGCTGACCACATACATCTGTACCGTTGGTAAACACTTGCACTTCTTGAGTAAGCTAATGAAACTGTACTCACTGAACATACAATGCCATTAAGCACATACACATGTCTTCATTCTGTGCTAGGCAAGGGACAGTGTATGACCTTTGACCTTCCCCTCCACTTTGCTTGTGTCATCCATAAGTAAAGCATAGAAGTGTATGATACTTTCAAAACACCTCTTTACTTGAGGAACAATGATGCAAAATGAGAATATCAGCAATTCTGCATTTTATATTAAGGTATGAAATTTTCTGTGTTCAGACATATCAAATTTGACAAAAATGAAAATCATTGAAGTTCCAGTTTTTAAATTGCCTTGACTCAAAACTGTTTTAACTTGGCAATGTTTTTGTTGCTGGACATCATCATTATTTTTCCTTTTTAAAATTTGAATAGATTAATTTGTAGAATTACATTTTGTTTGCCATGTTAATGCAGATTGAATTCTATTGCAGGTGTTCTGTCATCCCTGCTAGCTACAATTTAGCATCCATGCTATGTAAACTACAGTATATGTGCAGCTTTTTGTTTGTTGGTTTGTTTCCCACACTGTAGGCTCTAACCTAGAGTTGAGGTCAGGTCTAAAGCAAAGGCCAATTTGGATAATGATTTATTTGGTGATTAGTGAATAGTTAGTTTCCTGTCTCTTTGTCCTGCTCGTGTACTACATAGCAGAAGTGAACTCTGGCTATTACATGGTGTACCTGAATTAGATGTACCTGTGATGACGCCCACTCAGTCAAAGACTTGTATATAGGGCCATTTAACAGGTCGTATCCTGATCCTGGAAAGTTCAATATGTTTTTATGAAATATTTTCATGAATCCATGTAGGGCCTACATGTTTGTAGAACAATTTTCTCCCCCGACAGTAGCCTTCACTCATGCAATTGCATATTATATGGGGGAAAAATGAAATAGGGAAAAACAGCTACTGTAGTCTCCAAATGCATTTTTTTCCCCACACGCATTAGGCCTATACTGTAAAGCATGCTACATTTTTGTTAAAATCTTCCAGGATGGAATGAAGTACATGATTTGTCCATTCTGTAGTGCAGATACATTTTAGATGAGCATTAAATTCATTTGCATTTCTAAGCTGCGTATGCCGTCCATGTTAATCTGTTCTTTATGAGATTCTCATTATCCATACAGAGCACTATCTACAGGAACCACCCTGTTTCCTATTAGCAATGGGTTAATTTGAAAGATTTAAACACAATTCCTGATGTCAATGTTTCTGTGATTTTAAATCAGCTGCTTTGTTCTACTGAGTAAAAATTTTCCCAATGTGAAATAAGTCAAAATCCTGGCAATTTCATGCATTTGTATTCAAAGTTAGGAAGAAATGTTGTATTTCATGCACTTTAGATGATGTTCATTACTTGAGTATATTGCTTGAGTTTGTGTGTGTGTGTGTGTGTGTGTGTGTGTGTGTGTGTGTGTGTGTGTTTCTCTCATAGCTGTTGATATTTTCATTCCTTTGAGATGGAACATCCATTGCCCAGGATGATGAGTACCGACCAACGTGGCAGGCTTGAACTGTGTAGAGGGCACCGCCCACGCTAAAAATAAGTGTGTGCAGGCCAGTCCTACCACCTGTATGGGTTCAGCCTTCACCTTTGTCTTGCCTCTAACCTCTTACAACCTGTGTGTAAGCCTGTCCCTTCAATCTGCGCCAGTCCACCTGCGTAATTGCAGTGCTCAGCTGTGTTGGTCTACCTTGTGTGTTGTTGCCATGTTGTTGATGTTGTTTACCTCTGACTTATTTATGATGCTAATGGGCCATGTGTATGGAGTTACTAACTGATTTATGGAAGATTTAATGTCAGTAACTCTTTGTTCACAAGTGTTTGAAACTAGAGCTCAGTCTGTCTAGCCATTTGATACACCTGGTCTAGACATGTGCACTGTTTGTAATTTGTTCTTCATCTCATTTACTTGCAGAATTGTAATCCAAGGTTAGATACTAGCATCCCCCGTGGAGTCATGTGACCTTCTCCAGGCTCAGAACAGTAGCAGTTTGAAATTGACCATTTGGTGATGATGGTTATGGTAGGTATCAATTTTCATGTTTGTTTGAAAAGATGCAATTTCATCCTTGCCATCTCCACAGTGAATGCAAACTATGAATGCAAACTAAGATGAATACCTCAGTGGTGATGAGGATTATAGTGATTTTGAATGTATTCACTTGGGTGATGGCAATATTTGATAGGCAGTAACAAGAATGATAACAATGTGTGATATGGGACTGCCCATTCCCAGAGTGGGCAAACCATGAACATGGATGGATGAAAAATCATGATTAAAATATATTCTTGTGAATGTGCTTTGATCTACTGATTTCATCATTAATATGCCTGGAACATGAAAAGTATACAGTGTATATATATTTTTTTTCAGTATGATATATTACATGCAAATATCTGTCTCCCACACCCTCTCCTCTGCTTGGACATTATCCTCCGTTTCGGAGGTTCAACACCATCATACCCCCTTATCAGAAGAAAAGAAGTGATATAAAAACAGCTATGCATAATTGCATTGAATGTGAGTGAATATGAATATTAGAACAGTAGGGTCTATTATGTAGGCCTATTTATATACAATATAAAGATATATGGATAGCTCGATCTCATACACTTAATATGTCATATCAGTAGTATTCATCACTGGTCATTGCATTAAAGTGCTCTTTTTCTTTCATTTGCCCCTCCCAAATGAGAAACATTCTGTCGCTTATGTGTATTAAGTGCGTTCTGTGTGAATTTCACGCTTCCTAAAGACCCTTTACTCTTTCCTTATTCCAATAGGTTTTTAATCATCTAGGGTTATTTGTGTGTTATTAAAGTGTGTGATGCGTAGCACTGTCTGCAGCGTTAAAGGAAAAGAAGAGAATCGAGTGAGATAATTGTGGGACGGCCAGAGCATGATGTCCTCCCACGGTTTAGAGGGTCTATTGGTTGTTTTTTTTCACATGATAGAGCTGGAATATCTGTGCCTGATAACCTTGGTAATGTAATTAGGAAAACCCTGTGTAATGCGGCTCCCACAGTTGTTTCCTGTGCCCAGAATATATCTGGTGAAAATGAAAAAGAATAGGAAGAGGTGTCCATGTGCATGCTGCAATAGTGTATTCTGCCTGCCAAGATAAAAGTTAATAACTAATTGTGGCCCTGCAAGAGGCATGGCTATAACTTGTGAAAACTTGCTCAAAATAGAGCAAAGATAGGTTATACACTTACTTAAAGAAGTTGTAATGTTTCCAACATGCATTTCAAAATGAGTCCCCCCCCCCCCCCGCTACTGTATTAGAGTGCAAATGCAAATATGTATGAGAGAAAAGTAATTCAAGTAATTCAAGTTTTTTTTTTTTACTAACAAAAAGTAACTCAAATAACAAGAAATTATTTTCTTAACAGACTTATGAATCATTTTTTTTTAAATTTCTGTCTGAAAGATTTATAGTTCAGCATAGTGTAAGTTGAAAGTGATTACCTAATGAGGATACCAAAGAAAAAGCATTGATTTCTGACTTTATGTGAACACTAATTTTGAAATGCATTGCAGAAACATATCATTAATGCATTCTGTAGGTGAGTGTGAAATCACTGTATACCTATAAGCAAATTTCAAGAGTTTAACCCATGTCTCTGGCAGGACAACAACCATATTGTGAACAGTATGTGTCAATCATTTTTATGCATTATGAAATAAATTTCCAAATTTTGTTAATAAAAGTCAGGGCCCATGAAGAGTTCACTATATCCAATGTGACTACTTCACCAATTTCTTTTCAGTGGGGACTTCATTTGTTGTTTTCTTCCTGAGTAGGTGTTGAACAAATTCATTTCATTCATCTACTGAAAGTATCCTGTCAGTTTTTTTTCTTTTTTTTGACAAAAATTAGAATTGGGCTTAGAACGTTTGTTCACATGTTGATGATGATGTACAGGTGTAGGCCTACTCATCCACATCAGAACTTACAAAAAAAAAAGTTGTTAGGCAAGTGATGTAGAATGTAATTTCATTCATTCATTCATTCATTCATTGATAATGATACTGGAAAGGAGCAAAGTTTCAGGAAAATTATCTCTGTCATAGTGAGTCTGTCTAAGATTATTTGTGGCACACATGTCTGCTCAGAACTCTCATCCCTTGCACTCTCATAGGGTGTTCAGATGCAAAAAATTTATACTAAAAATGGTATAGCTATACCAAAACGGTGTAGCTATAAGATTAATTTATATGTCTGAACGCTGACTAATGAAACAACATATAATGATATGTCGTATAACGAAATGACGGTCAGAGCATCGTTTCGAACTAGAACTCGATGATGAATCAGCATTCCATAGGCATCTGAATGTATGGCGACCATAAAACGGTATAACTGGGCGGGGCTTGATGTGAGTGTGCACGAAAGGTGACCCTATTCCTCTTAACTAGCGGCGACGTATTGTCAATAACAAGCGCAGTGGGAAACTGCGCATCTATACGTTTTCCAGAATGGTCGAGATTAGCGTCTGAACAGTCTGTCGCCTATACGATGATTCTTGATACGTTGTTTCTTTATCGACTTTTGGTATAAACTTGCTTGCGTCTGAACAGGGGGTAAGAGAAATTTAGGATAGCATGACATATATTTTAATTGTCATGGAACCATAGTCGTAACCTTCACTGTCTAATACAAAAAAAAATTCAAATTCTTTTCATGCAGGGAAGAGTACAATTGTAAGGTGCGCAGACATGAGCAACATTCTTTCCGTGAGTTTGACATTATTGGAGAATTTTTATTTGCTCAGAAACCCAGACTGATGCCTGCTTTGAGACCTAACCCAGCCTTTCAACAGTGTCTGTGATGTGCCAGAGTACATTTTCAAGGTCTTGTAAATCATCACATGGGGGAGTGAGCTTACTGCAGATGATTTTAATGAGTCATGAAATATAATTCATGTCTGGAGACATGCTCAAAAGATTTTCCCATGGGAAAGGGGAAGGAGAATGTTTGCATTTTATTTGATATGTTGTAAACTTATTTTCAAGAAAAATGGTGTCTCTGATTAGATGTATTCAAATTACTTTATTCAGTTAAAAACTCAATTTTGATTATCACGAAGATGTTTTATTTTGATCAAATCACATTTCTGAAAGACTTATGATGGAAAAAATCTATGAAATGAAGTCATATTTTATATCAACGGACAAGAACTCTTGGAAAAATATTTTCCAGCATATAGGGCCTACTTCCCGTGGAAATCCATGGTATGTATTATCGTTATTTTTTATTTTTATGAACAAATGTGAAGTATACCAGCAAATGACAGATTTTTGTGCTGCTCTGTTAACATTTTGAATAATACTTGAATGTGCATGCATTTCAAGTGAGAGAGAATTAAGTTTGTTTCACAAGCCACTGTAATTATATGTATAAATCAAGCATATCCCCTCTTTCTGGAATCTATCTTTTATATATTGTGTAAGAAGTAGGCACAAGTGTTGAAATGACTATGCTTCTCTGAGTGCAGACTAGAGTCTTTCTCCAGAGCTATTCATGTTGATTGTTGTGATGAAGTGAAAGTTGCTGTTATGAACATTCATGAACATTGTGCAGGAAAAGAAAGCAGAAACATGGTCAAGGCCAGTTGAGTTGTGATCAGGGAACCATATCCTCAGATTAGGCTCTGTAACATTGTTGAACACAAAAAAAGAGGAAAAGTGAACGTGGTATACGTTACAGCCCGGAAAACAGGCATTTTGAAGGAGGGGGAATCCTCAACAAGTTTATGGTCTGGCTCTACATGGTGGGATAGGTGAAAAAATAGAGGAAAACAGAGAGAAATTGATGAGGGAGATGGAAAGAGAAAGAGAAAATGACCCAAGAAAATATCAAAGTGATGAGAGCAGAGAGGAACAGGGATAGAAGGAGAAGGTTTTTTTTTTTTCTGGAGGAACAACTTTCACTTTTTTTCCCCCTGGATGAAGACTTCCTGTTGATGTGTTCCATCCTGAATTTAAAGATGTCAGCCTTGCCTGCTCAGATTTCCTGCTGTTCTGAAGGGCATCAGAGATGCTCTTTAATAAGAGGAGAACTCCAGACAAAGAATGACTTTTAAAGGAGTCCAACTGTGATCATAGGAAGCGATCATCACTTTAAGTGCTGCACTTTTTGTGCTTTTCAAAGTGCTCAACTCTGATGTATACAGTGGGCCTATATTGATAAGAAGTTGTGAGTTTGATGTAGAAAAATTTATAGAGTCATGGCAATAGAATTAACTTTTCCCTTCTAAAAGTGGTTAAAATCTCACAGAAAATTGACATTAATTTTCATTTTGATACTGAAGCTTCGTCTACTCCTATGCCAAGTTTCATTTGGACACCTCAAATGGTTCTTGGACAACCCAAAAACATAATGCCTCTGGTGACACTTTGTGGTTGAGGAATAATAAATAACCTGGCAGGAGGTTCTGTTTTGATTAAGTTTCTGAAATAGGTGATCTTATTCCCGGAATTAGGAAGATTTTATGTGAGTTTGTCCTTATCTTGAATTGTAGTCATGATAGAGCCTGTGCTGTTGGTGCTGTCGAAACTGAATTATGAATTGTATAGAGAAGCAATTTGTACATGAAGTTTGACTTACAAAATACATGTTGGTATAGGCAAATGGTCTAGTTCAAATTTGATGTCATTCCAGTCTCATAAGAGGCTTTCTGCCAGTTAATGTCATTTTAATAATTCAAAGAAGTTATTACTAGTGTAATTCCTATTATCTTCTTATTTTAGCCTTGTCTGTGCAAAGATTTCTTAAATTTGCCCATCATTTACTCATAAGTGATAATTTTGATCTTTCATTATAGCTTGATGATAATGCACAAATTTTATTTTGCCAAGAAACCGTATAGTCCAAGGCCGAACTGTTCATTTAAATAGCAAATCATACAGACTTCTGCACTCAGAAAGTGACTTTGAAGTGTGAAGTCTTCATGCAGAATTGTTTTCTTTTTTTTCCTTACCAGCGTCATTTGACATAGGGAAACGTTCTTTTGCAGGACTTCGTTGTTAACCAGCAAGCGAATGTTTGAAAAACTGTCAGCATTCATCTGTCTGACCTGTAGCACCAATTATGCCTCCCTTTGGGTGGGGTGGGATAGGATTGATGCCACATAATCTGTCTGTCCCAGCTTTGGCAAACAATAGTCACATGGACCTTACAATAGTTAGGCTCACACGCTGTTCCTAAACAAACTTAACTCTCAATGATTAGCTTGTAGTTAGCAAAGTGTGAATGCACTCGAAAGTTAGCAATCTTAAAGTTTAGTTGATGATTAGAACCACGAGACATCTTATACCCCTTTCAGGTAATCGCGGTTCAATTATCCGCATCCAAATAATGCGGATGAAGTAATCAAAATCGCGTTCATATATCCCATGAAGTGCGCACTACTTTTACGAGCGCCCTTTCATATAACGGTGCGAAAGATGGGAGTATTTGTCATGGTTACTGCGCACGCCTTTATAATGACGTAATGTTTCCAGTGATATATACTCATGTGTATGCACAGCTCTCGCTCAAGCTCAGCAATCAGCGGTTGTGCGGGAAATCGAGTGACCTTTGACCGAACTGTGGAATGTTAGTGCGCATAAGTCGTAAAACGCGTTCATGTATTCTCGATCAACTCCTCATGCTGCAATAATGCGCATAATAGCAGCATCAAAATAATGCGCACTTTTTTACTCCTCTCCCGTTCATGTAATCAAAATTTTATGACTTATTGCTCCTATTATCCGCATCCACGATTACCTGAAAGGGGTATTAGGGTTTATGCTCTCTCCACGAGCCACGGGGGGCACTTGAAATTTCGCTCCATGTGGACACGATAATCAATGAGCGTGTTTCTACTGAGCGATGAAAATTCGAGGTGATGGGATGCGAGGTGATTCGTGGTGATACATGGTGATGCACGATGATGCGTGGTGACACCTCGAATTTTTCCTCAGTAGAAACAGATCGGGTAGTGGCCGATGCGCAGTGATGCGAGGTGCTCCGTCGTCCACCTTCTGAGGTGGTCGATGCGCGGTGATGCGAGGGACGATTCTCAGTAGAAACACACCGGGTAGGGAAATTTGTGGTGTACCGGAAGTCTCGAATTATTGGGAGCTTTCGCCTGCGCTTTTCAAATCGGTTCATCGCACACTCCGACACTTGTGTGCATGCACAGTGACCGTAGTTTCGCACACATCATGCCTTGTATGAACTCCCACTAAATATACATGAGGTGGTGGTACATGTGTGCATTCATCGTTTATTGTTTGCGTGCCCAACAGCCTACTTATTATTACTCTGATTTTTACACTACGTTCATTTTCCCAAAATATCGTATCGTCTCGAAGGTGTAGATTCCCTAATTCGTTTTCGCTGGAATACTAACGTTAGTATGCCAGAGCCTCTAACGTTAGACAGCATTAACTGGACCCTAGACTTGCGACGATTCCTAATAACCAAGTGGCAGGAAATCTTGGTGAGAGGTATTTGAATGGAAAAACTAAACGAAATTCAGTGGTCTACCACAAAATGGCAGTCGAGGCAGCGTGACCCGATCTGTGACCTGAGAAAACGTGACTTGGATTCACCGCATTTTGCATGTCACCTTCCGTCACCGCGTATTTTATTGCCCAATAGAAACAGCTCAAGTGGTCGTAAAATACGACGTGACGCGGGAGACAAAATTCGCAGTGATGCGAGGTGCTGTCAGTAGTAAACACGCTCCATGAGCTTGTGAGTTAGCATGAACCTTGCTTCTTGTTTGCATCTGGGTCAACCTGCAGCTGCGCTGTTTTGTATGGGCATAAGGTCATCTAGCAAAGACTCTGTACCTCAAGTGTAATCATTGAGTGGGATTTGCTCGTAAGTTGTAACTTACAGTTTAGGTGCGCATGTGAACCCGGTTGTGAATTCACAAGTGGAGCTAATCATCGACAGTAAATAAGTTTTTGACCTAAACTTTAATTTTGGCAACTGTGTGTGAACGTAACTAATATGTAGGCTCAGTGTTTGATCTCCAATAGTTGTATGTTCTCATGATATTCCTAAACGTCAAGATTAGCTTGTAGTTTTAGCTAGCCCCTTGAAGACGCACTCGAAAGTAGGCAGTTGTAAAGGTTAGCCAATTACTAGAACCACAAGATTCCACACATCTTAGGGCTTACGCTCTATCCATGAGCTGGGGGGGGGGGGGATGGTGTCTCTACTCATAGTCTAACGCTGTATAGGCATGATAATCAACGAACTTGACAGTGACCTCTCTTTAAACCCTATTCCCTCTCAGCTTCCGGGTCAATCTGCAATGCATGTTGTACACTGCTGTATTGTTGCACAGTACTCTTGTATTTGGTTTATCGCTAGTGCTATGAGTACATGCACTTTTCCTGGTTCCATTGTTTTATCATTCAGTGTGACTCTCACTCAAAAATTCAGTCTTTACGATTTCTATAAAACACAATATTTTCACGGCATGAAATTTTTGCGAATTGGAGCCGACGGCCTTTTTCGCAGCATGAAATTTTCCCCGAGTTACCTCTGACATTCAATGTGTATAGTGTAGACAAGAACTTTCATGTGCATTTTAATTTCGCGAATCTTGGCTCTCGCGAAATTCGCAAAATTAAGATACACGTGAACATTCCTCGATGTACAGTAGATGTCATGTGGACATGCTTCGTCTTTTAAAACTGGATGCTGCTTATTGAAGATAAAAACCTCAGAGATTGTAAATGCCTTGTGATTGTAGCTATTCATTTTATGAGTCTCTCTTTCTCTATGTGTTTGGATATGTGTCTCACCATTTCTCTCTCTCTCTCGAGATGGAGAGAATGTCACACATATGCCATGACGAGTTATGTGACAACTGTTTGTATTGCTGAGGGGAGGGAGGGGAATTCAGGCAGAATTTCATCAGCCAGTGACAGTGTTTTTTGGTTTTTTTCCTTGGTAGCACAGTCACCATTATTTACCCAGGCTTTCCTGTCAGCTGCCTGATATTTGGATACAAATGTTGCACTGCCCATGTTTGTGTTACAAATCTGCAGGAGTGACATTTACCTGCTTTTATAGTATAAAAGGCACCTGTGTTTTTCTCTCACACATGGTATGTGAGATTTCTCATAGGCTTATAAATGCAGTCTGTAGGAGTATAATGTGTGACCAAAAGGATGCAAAACTAGTTCACGTTTCTTGTAACTTGGATAAACCCTAGCATTGCCATAAATAATTATTTTGCATCTGTTGCAATATTAATGATGATAATACTTTAAATTTAATTCATTGCATTTTATTCACATTTTGTCCTTCCAAAGTTGTATCACTTTTGAGATGCAGCGTTATATGATATAGCTTGTTAGTCTGCGTAATTCTGCAGAAAGCTGACTGATAAAAGTGAAATATCTCTTCATGTCCCCTGATGACAAGATAATATAACAGCCTTCCTGACCTGGGAATTATTTTTGTCTGTCGACAAAATTTTCCTGATTGCTTGTTGGAATCTCCCTGATATTTAAATGAGTGAATGTTGGCAGCCCTGTGTAGTATCCAGTGCAGTCCAGGCATTGTTCCCATTGAACAATGCGTCTACATTTCCTGGACAATTTTATAGCTTCAGAGTATTGCATATAATTCTCCATGAATTTATCATCAATACCTCTGTAATCTTACAGAGGGATAAACAATTGGCATTCGTATGCCTCAATATTTTGATTTTTTTAACACAAAATGACATCACATAAACTTGTGGCATTCAGTCATATTCAAGGAAAGTGTACAAATGATGTAATGATAAAGTGTGGATTAAACTCTTCACCTTTTTTTTTTTTAATGTGAGATCAAGATCGCAAGTTTGATATTTTGGAGAATCCATGTGGTACTACACTAGACCATGCATAATTCAGATCTAGTGGATGCTGCATAGTCTAAGTTGCATTTGAAACCATAGAAAACTTACAAAATTGTTAAATTTCGTCCTATTCTTCCTATTATCAATAGGACCTGTATATAGTTATGTATGGTATATGTATGGTTTAAGCTCAGATTTTGTTGCAGGATGGAATTTGGCATGCTTCCTGTTTACATAATATTTTGGTTGCTGTCAGGCCAATTTAAACAAGGAAGTGAAAGTCAGTTTGTACAAGTTCCACTCTGACCACCTCTGTCCTGATTATTACAATCTGATCCCCAAGACTCTTAGGCCTATATGATATGCAATGTTAATGTTACGATATGCACCAGCAACGTTAATGTTGACAAAACGAAGTGTCAGTGAATTGATGCAACACCCCCTGTACTTTGCCAGCAAAGTTAAGCGTTGCTGTTTGTTTGTGTTTATTGTATGTGATTCTCTGTTTCTCAGTAGTAGAAATAACAGGTGCTTTCTCAATCATATTACTTCACTTCACATTTTTTTTCATAGTTTAGTCTCTAATATGTCAGTTGATATGAGATGGTAATAGTGCAAAAGTTAAGGTTCAAGCCAGTCATCTAACTTTCATTTTCAGTTTTAATAATGAGCTTTTATTTTGGTGCTGTTGCTGTCACATGAAGAATGATGGATGCAGTGATTTATTTCCTTCGAAGTGTTATTGAAAGGAGAGTGAAAAGTCTCACATATAAACTGAAATGACTAATATTTAATAGTTATGAATGACTTCAACTTTAAGCATAGGTTTCTGTCTGTTATTTATCTATGAAGGGAAGGGGTCTGTGGTACAATTGTAGCTTGCTCACAAGCATTCCACTGTTTCTTTGTTGGCAAAGGGGAGTTTTGTTTTACGGAAATGTCACTGAAAATATTAGAGGAAAAGTTATGTGTTTTCCATACCAAATACAGAAGAGAAATTGAAAACTGAAAGGTCAAAGACATTTGAATGTACAAAAGTTACATCAGTTCAAACAGTCAAAAAGTACAACAAACATTTGTCCTTTCATCTTCTTCCTGGCATCTTCTTCCTGGCAGATTCATTGTCTTGGAAACATCTTCAATCATCTATTACGCTCTGATAAATTCTGTTTTCCTCTTTGCATGCCACTTTTGGATATTTTTTTTTTTTTAATGGTGATTTTGCAATCATCTGTTATGTCAACTGGTTTGTTCTTATTTCTGATTCACTAAATCCAAATGATCTAGTTTACCCCACATGTTGCTCATTCAGGCAGGGCCAACAGGTGCCGACAGAGCCTGTACTGATGCAGTGGCTTAGCCTGGCTTCAAAACTCAAGGCTGCTTATCTGCATTGCCATGATGTGTAGTTGGTACTCTGTTATCATACGTTTTAATCCTAGGAAATTGAATGGATTTTCCTGTAGTGTATGATACTTCCTACCATGAACAAGCTTAGCAGATGGCTATAGATTTGCCTCAAAGAGGAAAAGGGTTTACACTGCACTAGTGTCAGCTTCTAACTGTTCTCATGCACACACGTCATGAGGTGAGATGGGTAGGTTACAGGTGTACAAAATAGCCCTTAAGCCTTGAAGGTAGGCTACAGGACCTTGAGGTTTCAGTACATGTTTGCCAATACATTTCTACCCACTTGTGAAAATGTACTACATGTATTTTGAAAGCCCCTTCCCCAATGTGGGAGGGGGAAGGGATGAGTATACATACATAACATTGGACAGAACAATACTGCATCTCACTTAAGCACTGTAGAGAAAGCAGGGTAGGTATGTCGCCATTCAGTGATTGGTTTTATTTCATAAACTTTGGATACATTCATGTAGGAGGTTGGATGACACCTTGTGCTTTCATTTTCAAACATTCATGCCTGGTATCTCTTCAAGTTCTGGTATAAGCCAGTTGAAGATATTTTACTGTGAGAGAAATTTATGTATGGCTAACTGTTATTTAAAATCTCTTGTGCCTGACATGTTTTCTTGTATGATCATTTTGGCTGGTAGCCTTTACTTTGGCCAGGGTGCCTCTGCTGGGTGTCCAGTGGTTGTGCCCTTCCCCCTAATAAGATTAGCGATGGTGACGATGTATGACAACAACTGTTTTTATTTTTCATAAAAGAGTTTTCTCCCCCCTTTTTTCCAGGACAAGTACAGCAAGTGCGGTTTCAAGCACGTAACAATGAAGCACAATTTTTCTGTCACCAGGATGAGTGATGTAGACTTAGTCAGTGTAGTCAAGTCTTCCATTTCCGCTTGTATTCCCCTGTTTTCTCCCTGTCCCATCGAGGGGTTAGGATTTGTTGGCTAAAAGCATACTTTGAATGGATGAGGCAAAAATTGAATCAGCATGATTCACTGTGCAGTGGCTATAAAGCTGACATTTTTTTAATTTTTTCTAATCTGAAGAGAATGATGGCACTTGGGAAGAGATGTGCAGTGAATCAATGTTTGTTTGTAAATGCCTACAAATGCACAGAGAGTACCTAGAATCACATTCACACATTGCCTCTGAGCATGGAGGGTGGACCTTTAGGCATCTCCTCCAAATAAGATGGCTGATTTCGGCTGGAGTCCAATGACACTTGCAGACTACAACTCATCAGGTAGTAAAGTGTCAAAGAGATTTTCAGTCTTTACACTACAATGTCTGAGCAGCATTTTGCAGTGATCGTCTTTAACAGGCAGGGTAAAAAAAGATCACCTGGACGCTACCCAGACGTTGTCGCCGTAACTCTAATTTTAAAGGCTCTATTTTAAAACGGGGCTTTAGACTGCTCCAGTGGTACTGTGTATGTGTGTGTCATTCTTTCTAATGCCTTCACTGATGTGTATTATTTATGTATTGATCTGCCTGCTTTTTGTTGCATTGTTGCTTTTACACCACTGTTTACAATAAAAATACCTTCTGTTTTATTCTATGAGACTCTGAAAGGAAGAAGCAAGCATATTTTTTTTTTTCTGGAATGATCCCAGGACAACTGCATGTGTTAGACCCTGCCCGTCAATTGCGAAGTCTTCGCTTCCCGTTTGGGTAGTCGTGATGTCTTCGTGTTGTGGCATTTGTGAGTCAGTCCGGTGCAAGCTCCCTTGCTGATGTGGAGCTAAGCTCCCCTAATTTGTCCCTGTCCTAGCAGGTCACCAAGGTGAAGTGTTCTAGGGAAGTGGTGAACCCCTAGATCCACACCTGCTCTTCTGGCTGCCCTTCTTTGGCCCAAACTTGACCTTGTGGTAGTCAACCTATTCCCCCCCCCCCCCCCCCCCCCCCCCCCCCATGGATTTAGAAAGAAATAAGATAGATGACTTTATAGATAGATAGATAGATAGATAGATAGATAGATAGATAGATAGAAAGATTACATTATAGATAGATAGATAAATACATAGATAGATGGATAGATAAATAGATGGATAGGTACTTGAGCATATTGGTAGGTGTGTAGGTGGATAGATCATATAAAGGTAGATAGATGGATGGATAAATGGAGAGACAATACACGCAGATAAACAAACTGACAGGCAGACGATGATGGAAGGAGAGAGAAAGATGAAAGAGAAGGTGAAAATAGAAAAAGAGGAATCAAGAATGAAGTTGTTCCACTTTCTCTGTGATTCTTTCTTCCTTCTTTTTTTTTTTGGGGGGGGGGGGGGAAGGAGTAGAGGTGTTTCAGACCGATAATGTTTGCAGGATGGAGGGTCTGGGTATTGAGTGTGAAACCTGTTTGGACTGTTTGCACGATTTGTGTCATGATCAATTTTCCTGTCGGTTTGAGGTGCACCGATTCAGATTTGGAATATGCTGTCACATCTGTTTTCCATTACAAACCTAACAAGCATGAAAATGGAAAGAAACAACAACTGAAAAGACCAAAACAAAACCCACATGGTATTGTTGTTGCAAGGTATGACATTTTTAAAGAATAGTTCAATCTCTAGTGGGAGTGTTCAATAGGATTCCAACCATGAACCAAAGTTTAAGAGCTATTACAGCCATGTTGTAGTTAACTATGACCTCACTTTTTTTCTTCATAAACTGGGAGAATATTGCTCTTAACAGGAACTTTTATTTCCACTTAACCAGCAAACTTAAACTTTGAAACAAGAGTAATCGAAACATGACAATGGTAATGTATAAGCTTCAAGGTACCAAAGTAGGCAACGTCATACTTTTCTGTATTTGTCACATTTGGCCTAGCTGCCCTCAAAATGAAAAAAAAAAATTGAAGAAGAATGGTTCAGTAATAGAAAATGGAAAAAAGTAGGGCATGATTATACAATGAGTGAGGATTTATTTTCATGTGAAGACAAAAAAGCATTTGTTCTCTCTGTTTTCAAAAAAAAAAACCCCAAAAAACCCCCCCAAACAAACCACAAGATTTTTGTCAAGCTTTACTTTCTATTTGATGTGTCAACAGATGGACATGATTTATATCCCAACCCAGCCAGTGATCTAGTAACCTTTGCCTGCAAGGAAATTTGTGGAATGTTTACTTTTCTTTTTGTAGACAGTCATGATTTCCACGTATCTGTTTTAATAGACTCTTTTAATGGCACTCTGCTTGTGTAGTGATTTTGATAATGCATACATTGCAGTTGCTGTATATTTAACCGAGTGTAACCGGGTATAGAGAGAGAAAGTTATTCACACCTCATTGTTGACAGACATGTTCCAGAGATTTAGAGATAGGAGTTTTAATGTTCACATTGGGAAATTCTCTGCCCCTCGAAAGTTTTTAAACAATTAGTAACACTAACCAGTGAATGAAGGATTAATGTGTCTGAATAACCTATTCCAAACCTTTGCTGAACATTTAAGAAAATATCTATGAGATGAAATGTAGTGTGTCTGTGGAATAGAGTGTAAACTCACAGTCACACAGTCAATGCCCTTATACCTTAACTCAATTTAGTAATTTTATTTTCAGCTGCTAATGGCATTTGATATTGCACTGGTCACAGATATCCATGCGCCATGATCTGTCAGGAGTTCAGCAATGAAAAACAAAAGAAGGGAAATGGGTATTGAAGTTTTCTGACTTGGTAGAGACCAGGTCATTCTTTTTTTTTTCATATAATGCTCTCTGGTTGCAGCCATGAATGAGATTGGTGATTATCTTTCGTTGCCAAGGTGACATGGGACCGATAAGGATGCAGAGTTTCCTCTGGTGGGACGCCTTTGATAGATTGCAATGAGAGTTATTGCTTTTAAGGTCATCCAATGTGACAGATAAACAACAGTCCACAGTTCTTGGAGATGAGTCATTTATATGGACTTTTATCTCTCTTTTTTTTTTGGTTCCGCAGAGATTGAAATCACAACGACTGAAAAACAGTTGCACACTGTTCTTAGTGACATTTGAATGTGTCTGTAACAGGCGTAAAATCTTTATTTTCTTTCAATTTGATGGAACACACATGTCCTCTTGACAAAAATGAAATGTTGAAAAAGTGGGAATAACAGGTTGTCAACATTGAGAAGCCATTTTTGTTTCCTTCGATTTTGGTCGGATTGAAAGAGGATATTTTTCAGCCCGAAATGGGAATAACAAAATGTCAAATCGATATGCCATGTTTGTTGTTGCTGCTCAAGCTGAGGTGAAGTGAAAATATATCTACCTCAAAAACTCCAAGCATACACTAGCAGTTTCCAAATCTTGTGCATGTGGTCGCTTGTGCAACAGCTATGTACATTCACACTCAAATCTCAAATGCATATTTTGTATAAAATGTTAATTACCATGTTTTTATTCTTGTTGAAAATTTCCACCCGTGATAATTTCCACTTTAATGGTATTTTGCTTTATTAGAGAGCTTATATCATAGCAGTCACAAGACGTGTTGAAAATTTTTGTGTCAGCATAATTGTACCTGTTTCAAAAGCCTGACACATAATGGAGAATGTTGTGTATGTCGATACTCTTCCATGGTTGAACACTTCAATGAGTAATAGTGATTGCACTGCGCCAGAGTCCCCTGTTTGTGCTTTGTGCTTCAAAATCTCGCCTCCTGGGTCTTGAAGCTGCTAGTGATAGCATGGCCTTGCATATTTCTGATGTCAGCAAAGAATATGTCTGCACTTGGAGATAACCTTTTCTATAGGCGTTTTCACATCAGCCTGATAAAAATCCAAGCTCGAGATATTTTCCAATTTCCCAAGTCAGAAAATAGCGCGCTATTTCGAAACATCGGGCTGATTTGAAAACGCCTGCTGTGTCAGATCTCCCATGAACCATGTAGCAGAAAGGCTTTCAGCAACAAACTGCCCAGACTGTGAAATTCCATTCCCTGCATTCTTTTCATGTTGATAATATGAATGCTCCCTGGAAATAAACAAGATGTCAATTATATTCTTTTGTTCTTAGGTCAGTTGTTATGACTGTATGAATTTTCCATATCATGTATAACTGTAAAAACTCAAGCGAAGGTGGTGCTATTCAATTTCCATAATGATGTGTTGACAATGCTGCGCTGGTGCCCATTGTGAGCTCTACATGTATCTGATCATACACACACACACACACACACACACACACACACACACACACACACACCCCACCACAAAAACATGGAGTACTACATGTGTATCTTTATCTCCCAACTTCCATATTGTGGGAATTTTCCTGGCGATTGTTGAGTGTTAGGAAAAGAACTATGAAGTTATAAGCTCTGAAAAGGCATTTCTATTGTGAAAAAAAAGTGTTTAAGCCATGATAAAAAGTTAAGAATTAGATGCAATTACCACATAATACGCTCTGCCCTACCTGCTGCACAGTAACTCCACATTACCGGAAGTGCACAAGTGAACTATGAAAATGTGACCTCGCTTGACCTCTGCGTGTTGCATATGGATGTATAGTATCCCTTTCAGTAACTCATGCATTTTTTGGCCAGCTCCTGGCCAAGCTAAATTGGCCCGCGCCAAGCAGTAAAAGTTGCATTCAGTAGCAATAGCAGAGCCGTGCTACGTTTACGATTACCCATTCACGAACTTGGTCACATAAGGGATAACTACCATGGTAACTGAATGTGCGCTCCGGCAGAGGCTCGGCCAGGTAATTGTGACCTTTGACCATGCAAGGAATTTTGGCCCGAGCCTTGCACTGCTATCGTTAATAAACTCTTCGATCGGCACCAGGCCTGAGCATGGCCTGTGCCTGATACTAGCTTACAGCAGCACCACAATAGCACGAGCCTGGCATGGGCCACTTTGGCCCGACCCATTCATAAACTAAAAATTTTATTACTTAACTTGGGCCTGGCCCAAGCCAAGAGAGTTGCTGAAAGGGGTATAAGATCACCTTTTTTATTTGCACGTAGCGAACAGCCAGCATACAGACCTGACTGCTAGCAACGAAATGTTTAAGTGTATATGCGATAAGGAGTATTGCAAAATATATTGTTCAATATGTCAGTGGATGTGAAAGTTAAAATGAGGATACAATGTAAAGAACATTATTGCCTAAATGCGTGTGGTAATAATTCAGGAGTTTAGAATTATATAAACTGGCAGTGAACATTTCATCATAATTTTTCAAAATTCATTTGAATGGCATTTGAATCCTATGTTTTCTTTAAGTACAAAGAACTGGCCGTGATATTTAAAGGCCTGCATCGATGTGGGCAAGAGCTGTACTTACTGGGTAAAGGAAGGCCACTGCACTTTTAAATGTTTTCTTTTTTAACAGAACTGGAAATGTTTATAGTACGGGCCAGTTAAATGGCTACTTCCTAGAAAGCCCAGGATGCATGGATCATTTAACAACAGGAGAAACACACATCTGACAGTTGAACTGTCATTGCCTATGTAAATGTCCTAGTTTAGTGCAGGTCAATATCTTCTGGTAAGGGTCATGGCTCAATATGAACAAAGTAGTGAGTTTGTATTTATCAATTAATAAACATGTATGTACAATATTACGTCTTTTGTTTTTAAATTGTGATTTCTGGATGTGAGAGGGACGATGGATTTAGTTGCAGTTTGTTAGTCATCTCTGTTCATAGGTTTGAAAAAATAGAAAAAACAGGGTAATTTCAAAATAATAATAATAATAATAATACAATACATTTATAAGGCGCTTAATACAGATGTTTCTAAGCGCACAGTCTACAGGAAAAATTGATATTTATACCAGAATAATACAAAAATACCAAAATACAAATACAAAAATACCCCCCCCAAAAAAAAAAAATAGATACAGTGTATAATTACGATAAATAATGAAAATCAAAATCAGTGTGATGAGTTTTTGAGTTTTTCTCAAATGAGCAAAGATCATCTTTAAAAAGTGGCTTAATTTGCATGATATGCAATGTATACATTCGGCCAAATAATACCAGCTTGCGAACTATTAAAATATTCCCTCACCTGTCTAATAAGTAATAACTCATAAGCATGCAAGAGGCTTGTCTGATATAACCATAACAAATGCTGCAAATAGGATTGTAAGCGTTATCACTGAGAATGTATGTAGGTGGATGGATTATCTCGTTATTAGGTCTTCAGAGGGGAAAAAGTAGGCATATATTTTAGTGAATCGGGCTATTTAATTGCTCCTATCTCAGATGACAATATGCATTGTCCTTTAATTGCTTAGAGCAGAGTTATAGGAAGTGTACTGTATTGAAGAGTACAGCATGAAAGAGGTGATCTGCAAATGACATCACAGTCACATGACTAGGGCCACTGTTTTCCAGCTGCCCATTGAATGTTATGGTGTACCAAAGTGTGATATAGCCATTCATCGCCATGGAAACTGGTTCTAGACAACCTCACTTGGCCCAAATATCTGTGCATACTATTGTTGCTATTAAACCATGCTCCCATCCTGTTTTTAATAACCTAAGCTATAACCAGGGAGGTGTTACAGAGATGGAGTGGCAACTCTTCGTAATTCATGCAAACACATGTTTTGGGGTTCAAGGGGTTACAATGGGATGTCTAGCATTCCACTACGCTTTGAAGTCATGCTCGGCACCGCTCTAGTTGCAAGACGAAGTTCGGAGACGAAGAATGCATTTCACCTTTCGTTGAATTACAAGCTTTATTTCACAGTAAAATTTTAGATGAAATACTCGAATTGATTTAGAATAGTTTAGGAAAGAATTCAATGTTATAAACACGTATTTCTAGTTTCTTCGTAATGCGCAAATCGAAATGAAATGAAAATTAGGCCCTCTTAAAAACCTAATATTTTTCTATAATGCGCACATTTCCGCATGTTAGTTTTCTATCTTTTAATCTGGGATATTTTGATCTTTTAAATAAAGTACTCCGCTAAAGCATGTTCCAGCTTGCTTTTAAACTATTTGCTGTTAAAATTGTCAGTTTTACACTGCATTTTGATTCGCTGATCCAATTCAAGGTACACAAATTCTCCCTATCGCATATAGCTCTCTGAATCTGAACGCGTGTGGCGCTCTAATTCTTTTACCTTTAATTCTTGGGATATAAACTTCCGGTTATGAATGCGCTATGTGTAAATGCACACTTTTATGCACATTGAACGCCGAAGTACCAGTATTCACAGATTGTATCAATAATAGAGTTATTTTCTAATCTGTAACTTTAAATTTGATGAATGGGATTCTTCTGCGAAGCGGCCCAATGCTGGCCCGATGATGCAAAAAACGAAATTATGGAAAATATCCATAGGTGAAGGACGTGACATGGGTAAGCCACATAATTCTGTGGGGTAAACTGCAAAGCCGGAAGTGTACGTCCCAAGAGCGATTGATCAGATATCGGTATCGCAAGGTGATATCGCTTGATATGGGCTATATGCGATAGGGAGAATTCATTGTTGCCATCACATTGAAAGAGAGAGCGAATTGCAGTAGGAGCAAGTATTTCTAGATGTGAGAGCGCTAGTCCCGATTATTTATGCTCTCTTTTGTCAAAGCACATGGGTAACACCTGTAGTTGGACGCATAACTTCTCGGCGGTGCCGCGCATGACTTCAAAGGAGAGCAGTAGTTGTCTCTCCTTTTCTAGCACCTCCCTGCTATAACTTATAACAAGACTGTGACATCATCACGTTGGTACTGGACACAAATAGTTATATATCTTGGGGGGTGTTTCACAAAGCTGTTCTTAAAGTTACGAAGGACTTAAGAATGACTGGTGATCAGTTCTTACGTGCTATACTTATCAGAATCTCAATAATTCAGTGCAAGAACTGATCACCAGTCGTTCTTAAGTCCTTCGTAACTTCAAGAACAGCTTTGTGAAACACCCTCCAGGTTGGTACATTGTCAAACTTGGCTGCATATTTCCACCAGGTGTCACACATCTGTTTCCTTTGTGTCTCTGCATTCATTCATGATAAACTCTCCATACAGAACAATACTTGTGTCTGCACATTTCAAGGGCAACCAGGTGCAGAACGATGGAGGAATTTCACACCTTGTACATTACAGCCATCCTACCAAGTTTACCAACTGAACCCATTGTATCATATACCAGATGGTGTCAAGAGAATTGTATTTATTCTTCCATGGCACCTGTTGTTGTGGACCTAACTATTGTGCCCTTGCTGCTGTTGTTTTTGTTTACTGTGCAGAATTGAAAAGCAAAACATATATTCAAGTGGAATATGTACATGTTTCATAACTTTGCCAGATTTGTCAATGTTTTGGCTACAGAACCTTGTGCTGAGCTATTTATTTCGCTTGCTCCCAGCCATTCTATATTTATCACTGGAATTGGTTTTCATGCAGTAAACAGTTGTGAGATTGGGCAAGCGTCGGGAACTTTCCGCAAGCTGTATGAATGGAATAGCTTGCTTTGAATGACATATGCTTGGGTGAAGGACATATTAAATGATACTGGAGGTGCATTCTTAGACTTCTTCTTTGAGGTTCAGGCTTGAAGGGTGAGCTCTTCAACTTTGCCAGAATTTCTATTAATATGTGATGATAATTTACAGTAATTAATATAGCAACTTCCAATCAGTCCCCCAAAGTACTAATCTGTGCCATTGTAGTTCACATATCTCCGGGTACAGCACAACCTTGATCGACTTTTTTCCAACAAGTTCGCTGCGGTTGGCCTTATGCCTGGTTTGCCATCGAAATTCCCAAATTGGAGTTGACTGCCGTGTATCTGGAGGTTAGATATTCCATGAAGTGGTTGACAAACTTCCTGATCAAGTGGTTGGCATTGATATCTCCTTGCATATCATGGACTGAGAGAGGAAAAAATAACCTGCATTCATACAGTTTGATAACAACCGTGGGAGACTCATTCTTTTCAGCCTTTCTTTACAAGGCGCTGTGGTGATTGCTTTATCTTATTTTTGTCACTGTGATTCAAGAGTGTAGCCCTCCGTATTTAAGGTAAGAGCAGATATCAGTTTAAATCAAGTCAATTCAGTCCAGTTCAATTCCAATTGGATTTCCAGTATCACATAATTTCTTTCATATACAATAATGACAAGAAATCAATATAACACAAAATATTATATGGACATACATTTGATGGTGAAAAAGGAAAAATAATTAAGTTTTTGTAATTGAATTAGGAATTTTGACATGTTTAGGGCCTATATCTTGTAACACCACAGTAATGTGGGTTGCTGTTAATGTGATGCTAATGAGATAAAGTGATAACCTCATAACCCTTCGCTTAATGAGATAAAATAACTTTTCGTAGACTTAGTGTGTGGTGTATCTGGTTTCTGTGAGCAATGACCTAACTCCTGTCTTGATTGTGAAAAGCAAGGTAAAGCTGTGCAGACTCATGTAGTTTGTTTTCCCAATGTTGGATTCTACCTTTAAAAGGATGGTTTAGTATCAGTTAAGGTGAGGATTCAGCTTTCAGCTTTTTTTGCGAGATACTTAGAAACTACTTTATGAAATGAAAAAAAGCATATAATTCTAAGAGAAATTCAAAGTTCAAAGAAACAAAAGAACATTAATAAGGCTACTACCTGTAGAATATCTTTCATAATCTGTGTTTTGTTTTTGTTTTGCAACACCACCCCCCCCCCCCATTGTGTGGAAGAATGATTTTAATGCAGTTTCTGATGATTGCTGTAAAAGGAGTCTCCTTTTATCTAATTTTTCCCCCAATTTTTCTTAACTTCAGCTGGTGTTGTGTGATGATGGCAACATACCGTGATCGATGTGAGACATGCTTAGAATTTCTGCGAGTCTGGCAAGCTAAAGTGAGCTCAAGTTCAGATGATGGCATGTTGCTGGTTGACTCATGATAGCAACATAGGCATTAGAGTGCGTTGAAAATGCCTACTGATCTAAATTGCCGAGCTGCTAATTGTTGTCGGGGTTACAAAGAAGCATGGCAAGAAATTACTCCCCACTGGAGCAAATTGCTGCTTCCCCCGTAGGAGGAAAGGGGGGGGGGGGGATGAGGGGAGTTTTTGCTTGTGTTTGTGTATTTTTGTGTGGGTTGACCGTGCTGTTGAACTTCCCAATATTTCAATATTCATATCTCTGAATCTTTTTATCGAATACCAAGACCTATTGCCAATGATCCCTGCTGTCTTTTTCAGTCAAAGAAGAAAAAAAAAAGAAAGATTAAAGGTAACATGTCTCTTACGAGTGATACATACAACCGTTTTTGCTTTCGTCCCTCTGCTGCGGTTAATCAATTCTGGTACGGTGCCAGTATCACAGTTAACTGCTCATTTAAGACAACAAGACTTAAAGATCATCATCTCACATACACTGATCAGGACTGATTGAGCGAGTTCATTTGTGGCAACATCAAGGTTAAGTCCAGCAAATTATGTAGGCCTATGTGATATTAATCGTATATAAAGTAGATGTGATCAACAGCTTGAGCAAGTTCCTGTCAAGTCGGAGTGATGATTTCAAACAAGCATTCATTTTCAGTCACCATGGATTATTGAGACACTGCTCATGCAAATCTACCCTGTCGGTGTAAACAAATTGAAGTTTCCTGCTATGCACTCCCCCTTGCCCCCAACCTCTACTCCCCCTCACCAACCAAAATACACCTTTTGTGCTCTCATCTGATGGCTCGCACAGGTCATACATATAATGTACTTCATATAATTCTAGGAAAGCCAGCCAGCTATTGTGGATGTTGATAGGCCCCCTGTTACAAGTAAACCTACTGTATTGTATTAAAAAGAATGAAACGAATAAAACTGATGTGGATACTGCAGTTGATATCAATCATCACAGATCATTTCAAATTGAATTGATAGCTAGGAGAAAGCTGAACATTCTTGAAATTTTATCACATTCTCACTCATTTAACCCTGCAGCCACCTGCCAGTTGCACAAATAAACATCAATAATGTGATTTTCCCCAAAAGATTATTTCTAGGCATCAAATTTCTCTGACTATGAGGTTGTGTAACAGAAGTTACATTCACACGCTGTTCCTAAACTTTAAGTTTAGGTCAAAAACTTAACACTTGATGATTAACTTGTAGCTTAGTGTGGGCGCACTCGAAAGTTAGCGATCTTAAAGTTTAGTCGATGATTAGAACCACAAGACATCTTAGGGTTTATGCTCTATCCACGAGTCATGGGGGGTCCCCACTCATAATTTCGTTCCGTGTGGACACTATAATCAGCGAGCTTGTGAGTTAGCATGAACCACGCTTCTCGTTCGCTTCTGAGTCAACCTCCAGCTGCGCTATTTTGAATGGGCATAAGGTCATAGCAAAGACTCTGCACTTCGATCCGGTATAATCATCAAGCAGGATTCGCTTGTAAATTATATCTTAAAGTTTACGTGCGCATGTAAATCCGTGTTGTGAATTCACGAGCGGAGCTAATCATCAACAGTTAAGTCTTTAACCCAAACTGTGTGTGAACATAACTAGAGACTGTTGTTCCCTTGATATATTTCAGTGATAGGGCCGTGATGAAATTGATGTCTTCCAGGAAAACATGAAATAATGAGATATTTAATGTATATAGTTTTACAGACATGGAATTCCCTGCAGACCAGGCACACGTGAACTCACATTCACATTAATACTATGGGTGCCTTTATCAACTCACTTCTGGTGCAGAATTAAGGTTTCCAAACAACTTTTCATGAAGTTTTAGGCTGTAAATGCAAAGCTGTTTTGATTATGGGGTTAGAAACATGTTTCTGAAATGCTGAAAAAGTGCAATCTGAAAAAAAAAATGTGAATGCAAATGCATTTGAGCCAGAAACGCATCTCTGTAGAGATGATAAATGCAAAGTCATTTTGAAATGCATTTATAGCTTAGACCTACCCATGCCAACCACTGCCAACTACACATCTGGGTCAAACTGTACGGTGGAGCTGTGCAGTAACAAGGCAACCCAATCAACTCACAAAAGAGTTGATAAACCCAACAACTTGAAAACGTGATCCGGAAGATGTTTGTAAACGCCTTTTGGTAGTGGACATTGAAATGCCTTTCAACATGTAAAAGTCGATAAACATACCCTACAAGTGTGGTTTTTTAACTTAGGAACCATGAGAGGTTTCCGAGTTACCAGAAGAAATTAGTATAATCACACTTTGCTGCAGATAGTCAACAAATTTCTAAACCTGTTCAGACTTACAATGTGCATACAATATGTGAAGTCTTCAGGCAGTGAAAGGAATAAATTTGAACGAACTGCTACATGGAATCAAAGTTCACCGATTGTGAGAACTCTGGGTAGAGGGAAAAATCCAAAATGGGAGTGCTGTGTGTAAGGTACTGTAGGGTAATGAATGTGACGGGTAACATGATTTATGAAAAAAGCCATACTCGCTTGCAGCCATAAATTCTGTGACAAGTATTTCCCTGATAGTAGTACCTGTATGTTGCAGGACTGGGAAGAATTCTGGGCTCACTTCCATCTCAGCCATGAAGTGATAGATGTGTTAGTCACAGACGGATGACAGTCGGTCCTGACAGCATGCCGTCTCTGAATAAGACGCGAGACTGTTGGTTCGGAGGCTCCAGTGAAGTATGGCAGAATTACGATGAATACAACAAGCAAACTGTAAAGAAAAAAAATTTGTGGCATGTTGCTGAAAGCATATCATGCATTAATATGCTAGATAATATCTATGTATATTTTTAATTTTCTCACTTTCGTATTATTCTGAAGCTGTTGGAAGCAAAATAACATGAGACATGGCACATGATTGGATTCGTTTGGATTGATTTAATTAAATGTATAGTGTAGATGGACAGGTACTTGTGTCATGTGTGCATCTGAATGTATGCACCAGTTTAGGGATTTTGTACAATGTATGTGTTCAGCCATGCATTCATCAGGAATGGTTCTTTATTCAGTGGTCGGTTTGCGAAGCGTTGCGATGGTATTCAAATGAAGTTGTGTCCAGGGCCTCATTTCATAAAAAGTTGATACGATAGCAACTCTTGCTGGAATGGCAATTGTCATAGTAATGACAAGAATCCAGCTTCCTGATTGGCTGTTGCCATTGGAAGTTGCCATTCCAGCAAGAGTTGCCGTCCTAACTTCCTTTATGAAATGGGGCACAGAAGTGTACAATTAAAATTATAGACTGAATGTGTTGTAACATTTACTCTGAGTGAAACTTATGTAGTGCAATGTTGGTTTTACTTTTTGTCTTCTCAAGGCAGCTAGCTGGTAGCAATAAGGAATACAAAATTTATGATTAATCTGTTTTTTATCGTAATAAAAGCCAGAAAGTTAGGTTGATGATTTGGCCCTGTGAATTAATTTGAAGTAAATTATGGAGATATGCAAACAAGGGCTCTTACCTACAAATATCAGTGACTTGTTTGTTGTTGTGTACACACACATACACACAGACACAGACATACAGCAAGCAAGTCACACACATACATAATGAGCTCTGGTAGAAAAATGATAGTTAATTTGCTGATGACTGTGGGTGGACTATGGTTGGACTGGGACCAAAGCAGATACCAGTGACTGTGTCCATGAGTGTTTGCTTCCCTGTGTTTCATTTCTCATTAAGGAGATGAATAATTGAACAACTAAGAGCAAGCTAATCACCGCTCATGCACAACAGGGCTTGAAGATCGCATATTCACTGCGCTTTGTCATTTCACAAATGAATATTGGTGTAGGTATACCAACAACCACTTTCATATTTTGCATTGAAGAAATTCTGCAAGATCGAACTCTCCATGCATACTGTATACGCTATATATCTGGAGAGTCAAATTTTTTTTGATGAATTGTGAGTGGTTAAATTTGCGATTGTGGAGTAAAAGCAATGGACGGAGAAATTGAGAAGTGTTCACATCCATTCACATTGTAGGCAAGCCAAGACTTCAGCCTGCAAAACTTGAACTGGATATCATCACTGTTGTGCAGCTGACATAGGCCTACACCCTGTATGTATTACTGATCAACTCTCTGTTTTTGTGGTGTATGGACTTAACCATGGCTATTTTTGTACATTCAGACTTGTTGTGTAAAGAGATACCATCAAAAAAAATCTGATTGAGCAGAACTTAACTTCAAAAATTAATTTGGAAAATTTTGCCAGTTTTTATTCTCATAGTCAAACTGAGGTTGTTTGAGCCAAAATTGGATGCAAGCTGATATAATGTGACATCAGAATGAACCCAGCAGAAAACTGGTTGAGCATTATTATTTTTAGAGCAAAACTCCATAGTATGTGCCGTGCATTCTATGCTTGTATAATATGGTCTGTGCAGCACAAAGTTATATTGTGTGTTTGTGCGAGCAGGTATAAATTGACGAAGATTAACAAGACAGTAGTTATTGTAGAAAGAGATGTCAATTCATGAAACGCATCACATTTCAGGTTCTATGCCAAGTGTTAACCCAGCAGTGCAGAAAGAGCCATTGCCCTTTAGATTAAACAGATGATCTATGTTTTCGTGTAGGGATCTTTGTTTTTCACCCACATACTATATGCACGTTAGTACCATAATATACAAGGTAGGAAAAATCAGAAGTTATCAGAAATCTTTGGGGAAATGACCCACTTTCACCTTTCTGTCACAGTTAGTAGCCCCTGGGCTGTATGGACCCAAGTTCAAGAACTACTGATTGATAGCTACCTCAAGACAGTTGTATTCTGAATGGTAACATGATAGGCCCTGACAGGGATCAGGAATAAGCAAGCCAGTTGGTCTGAATCTAGGCCCAGGAGACTATTTTTTGAGATGTACAGAAGTCTTCGAGGCAAAAATCAAGATGTGAGGACTTTTCTGAGGGTATTTTGATGTCATTATTAGTTTGATGATGTAGCAATTGCTACTGAAAATACTGCTGCTTTCTATGTCATAGGTTATGCTGCCAAGTTATCGTATTGCTATGATGAGGACTGCTTGTTGCGTTTGTGTCTTGGACATGATTCAAGTATAGGGTAAGGCAGTTAATACATGTCTGCAGACCTTGCAAATTATAGACAACACAGAAGGTGCAGACACATAGTACATTGTATGCTCGGCCCTACCTGTTGGTAATGATACTCAAGTGTAATACCTATGCACAATATCCGTGTGTTTATACTGCCACACTTTATGATGGGGGGGGGGGGGGAGCAGTACAAAAATAGAATATTGACTCTACATTTTCCTGGTTTGTGTGGATAAGTGAGATAAGTTGGCAGATTTCATTTCCAATCCTCACTGATGACTAAGTTTCAGTTCAGCCTGTCCACTTCCTCCAGTGGAAGTGAAGTTTGAAGTGTATCAGTGGTCATTGCTTTCTACTTGGGCAGTGTCTGCAATTGCGGTAAGGGAATAAAGATATAACCATGAAGCAAGATGCTTTTGCGGCATGTAATTTTTGTGAATTAGATCCGGCAGCCTCTTTCGCGGCATTAAATTTTCGCGAATTGCCGCTGGCATTTGATGCATATAGTGCAGACAGGAAATTTTGTGCGCATTTTTAACGTGCGAATCTTGGTTCTCATGAAATTTGCAAAAATAAAATGCACTTGAACATTTCTGGTTTTAGAGTATATAAAACACCTTTATATTTAGGGGAAAGGGGGGCAATTTGAGCCCCGGGGTAAAATGAGCCCCCTTGAGGAATTTTGCTCACTGCTCTAATGTGCCTCGGCCAAACTGGCTACTATTTTGTGGTATGTTAGTCCACTATCTCTGCCACAAGTTGCAGTATAATATTCACCTACATCCTATTTCATATGGCAAGAAGGAGCAGTTAAACACATAGCACTACGGAATTTCATCTCGAAAGTGGCATGTCCACTTTGGAAAGATCAGTACTCTATCCACCCCTTTGCTTCAATTATTTATATTCTTTGTTGATTGTGTTAAGTAGCCTTAGTATGTGCAAATTATAAAATAATTCTAGAGAAAATCATTTTGATTTTGTGCCTGGATGTGAATGTATGGAATAGTACCCCGTGGGGTAATATGAGCCCCCTCTGTTATGTATGGATGCTGTGTACTGTGAATAATGGATGGAGTATTAAATTTTGATACAATTTATGATTTTAATTGAATGTTTGTTGAAATATGCCTGAATAAGAGAAAGTTTTATGCATGTAATCAAGCACACATTTAAAGAGAATACAGGTGTATGTGGCCCTACAATAATAGGATGCATCTTGCACTAACGTATTTGTGCCATTAATCGGTACATTGGAACATTGGGTGAGAATAAAAAAGAGTGAAGAGGCTAAAAGAAGACTGTAAGGAAAGCAGAACAGAAAGAATCAATAACAAAGGAAAGACAGGGATGAAACAGAATATTTTTGATGAGCCAGTGGAACTTCCACTAAGTGACAATGAAACCCAAAATGGATGACAATGAAGTCGAAAAATGCGAAGCATGTGGTGAAATTGATGATACCATCAACTCAAGTTCATTGGTTATTATCTCTGTCCAAAGTTATTTTTCAGGGGTGTTGCTGCTGTGGCATTGATCTCTCTTTAGTTTTAGACGTTACAGCAGTTTTTTGTAAGCAATTATTGCTAACAAATCACATAAAACAGACACTATGCATTATGTGACAACACTTACAGAAATAGAACATGGTGGAAACACATAAGCTATGTCATTAACATTGCTTTAATTATTGTGGTAATTAATTAGGGGGATATTAAGCTATAGCAACACTTTTATACTCCAGAATACTTATGAGATAAGCAAAATTCATTGCAGTTTGTTACAGAACAGAAATTGATTAATTACACATGGTTTTGAAAAGGGGCTCATTTTACCCCATTTTCATGGGGCAAAATGAGCCCCTTGTTATAGTTATTAAACACCAATTAATATGCAAATTGGAATAGCTGGTAACATAATTTCTACATGGTATTATTCAGCCTATCTACTACTATTACCTGTGGTATTATCATGCTCCAGCATGTTTTATTTATTGAGATATTTTTAAAAATGTAAAAAAGGGGGCTCAAATTGCCCCCCTTTCCCCTATGTGGTTTTTTTTCCGCTATGCCAGATACTCTGTCAGTAGATTCTTTATGTTCTGTGTGTATGTGTGGGTGTGTGTGTGTGCATGCATGTATTTGCCTGAGAATTTCTTTCCTCAATATTTACATGTCGTGCTTTTATGTCCGATTGAATCAACGATGGCATACATCTGACACTACTGCACTACAAATTAGATGTTTAGAGGTTGAAGTCAAGGTGCTACAATGTAGCTTATAGTGGATGGTTGTGCTCTTAAACTTGAGATATCTAGTCGGCTTCATCACCTTCCAGTCTGATGGGTCGGTAGAAAAATGCATCAGTGCTATTGAGGGGAATTTCCCCCATTATGTCATCACATGTTTTTTTAAGGTAAAGTCTGAAAGAGGCATTAGCTGATATAAAGGCAAGGGCATTCAAATCATCATAACTTGCTTACCACATGTTCATTTTTCTTTTTGCTGCTCATACTATAAACCCTGACACCCTCCTTCAATGATGGCTGTCATCCAAAACACTTAAAGACCCAGTAAAATTGGATGCCACAGAGCAGGAAGGCTGGCCCACCTTGGATATACTGTATACGCTCTTATTTTCGCATACAGATATTTTCGCGAATTACGAGGTCATAGACATTTTTGCGAATCAACGCCGACACTTAAGTTAATGCCCTATTAACAAAGCGCATGGAGACATTTTCGCGCGTTGTTAAATTCGCGATCTAACTGTGATTCGCAAAATTTGCGAAAATTAAACCCTCACGAAAATGACAGCTTATACAGTATTTGAGAATTCCCGTAATGAATTGTGTATAGCTTTATAATTGATCTCTGTGTATTACTAAGTAAAGACACAGCCGAAGAATCCTGACTGGTGTTGACTGTTACTGACGAACGTAAGCTTCAGTGCAGTCATACCCCTTTCAGGTAATCGCGGTTCAATTATCCGCATCCAAATAATGCGGATGAAGTCATCAAAATCGCGTTCATACATCCCATGAAGTGCGCACTACTTTTATGAGTGCCCGTTCATATAACGGTGCTAAAAACGGGAGTATTTGTCATGGTTACTGCACACGCCTCTATAATTACGTAATGTTTCCGGTGATATATATTCACATGTATGCACAGCTCTCGCTCAAGCTCTGCAATCAGCAGTTGTGCGGGAAATCGAGTGACCTTTGACCGAACTGTGGAATGTTAGTGCGCATAAGTCGTAAAACGCGTTCATGTATTCTCGATCAACTCCTCATGCTGCAATAATGCGGATAATAGCAGCATCAAAATAATGCACACTTTTTTACTCCTCTCCCGTTCAAGTAATCAAAATTTTACGACTTAGTGCTCCTATTATCCGCATCCACAATTACCTGAAAGGGGTAATAGTCACTGACCAGTGCTATTCATGGTTTGTAAGCTTCAGTCCACATAGTCACTGACCGATGCTATTTGTGGTTTTGAATGTTTCCCCGATGAGCAGCGAATGAGTCGTGTCATCCACGAATCCCAAACTACTGGGTCTTTAACTGTGTTGTAAATTCCCATGAGATTTCTGGCAACTACACCCATGCCTAGATGGATGGGTCAGGGCCCAGCCATTAGCAGTAGATTTTGCATTAGACTCGATGAATAGCTTGCCTGTCTGTGTTCCTGGCGAGACAGTCTGCCACTGGGCCAGATGGTGAGGTGTTGGAATCATAACGAGGGGAGATCCGCCCCAAGAATCTTCCCTGTCTGGGTCATGGAATTGTGTTAATGTGATTCCTGTATGATCAGCAAATGTTTGCACAAAACTGTGCATAGGCAGAATAGAATAGCATTTATTGCTCCAATCTCAATTCACAAGTTCAACTTGGGTTTGGCATCAAAACTGCTTTACAACTTTCATGACTTTACTTGTGACCTCATTCCTACAGTTCATTCTGACCATATAATTCTTGACCATGCAAGTCTAAAGGTCTTCCATTAAATTTGTACTCGTGCCCTTTGCTAGACACAAGAGGGAATATGTTCCAGTGTGGATGCAGGCAGCACTTTGCCTGCTTCCCCCGAGAGGAAAATATATTAATCTTCTGCGGTTTTGCAACCCTCTGTGAGAGGTTTCTGACCCTATCAGGGATCCAGTAATGGTTCTTGGAAAGAGGAGAGATCGGATTCCCATCGGAGAATGTCAGACAAGCGTCATTGACTTTGGTTTAGTAGCAGAATGGGAAAGTGAGTCTCTTCGTGTAAGTATGTTGAAGTGGCCTGTGATGCAATGTTGAATTTAGCCTTCCTTCAAGGCTGAAGCATGTGGCAGATGAACACATAGAATGTCCTGAAGAGAGCTGCTGGTGCAATCAAGCAATCCAGGTAGCAAATTATTATATATGAAGTCAATAATATCATACAATTGTTGTAAAAGAGTGAAACATTACTATCAGGGTAAGAAGTGAAATCATTATTAGGATTGGACCTCTAAAGCCAGCTTTTGCAGTGATACATTTCCATTTTCGCACACCAGAGCGAGTAGCTCGAGAGAGCTGTTGTGATCGTTCACCATCCACCATCTGTTGTGTGTTGTGGGTCGTGAATCGTGCATAAATTTTTCACATTTTCATCTTCTTGAAAACAGGTGACTTGATTTTGACCGAACTTTGCAGAGGGGATCAGAGGGGAAGGGGGAATCATAGTTAGGTCCTTAGGTCCTTAGTGTGGAGAGGAAATACACAAAATTAGGAGGGTGTTGCCAAGGGGGTCAGCAGCTCTCCCCAAAACTCAAGATTTGTGAAATAGCTGGTGTCAGGTGGAGTGCCGTGAAGGCGAATTGCAGTGCTCAGGTGAGTGCTAGACATGCAGGTCTCTTGTTTAAGCTATTAGATCCAGCCTTGGCATCCCTGAATTAATGTAGTAGCATGACACAGACAGTAACTTATGTGTGCATACATTTTTTTTATGTCAAGAGAGTCATGGACGTCTTGAAAAATCAACATTCTCGTAGCTCCCACATTGCAAGTTGAAAGTGCAACACAAGTTTTGAAGATCAAGTTTTAAAGATCAAGTTTTAAAGATCAACTGAGTGCTGTACACCAGTGCAGAGTTTTTGATCAGATTTGTAGGCCTGCTACCTTGTCGAATTCATTTGCCAGCAGATGGTGATATTGTTAGCATATTGTTAGTGATTGTTTTTACTGGCATAGGTGTTATATATTATGTGTGGATAATTGATCAGAATGGCCTAATTAGGTAGCAGAATGCTACTTTTAGATGACTGCTTGAACTTGAGAAGGTACCATATACATGCTACCTATCCATATTGTTTGATCTTGGCACAAGTTTCACATTTTTAGTTGCCTGTGATTTTTTTAAATCCTTTTTTAAAGCAACAGAAGTATGGAATGCTCCTTGTTTAATGATTGCTTGAACCAGCAGAAGTATTGTAAAGATATGTTGCTCAGTGGCAGTGACCTAGACTGTGTTACTCATCAGCATGAGATGTGTCCCAGACTGTGGTACTTTTGATCACAGGTAAATCCCAAGTGAAATCTGTAAGTCTGGAGCGGGAGCTTGTGATGTTGCATTATTGACCCTGCAAAGTGGTACTGTCTCATGTGCAACCTGCTGTATCACGGCTGTTCAGCCTCCTCCTACATATAGACAGCCTTATCTCAGCATGATCTACTGTATACCATACTATACTATGCTGGTATGAGGAACAGTAAGGCTGTGACCATGAAGGGGGGGGGGGGCAACTTTTGAATAACTTTCTCCTTGTTCAGATGCAAGCCAGTTCATACCAAACCTCGATGAAGGGATGACGTATAAAGAATCATCGTATAGCTGACACACCGTTGAGATGCTAATCTCGACCAGTCTGGAAAATGTATAAATGTGCAGTTTCTCACTGTGAGTGCTGTTATGGTCATGAGTGACAGATATAGGGTCACCTTTCGTGCGTGCTCCCATTAAGCCCTGCCCAGTTACTGTAAAAGTGGATATTTTCGCGCGACTAATTTTTCGCGCTTGGCCTGGTAAGAAGAGTTTCGCGTGTTTTTAATTCCGCGGAATCAAGACATCACGCACAGGAACATATGGCAAGCAAAAATGTTCGCGTGCTTTTATTTTCACGCTAGTTTTTGGTTGCGCGAAATGCGCGAAAATTACAACACCGCGAAAATTTCCACTTTTACAGTATAGGCCTACTGTTCTATTGTCGCCATACGTTCAGACACACAATGGACACAATGTAATGCTGATTCGTAATTGAGTTCTAATTCGAAACGATGCTCTGACCATAGTTTCATTATACGTTGTTTCGTTAGTCAGCGTCCAGACATATAAATTCATCCTAAAGCTATACCATTTTGGTATAGCTATACCGTTCTAGTATAGATTTTTTGCATCTGAACACCCTGTTAGTACCTTCTTCAACATCATCCAGTCATGCTCTTTGGTGCTGTAGAGATGCTATGATTATTGCTGGCCATGCGGAGAATGGAGATGGAGTGAAAAGGCTTGGGAAGGGTGCAGAAAAGTCCAAACTTTGATTTGGGAAATGATCTGTGATGACAATCATAAGCTTATCACCCTGGACACTCAAGGGAAAAACAGAGAAAGGAGAACCCACAGAGAGAAAGCAAGAGAGAGTGAGAGCCAATAAGGATAGAGACAAAAAGATGTTGAGAGAAAAGAGAAAGATAGAGAAAGAAGACCATGGCAGTGTGATGGGGGTAGGGAAGAGAGATTTGAAGAAGAAAGGGAACATTAAATGATGGAAGAGAGGGAACAGGTAAATAATAAAAAAAGAGAGAAAGAAAGAAAGAGACGTACAGACAGACAGACAGACAGATGAACAAAAAGTTATACGATTCTTAGAGGTCAGAGACACAGGAGAGGAACTCAAAGTGACCTTTGGGAGTTGCTGACATCTGGGCCAGTCTGCTCAAAGTATTGTAGCCATCAGTCTTTCTGCATCATGAAATGGGTAACATGTCTCACAGCTGTATCTACAGCGAAGCAGGTCCTAGCCACATCGCCGATTTCATGCCAAATTTACCAACATAAATTCACAAAAGAAGGTCATGAAGAATGAAGGCATGCCAGTTTGATAGGAACTAGTTTACTATTATTATGGCTGATTTGAGCGAATTTCCTAGTAAGATTTACAGCTCATTGAGTCTAGAAAGGCTTGCCATCAAATCCAGGGAGCCTTTGGCACAACCATGCACAATATTTTCAAATTTTTGACAAAAAAAGCCACAAAACAAAACGAAGACAAAAAAACAAAAAACCCCAAAACACCGCCCCAAAAAAGAACATGTGGTCTTACTCTATTAAACTCTGTTGAATTTGAGCCAGCCTTGTGGAGAAAAAACAACAACAGCGAAAAGAAAACTTTCATTTTAAAACAATTGATTTTTTTAAAATGATTTAGAATATCATATTTGAAAGCAGTGAAATGAAAATAGTTGACAAAGGAAATTTTCAGTGCATTAGATAGTTAACATAAATGATACTTCAGAGTTTATATCCCTCTTTATTTATACCTCAAATGTAAATGATAGGGTCGCATACTTCTGTCAGATTAATTGGCTGTGTGAGAACCAGAGGTGTACTGCAGTCAAATTGATCTCTTGATTGTTTTCAGTTTGTCTCTCGGCTATGCATTTCAGAATTACCTATTGTGGACTTGCCAGGCACACTCATTCAAGTGATTCTGGATCAAAAAGCAGTGATTATTGTATTATGAAGCTTATCTGGGGGGGGGGGGGGGGTGACAACTTGGGTGAATTGGTAGAAACTTTGAAATCTTTTCACTTCCTGTGAATGAATAGTACAGAATCACACCTTTCGTGGGCTTGAAGTCTGTACATAATCCACAGGTGGGAGGTATGGTCAGGCTGACCTGGATCACACCCCAGGTCAGTCCATTTCCCCCTCCAGTCTTTCAGGGTCAACTAAACCCCATGCTGGGGGAGGTCCATTGGCCAGCTGGGATTCCACTGGTCAGCTGTGCTCTTTGGCCACAGCAGGGAGGTGCACCTCCCTGGCCACAGTGAAGACTGCATCATTAGAGCAATACAGATCAATGTTCACTCTCGTACATCCACGGGGAGAAGCAGAAATACGGTTGATTGCCAGTTTGTGATGATAATACAGTGTTGCCATTGCATCTTAGAGCTGGCTTCTGATTCACACCAATCAATAATTGCATGGTATTGAGATGTATAAGAAGGTGTCATCAGACAGACTGACCATATTTGTTGGCTGTAGTCTCATCCCAGGGTTTTTAATTCTCTTCTGTGTAGTCTGCAATATCTAAAAGAGAAATTATGATGATGATGATGATGATGATGATGATGATGTGGGAGTGGTCAATTTTTGCTAGTATGAGAAATGAGCTGCTGCAGGAAGGTTTAGATATATATTGCTGTTATGTGGAGATGTGTTTCTTACAGACTTCCAGAATATTATCTTGAGGCAGCCAGGGATGATAATTGGCTTGTAGCCACCCTCAGTGCTCACCAGAGATCTTTGAAGGGTTTTCTAACCAAAACTGAAAATGCTGGAAGAGGAATTTGCTGACTTGCCCTGTCAAGAAATGTGAAGTGGATTGGCCAGCATGCTTGTCCATTCTAAAGAATTGCTGACTTAAAGATAATATAAAGTTTTGGTACCTCAGAAGTTTCCCTGAGTTTCCTTGTCTTAGTTTGTGTTTCAGGTTAAAGTACCTTTCATATAACTAACACTGTGAGACGTACTCGCCCCAAGGTGCTCTCATGTCTTAGTAATCATGCAATAATGGTTTCGTACCAGAGCAGAGCGGGCTCTGAAAAATTCGAACGAGCCGTTAGTTTGACTTGACGCGGTACCGCGAGAATCAATATAGGCCTACACGTATTGTACGAAACCATTATTACATGATTACTAAGACATGAGAGCACTTTGGGGTGAGTAAGTCTCACAGTGTTAGTTATATGAAAGGTACTTTAACCTGAAACACAAACTAAGACAAGGAAACTCGGGGAACTTTTTAGGCACCAAAACTTTATATTATCTTTAACCAAGCAAAGCATCTCCCCTCTTCCAAAAGCACACCACTAGGGGGATATACAGTGAAAAAAAAAATGGAATGGGAAAAATGTGAATTTTTCAACGTACCATTCACACTGCCAGAAAAACTGGAATCTTCAGGTTTTTGGATAAGTAGTGCGCAACTTGACGATTCCCTGAGATTCCCTGCTCCGAGGAAGAATGTCAAATTACTATAAACCAGGATAAACCAGGCAAGCTGGGGAGTGAGCATTTACACTGGCCAAAATGTCTTTTTTAGAGACCACCAAAATTAAAATTTCAGAGATTTTAGTAGCCCAAATTAGCCATCAGAAAAAAGAAGAAGATAGTGTCGAGTCCTGATATAAGTGAGTAAAGCGCCATACCACATCAACAACAATCTTAAACTGAAACAAGATTTCATACATTGGCCAACTTGCGCAGCATTGATGTACTTTATTATATCCGCAATAGAAACCTAATGTTTGGGTACTGGCATTCTGATGTGATCTACCTCAACAGTTTCCCTGAATTTCCTTGTCTTATTTTGTGTTTCAGGTTAAAGTATCTTTCATATAACTAACACTGTGAGACTTGCTCGCCCCAAAGTGCTCTCATGTCTTAGTAATCATGCAATAATGGTTTTGTACCAGAGCCGCCGCCGTTCGACGGCGCGGTGAGGTAGTACACGTATTGTACGAAACCTGCATGATAACTGCGACCAGCAGCGTGCAGCCCCATACAAAACACGTGTACGCATAGCTAACTGCGACCAGCAGCCCCATACGCATAGCGTAATGGGGCTTCGCATTGTAGCATTCAGGATCATGACAGATTTAGTATCGTGGGTAAATATTAACTTAAAATCCAAAAATTTCTTCAGTTTGAAGACTTATCTATTAAGTTGAAGTATTGAAAACAGGCTTCGGGCAACGTTTGGTTCTGCCAATAGTCCCTTTCTGTTCAAATTGATGACTGAATGTGACTCGGTCGAGAGGACCTTGGGAGAGCTACATACACTGAATACTATGGCCAGCGCATGCGCACACATCACATGCGCACAAATTTCAAATCCATGAACGGATAAGATGTTTGTGTGGCCGTAGTATTCAGTGTATGTAGCTCTCCCAAGGTCCACTCGAACGGGTCACATTCAGTCATCAATTCGAACAGAAAGGGACTATTGGCAGAACCAAACGTTGCCCGAAGCCTGTTTTAAATACTTCAACTTAATTGGTAAGTCTTCAAATTGAAGAAATTTTTGGATTTTAAGTAGATATTTACCCGCGATACTAATTCTGTCATGATCCTGAATGTTACAATGCGAAGCCCCATTACGGTATGCGTATGGGGCTGCTGATTACAGTTGATTGCATGATTACTGAGACATGAGAGCACTTTGGGGCGAGTAAGTCTCACAGTGTCAGTTGTATGAAAGGTACTTTAACCTGAAACACAAAAATTCAGGGAAACTTTTGAGGTACCAAAACTTTATATTATCTTTAAATGTCATGCTCTGATCTGAATACAAGTGACCCCTGTTAAGGCCAAAAAAAAAAAAAATTGTTGCATTGGCGTAACATGAGATTTTCAAATAGGGTCGGTCGGGCGGATTTTTTATTTTTTATTTTGTATACCCCCACCAAACGAAGTTTGAAGGGGGTATATAGGAATCAGCGGACAGTCGGTCGGGCGGTCGGTCGGGCGGTCGGTCGGGCGGTCGGTCGGGCGGTCGGGCGGTCGGTCGGGCGGTCGGTCCGTTGCAAATCTTGCGTCGCGAACTACTTCCTCAGTTTTCAACCGATTCCCATAAAACTTGGCACAGATGTGTGCCTTGGGTTGTAGATGTGCAAGACGTATTTTTTGACAGTACCCAAAAGTACGTTGCCATGGTAACGGCATATTATGGGCAAAAATGGGTACAAATCTTGCGTCGCGAACTCCTCCCACAGTTTTTGATCAATTTTTATGAAATTAGGTACAGATGTTCATCTGAATATGTTAATGTGCAAGACACATATTTCCGCAGTGGCAAAAAGTGCGTTGCCATGGTAACGGCATGTTATTGGTAAAATATAGGGCAAAATGCTTCATGGCAAAACTGCTTCATCAGTGTTCTTCCAATTCTCATGGAATTCATATTGAATGTTTGTCTTAGGATATAGGTCAGCATGACACATTTCTTGACAGTGACAAAAAGTATGTTGCCATGGTAACAGCTCACATATTATGAGCCAAAATGATGGAAAATTTTGTGTTGCAAACTACTTCCTCAGTTTTTGCCCAATTTCCATGAAACTTGGTACAGATGTGTGCCTTTGGTTGTAGATGTGCAAGACGCATTTTTTGACAGTACCCGAAAGTACGTTGCCATGGTAACGGCATATTAATGGCAGAAGATCAAGGAAAGATCTTGCGGATTTAACTACTTCCTCAGTTTTTTGACCAAAGCTTATGAAATGTGGCACACACAATAGTCTTGGTGGGAAGATGTGGAAGACATATTTTTCGGACGTGTCGGAAGCTGCGTTGCCATGGTAACGGCATATAAATGGCAGAAGATCAAGGAAAGATCTTGCGGATTGAACTACTTCCTCTGTATTCGACTGAAGCTCATGAAATGTGGCACACACACTGGTCTTGGTGGGAAGATGTGCAAGACATATTTTTTGGACGTGTCAGAAGCTGCGTTGCCATGGTAACGGCATATTAATGGCGGAAGATCAAGGAAAGATCTTGTGGATTGAACTACTTCCTCAGTTTTTGACAAAAGCTTATGAAATGTGGCACACACAATAGTCTTGGTGGGAAGATGTGCAAGACATATTTTTCGGACGTGTCGGAAGCTGCGTTGCCATGGTAACGGCATTTAAATGGCAGAAGATCAAGGAAAGATCATTCCTTGGGTAAGACTGTCGTCACGGGGCGGGGGTATTAATCACCTTAAGTGATATTTTTTTTTTTGCTACCTGCATTTTACGTGTAAAACTCGTGCTCAGCTCAGTAAACAGTTACAACTGCTGCACCGAATGTGCTGTGTTCATCTATTCTACAAATCATTTATGCAGAGACTCCAACCCCAAGCACCTTCTGATCTGGAGATTCTCCCGCCCGAAACCCCTAGCAAACGGGAGACTCCAAGTTGATGTGTGCGAAGCGCGAAGTTCCTAAGGGTTCTAGATGTTTTCTGGTGATATCAAGGCTGATTTTTTCAACATATAATAGCAATAAGTAAGAAATCCTTTCCACCGGGAGACATAGAGCCAGGGCGGGAGAAATCAAATCTCAAACGGGAGAACGGGAGATTTTGCAAAAATGGGCTTTCGGCGGGAGATCTCCCGTCGAAAACGGGAGAGTTGGAGTCTCTGTTTATGAGGCCGATATTACTGGAATTATACCCCTTCACAGAATTTAAAGATGTTGAAATCCCTATCCTGAATGTTTTCACTTCATATTTTACTATTTTGACTTAGATAAGATAGATGCAAATTGACCCATATGTACGATCTTTTCATCGCACATGGCGATCTCTATTACAGTCCCACATATACAGATTCGTGTAAGTTCTCCACACAAGAAACCTATGGCAAAACTGTGCACAATACATCGCAGTCTGAATGCTACGTATACACTGAATAAATCTTGTTAGAGTACGTGTCCGTGTTGGAAACAGATGATGTACTGATCAAGGAAGGCTTATGCGAGGCGCTAGATCTCTCCCTCGTACATCCGATATCCCCAGAGCCGTTTCCACTTCCGGGTTTGTGCGATCGCGATCGCAATCAACAAGATATTTGATATAGATAGCAAAAAAAAATAATAAAAAAACATGGGGTCGGCGGAATTTTTAGGGTTGGGCGGGTTACGCCAATGCAACAATTTTTTTGTTTTAGCCTAATAACAAAGTCCTGGGGACAGGCAGTTTTCTTTTGCTGTTTCAAAATTTTGTTATGGCCCCCCCCCCAAAAAAAAAAAAAAGTATATAAAGAGATATTGATAATAATTTTGTGACCTGAATTTGTTCTTTCATAAAACAAGATTTGAAGTTTAACTGTGTTCATTATAATGGGAGTGCACTGTATTACTAGCCATTCATTTTTTCCCACCAGTGTAGGATGTAGTCAGCTCTATCCTTGGGTGGACTAGCCTTTTGATAAGGCTGTCTCACTGTATGGTGGTGAGTAAATGGGGGCAAACGATGCGAGCTCAGATGAGTTGGACAGTGTGAGGGCCTTCTAAGATCTGATTTGCATCCTTATGTTGGCCCTTTGAACTACTGACTTTTGCGAAAATCAACCAATCTGCGTGTCTGTCTGCCTGCCTGAACCGTATTTGCAAACACTGAATGCAAGCAGCCACCACAAACCTCTACTGGCAGTCAGTGATGCATACAAAAGGGCCGGACTAGGCCAAGACAGAAGATGTGGGGAGTGCACCATTCCATTGGTTGACCGGAACCCATTAGTATGACTATTCAGTAGGGTTCATGTGTCATGAATGATAATGTGTGAAGCAGATCTCAAAAGGCCCTCGCGCTGTTGCGCTCGGCTGGGCTCGCTTCGCTCGTCCGTTATAGCCATCATACAGCGAGAGGGCCTTGACAAAAGGCTATGGCTAGACAGAGAACTCCCATGGACTGACTTATCTAGTGAAGAGCAGGACAAAATGTTGTCCCTGATATGATATGGCTATGGGCAGGCCGAGTTGAGGTAAGCTGCTATGGACCGCCACCTGTTGAGAGACCTGTAATGAACATTTCCCATCACTCTATGTATGGTGCTTGTTTAGCCAGTGCTCGAAATGAATATGTATGAGACTATTTAGATACTACTCGAGGGTGGAAAGGAACAGGGGTAATAATGGTAAGAGGACGTGCTCAAGGGTGTTATAGAACAGTAACAATTCTCCTCTGCAAACGACATTATCTAGAGTGCAAACATATTATCTAGAGTGCAAACATTTTGTTTTATAATGGCTGTCTTGCACAGAGAAAGTGCAGGAGTCAAGGATAAAACACTTTTGGGAGGGTGTATTCTTGTTTATGAAAAAAATTTAAAGGGATAGTGTAGTATTGGTTGAGGTGAGAATTCAACCTTCAACTTTTTGTGATATATTTAGAAACCACTTTCTGAAATGTTATGAGGCCTATAATTCTAAGTGGTATTCAAAGTTTATTTGATGAAAATCGGTTTTGAAAAGGCTGAAATATCCAAAAACAAAGTAAAACAATGCGATCCTAATAAAAGGTGGGTCCACCTTATATCAGGATCACTTTGTTTTGGATATCTCGGCCATTTCAAAACCAGTTTTCATCATGTAATGTGTCATGTTTGTAAATGCATTTTGATAGTGGGTATTGAAACATGTTTCAAAGGGGGGAAAGTTGTTGAACACAGCCTATAGCATGCAAAAGTTTTGAGAATTATTGCAGTCATTATCAAAAAATCTATAAACAAACATCATTATTCTAGTAAAGCATTAATTGAATGGTCTATTCCATGCTGCTGTCCAGGGAATATTGAGTATGGTATATCTTGTCACACATGTTTTTGCTCTCTTGAATCATCTAGCATTTTCAACCCCTTATTTGATAACTTCAACTATATGCAGTACCAGAAACTGTGGTAACGTGTACAACTATGTGTGTCATATTAATTTACCAAACTGTAAAAAGTGCTTATGGGTGCCTTTAAATGTGACACAGCTTCTTTTTTTTTTTTGGTTTTGTGTGTGTGTGTGTGTGTGTGTGTGTCCTAGAAGACCCCCAAGATAATATTTCAAAGAAGAGTTCTACTCCTAGAACACTTTGAGAGTCCTTGAGAAAATGACGGAAATGGTTGCACACTTGAAAAGCTTTTGGTAAGGCAATTTTTTTTTTTGTGTGTGTGTCTGTTAGAACAAGCTTGCTAGAGAAGGGAAAACTCTGCCCCTCATCGGATGCACTCCAGAGAGACTTTCAGAGACAAGAGTGAAGAAACGCCCCCTGTAGGGCTTTCTCTTTCCCCAATGGGAGAGTCATGACCCCTAGGGGGGAGGGCCAGTGTTGACCCTCCCAGTCAGTGGGTCACATGACAGGACCAGAGGTACAAGGTCAGAGCCATCAGCCATATGATGACTCATTACATCTGTATATACCATAGAAAAATATGATAACATATGCAGTGGAGGAAATAGATGATGCAAGACTGGAACTTTGAAAAATATTTTGTTTACATCACAGATGCCAGTTTTCAGGCAAAAGCCTGAATTGAGGCTCTGGCAGTTTCAAAGTTCAGGCTCTTTTCATAACAAAGGAGCCTCATTTGTTATGTATTTCAAGCCCTGTCTTTCATTCTAACTGGCATCCTTGTTATATACAAAAACAACCCCCCCAAAAAAAAACAACAACAACAACAATAAAACAACAACAACACCAAAAAAAAAACCAACCAAACAAAACAAAACAAAAAACAAAAACAAAACCCCCCCAAAAAACAAAACCCCCCCCCAAAAACAACCCCCCCAAAAAAACCCCAACACCAAAACCCCCCCCAAAACAAAACAACAACATAGAAAAACAGGCATTTAGTACAGTAGATGGGTAATCAAAACAGTATCTTGAAATGGTATTTACAGTGTTAGAATGAAGGTAAAACCTACAGGGTAGGGGTACTCTATCTGTGACTCCAATGTTTTGCATGGGTAAAGAATCAGAAATAGTCCTCTAAAAAGAGACAGCAATTCATGAGCTGTGCACAGCAGTGAGTCATATATACAATTTTTTTAGATAGGAGATATGTTTAAGATGATGCTGTTGTAAATATTTGAATGAAAATGATGACACATGATAAACAGTTTAGACTATTCAGAGGAAAGAAAAGGATCACAGATTGATGTGTGTACACAGATTTATGACAATTTGGTGTCACATTTATGTGTTTAACCTGGCTATCAAAGTACAAAACAATCCAGGAATTTAACTTCAAGCATGTGGTTTTGAAACTATCCCGATGGAATATGATTTGGAAGACTTTTCACTTTAATGATATTTGCAGCAATGTAAATATTGTAGCAAAGTTAAATGAATAACTACAAAAGATGATTTTGTGTTCATGTTCATAACTCATCTAACACAGCATCCTGCAGGAATAATGAAGTTATTTTGTCGGTAAATAGACTATGGTTTAATGTTCATTGAAATGACAAAGACATTTTCTCAATATAAAAGGACCCTTATGACCTGTCTTGTAAGTTTACTCTTGTTGAATTATTTTGGTTTGCATCTTTACAAATGGTGGGTGTTTGATGTGATGTTTGCAATACCACACAAGCACTTTAAGAGCTTAATATTTACTCACTGTATATATGGATAGAGGAGACTAGAGACATACTGTATATGCCATATATTTCACGAGTCTAAATTTTCGCGAATCGGGACTTCCCGACAATATCACGTGTGGTTAAATTCGCGAGCGTGGAGTCCTGTACTGAACGGAGAAATGTATACGCGTACGTCACATTCATATCGGCATCAGAGTCAATATTTTCGCGTGTTTTTAATTTCGCAAATAGCAGCTGACTGGCGAAATTCGCGAAAATAAAAACCTCGCAAAATATTCGGCGTATACAGTATTTGAGGCTGGCTATTTAAAGAGTGCATCGTATTTGCTATCTAATTGTGAGTGCTAAGATGACCTATGTGTGTACCAAAGTATGTTAGCATTGTGTGATACACCTTTCAGTGTTATTGAAAGAGATTCTCATATATTTGATCCAAGCAAACATAAAGAGGAATTCCTCAATACAGATGTAGTTTAGAAAAAAATGCACTGAAATTAGACAAATATTACATTTAGTGTATTTACCTTGTCAAAAGTAGGCACCTGATTCTGTCATGTTCAGGCAACAGCAACAAGAAGGATACTAGCTATCTTTTTTAATAGCACATATTGAAAAAAAGAAAATCAAAGTGATTTTGCAGCTGGTCATTATAAAAAGTCTACCCGCGAACGGTGACAAACAGATAATGAGCTATGACGTAGATCGTCATTTGCATACCACCAAGCACAGTGCGTTGAGCGTTAAAGAATAATACATATTAATGATGCAATCACACGCCGCAAATGCTACGTTGAGCTAATGTTTTAATGAAACCTAAATAGTAATAAAGACGCGCGCACCTATTGTCACGTCATGAATTTGCATACGCGCTATGTCACGATCACGCGTTGACCCGATGCAACCTCGTAAGGCCAATGACATTTAGCCAATCAGCGTAGGGTATTCAAGTGAGAAGCACGCAGGGACGCGCAATTGCTTTAGTGTATGAACATATCGGTGGGTTATTCACTCGGGGCTAAACTGACATGGTTTATGAATATTGAAAAGGTACCAATGGCGAAGTTTCACGAAATTCCTCCAAACTCAGTATGAATATACGTGAGTATTTGCTGCAACTTACTAGGCAGGTGCATTGTACAAATACAACAGGTATGGCAGTAAAACAACCCTCCCAAAATGGCCTTCCGGCTCACAGTTGGCACACTGTGCCGTCAATGTAAAATTGGGTGTTGTCGTAGAGCTGATTGCGTTTGAGTGAGAAATGACACCTGATTTTCAACTTGGAAGGTACCAATGTAAAATTTTCACAAAACTCTACAGATGAGGTATGTAGAGCAAGCTTGAAATCTAGATTTTCATAAAAACCAGGTGCATATAAGCAAAAAGACATATTCTGGGAGGTATGAGTTCGTAAAGTCGAGAGTCCATGTGAATGTCCTATACCTGATTGTTCGCTCTGCGCGGTGCATCTAAAAACGCTCTTTTCCTATGGAGGATGTCACCGCACTTTTTGTAATGTGTGGAAGATAGAGGTGTTTACCTGATTGCAACAGTGATTTTTTTTTTTCACATGCAATGTGACACAAGAATTGTCAGTTTTTGCATCACATTTCAGAAAACAATTTCGGAAATTTTTGGAAAGCTGTTAATTTTGTGTGCGTATGAAAGGACCTATTGCATTGCATCCAAGGTAGTTGCAGTTGTGACTGAAGTATGCGTAGGCAGTGATGTCTAGTTGCTATCCAGACAGACTTGTGGTGGGGAGATGCAGGTCAAATGGAGTCTGATAACCAATGTGAGCTGAAAGACTGTGGAGGAGGGAAGATGATTGAAAATTATTTTATGCTTAAAAATAAATAAATAAATAAATAAAATGTCTAATGGAATGAAATGCCTGGGTAGTAGTTGTTAGAGTTTTTGGCTTCATATTCATCATCTACGAATTGTAAACGGTATTATTTCCATGTGAGCTTTATATAAGTAAAAGCACTCTTTCCCCATTCCTCTCTAAATTCAGTGACAATTAAACAGATGACTTTGGTGTATAGACATGCATCAATAGCCAGTTTAGTACATGGCACTGCTGCCTGTTGGGAAGCGGATGTGATGACGGGTCACGTATAGCTATGAGGGCACTATACAGGAAAGTTGCTACTCTCGGTTGACCATGAAAGGAAGGAAATCAAATATTGATATGAGCTTAAGTTTATTTATTTGTATAGTTTTTTTTTTTTTTTTTTGGTTCTCTTTTTAAAAATCGTTTCTGCTCTCTTGTGGTCAGACAGGAAGAGGGCAGAACTACATTTGTATATAGGCCTACTAGCCAGCACAGTATGGATGTCACACTTGTAAAAATACAATGGCCCTTTCCAGACCCTTGTCATAATGCTGTGCCAGAAATTCTTTAAGCTATCAATCCCCCCCCCAAAAAAAAAAAAAAAAACCACCAAAAACAACAAAACCCACCTGAACAAACAATGAATAAAAGCAACTACAAAAGGAATATAAAGGGTTTGGCATGCCAGTTTCATAGAAATTAGATTGACAACAGTTTTAGTGGAAAGTGGATTGACCAAAAAATAAAATAAAATATTGTGTCTGCAGGCTGGACATGACTTTCATTAAGTTTGAAGGGACTACTTTTGTTTTGGCCTAGATTCATAGTCCAACTTTTTACGTTGAGGAATTTTGAAAGAAAAAAAATCAGCAGAAAGCTTAAATTTTAGGACCGAAGTAAAGAATCTGGCTTACCAGGTACCGGTACCAAACTTTAAATTGAATGAATGTGAGAAATTTGTTTAGTATTCAAGCAGAAGAAATTCACTGTATGTTTATCTAGGAAATAAATTGCAAAGAATCTAACCTTTGTGTAATGATATACATAGATTTTGTGTTTGAACAGACAATTATGCTGTAGCCACACAATGACTAGATGTTTCTTAAGTTGTGAAAATATCAACAGCAAATGATTCCTCTTATGACTGTTGTGTTAGAATGTAGATTTATAGGTAGGAATCAGACAGGAAGGCATAATACCGGTAAGTGTTTTTAGCATTGTCCAAAGTTTAGCATTAATAATGTAATTCAAAAAAACCCTCAAGTCTACAAATCAGAAATCAGTTTCAGGCAACTGATTGTAACTCTCGACACACCCCTCAGGACGTTGTATGATGAAAAATGCTGTGACTGAGTCAAAATGTGATGCGGCTGACAATCAAGTGTTAAGCCAAGATCTTTTGAGTCTGAGATCATTTTCACTTACCAACACCAGACTCAGATGGAGTGACTTTCAACCTGTCACGGCTTCAACTCCTTCTCTGAAGCGCAGTGTCTGGTTCCGTCTGAATGCCATGTGTCTAATATGGGGCTCTTCCCCATTTGCAGACGATCCAAGTTTGTGCTATCTTTTTTTTTTTCCATCAATGAATGGCACTGGGATAGTAAGGTCAGGGTAATGTTGACATGGTGTCTAAATTTAGTGACAAAAACAGGACTGCACGTATGCTTATGACTTGGGTGAGGGCCATTGTCGTGCAGGAGTGATCAAACTGTCGTTAGGCTTTTTAGAGATTGATGCATGGTCATACATTACCTCACAAGGCTCAAAATGGATGTGTACTTTTTGGCTTTGTTATTATGGACTGGAAGAGTTGGGTTTTTTTTTTGGTATTGTTCATAGTCATGCATTATGACATTTAGAGTAAACACATCGGTTATGGTCTAAATCAAATTTCTAAACTGAAAATTATCTCTCCAATTTTTTTTGATGCAATGTCTGGGTGTGTCCACTTTCAGTTCCGCAGTTCAAAAGTTTTCTTTTCAGATAGGACTAGAAGTTGTGTTTTTCTCTGAATTAAGCTGAATCAAACAATGGCAAAAATCATTTTACATGGCACTGTTCTGCACCATGCCAAGGTGTTTCAGTGAAAGTGAGTTGAAGGACATGTTAAAAAACAGAAAAACCCTCATGAATGATTGACAGCGATAATCATGATAACAGTAAACCATGACCTGATTTCATAGTGAGAACAGAATAATGTGAATGAACTGTTTTGGTTGTTCTGCTTCTACTTCAGTTTGAACTCTTTCCCCTTAACATCAAGGTCTTATGATTTGGGGCAATTTCTGTAAACACAGGAAAAACATAACCATAAAAATCTCATAATCCAAGGTTACCTCTTGTGTCACCATACCAGTTCCAAGGGAAAAAAGCACCCCCCCCCCCACGAAATTTAGTTTTTTTTCCCCTCAAAATACACAAAAGCAGACAATCTATGACATGTTTGTTAGTGAGATATAAACGAGGAAATCACATTTGTCAATAATTAAATGTTTTGACAATCAAACCACTGACATATGAAAGATGATATTCACACATATATACTTGCACGTACAGTTTATAATGTAAATGACATTTAAGCAAGGCTGTGTGAAGCTTTCTGCTCTTAATTTGATGAATCCAAAGACTGTCATCTAGAGTTTGTAGGATAACCTCTTATTTGGGTTATTCAACCTTTTAGAATGAAATTTGCTATCTCTCTTAGGATTGAAATTCAGCAGATTTATTTTCACAATGTTCAAATTTGCAATCTAGTGTTTCGTATGGGCACATAAAACACACATTGTGGGAAATAAATACCGATTAAACATTCCTGGTTGGAAACAGTGATGACATTTGTGATATAGAAACATGTTTTAGAATGATTAGAGCAGAAAAACACCATGATTTCAATAACCTATCATTTCATACAATTTTTTTCTTGTCTACACACAAAAAGGGATCGTACTACCCTACACCCACATCAATGTTAAAACCATTTATCTATGATATGTAGCCTTCAGCATGTCCGTACCATCTTTGTTTCAAGTTCACTTATTCAAATGATAAAGACTCTGGAAAATTGCTCTGTCAACGTTTCATATTAAACTACTTTCTGTATGAAGAGAGCCTGTCAGTGAGAAACTTTTTAAAGATTCTAAGTAAGAATTATGGAAATTTCATTATATAACACCGAAAGAGGGCAGTGTTAGAATTGCTAAATTTAGTTTTTCCAGAGCTAGACACTATTTGGCCCCAAACCTAGGTGATACACATACTATAAGGCACACAGGAGGAAGGTTGCATACAGTCAACGTGCACAAGTCTGCGAGGGAAATACAGCGTGGGTCTGGGATAGGAAGCCGTCATTTGGCCATTCCCTGCGTCCTGTGTGCCAAGCTGTACAATGTTGCACTTTGTTAGACGATATCTCTGACATACATCACTCTTTGACTTCAGTGTGGCAGGTTGCAATGGTTTGCGGACGTTTACTCATATAATATATTCTGTATGCATGTGCTGGCTCGGCGAAGTGATCATGATGACTAAAACCCTGTTTTAAAGTGATGGAACTTTGGCTCTGGACAATGTTTTATTTCAGGGTTGAGCAATGACTGGTTAGTAATGCTGGAGGAAATTGATGTGTTACTGATAGATAGGATACAGTAGCGGCTGAATAGCATGTTATTTTGTGAAGATTTCTTTTGTTCAGTCATGTATATGTTCATTCCAAGCTCCTATATTAATCTTTTCCATTTTTTCTGCTATGTTTTGCCACTTTGCAGTTGCGGCCTCAAGCCAGACCAAAGAGTGTGACTGGATTGGAGAAGGGTGGGTGCGGTCCGTCGTCTTCTTGGTAGGGATGTGATCCGGGAGTCTCCAGGGACGATGATTCGCCCGCCCACCATCCGCACCCTGATCAAGGTGGGTCTGATGCTGTGCATCGGCTTCCTACTGCTGCTAGCCAAGCTGGAGACCTGTACCAACTCCATCACAGACGGACGGCTGGCTGTGCGAGACCTCCTGGCCAACTCACAGCCATTCATCAGCAATGGCGACATGGAGCGCAAGGAGGACTGCATGGCCGTGCTGAGCGAGCAGGAGGAGCACCACCGCACCGAGATCGCCGCCCTCAAGCAGCAGATCGTTGACCTCAAGACGGAGCTCACCAAGTATGTGGAGAATATCCAGCAGCTGGAGGAGCCGATGATGGGAGGCGAGGCGGCCGCCACAGCCCGCCTGGCCAAGTACTTTGACCGGGAGCAGGGTCGCGAGCTGCTCACCCACATGCAGAAACAGATGGGCAAGATAGAACGCCCTCGCCAGCCGCGCGATGAGTACGAGGTTGTGCCATTCAGCAGCCTGACATCCAAGATGGTATACACAATGGAGGAAGGACTGTCGCATCGACCCTCCCAGCGCCCGAAAGGTGACCGCAAAGAGGAACTCGTAGAAGCGGTGTTTTACGCAATCGACGAGCTGAACAAGAAAAAGGAAAGCACGCATGATTTCACAATAGAAAACTTTGTGGATGGTATATTTAGGACAGACAGGACTGTTGGCACATATTACAATCTTGTATTTCGGGGCGTGCACGAGAACTACTACTACAGCGTGCAGCTGCTACGTCCGTTTGCACCCCTGCAAAAACACAAGTCACAAATTGTAGATACGAGTCGCATAGTTATAAATATTATCATGCCTCTATCAGGGAGAATTGAGAAGTTTCGAACATACATGGAGCGCTTCAAATCAGTAGTATTAGAATCCAAAATGCACGTCTTCCTCACCATAGTGTATTTTGGTAACGAGGGATTGCAGGAGATGCACAGTATCCTGGAAGAAGTGACGAGCCCCTTCAGGTATCAGAACTACAAGATCATCACGCTGTCGGGAGAATTTTCCAGGGGGCGGGGACTTGAGGAGGGTGTGCGCAGCTGGGAGGGGCCCGATGTCCTCATGTTTTTCTGTGATGTCGACATTGCTTTCAATCGGGTATTCATGGAGCACTGCCGCTACTACACAATCGCTGGCCGCACTGTGTACTACCCAATCGTGTTTAGCCTGTACAATCCTGATGTCGTATACGGAAGCCACGACTTCATTCCACAAGAGAGCGAGCAGTACCACATCCACAAGGATGTCGGGTTCTGGCGAGACTTTGGTTTCGGCATGACCTGCCAGTACCGCTCAGACTTCCTCAACGTCAAGGGTTTCGACGTTGACATGAAGGGATGGGGCGGGGAGGACGTCTACCTGTACCGCAAGTACCTTCAGTCGGATCTGAAGGTGATCCGGGTCCCCGACGCAGGCATCTTCCACACCTACCACTCCAAGGAATGCTCGGAGAGCTTGTCAGCGGAACAGTACCGCATGTGCATCGGATCCAAGGCACGAAGTGAGGCGTCGCACTCGCAGCTGGGGCGGCTGGCCTTCAAGGATGAAATCAACATGACACTGTACAACTTGGGAGCACCTAGACATCACCAACCACCAGCTCATTGAGGAACAGCCAAAATGTGTTTTGTCAGCTGTCCTTGTCTCTTTCATGTTATACTTGCCACTTGTGTGTAATCGGTGATGTTTTCTATTTCACGTCATTTGATCAATCTGGAGCTCTCGACCGAAATGAAAATTTGGTGTGTCTTCTTCTTCCAATAGTACAACATATAAAAGAAGAGTTAACAGCAAATTTGTTCATTTTAATTGTTCTAAATAGTCTTATATATCAGAAATAGGCATTTATTAGATGGGTGCCATCAAACCTGATGGTAACTTTGCACTTATTATAGTTTTAAGCAGTGGATTGGGTGCTGTATGGAAGTTCTGATTCTAATTCGCAAAATTAGACCCATTCACAACTTACTTTGGTTTGGTTCCAATCAACTTTCAGTTTTGCAGGTTTAGAGTGTTGCATCAACTGTGGCTGTCCCAATATTTATTTCACTCTTGTGATTTATTACAGCACAAAGCTGATTGCTGAAATAGATGCAGTTATTGACTATAAGAACGCAGCTTTTTTGTATGCTGACTCCATTCTGTCTCAGTAGAATATGTAAGGACCACAATACCACAGCACATTGAGTTTGTCATGAGTTGATAGTCTCAACAGAATAGAAAGAGAATGATCTTGCAAAGCTGAGAAAAGATTGAGAGTGCTGTAGTCTTGCACACCGAAGTAAGTAGATCTTGGTAACGTTCATGAAAGTTTCTCTTGTGAATTGGGGTTTAAACAAATACAAGGAGGCTTGGACGTCGGGGTATCCTGCTTGTCTTGTTTCTGATGAAGCCACGAGGATGGCCAACATCATTTGCAGAACACAGCTAGGAATACCTTGTAGTTTGCCTCTGTTGGAGTGCCTGAATGAGGTATATACCAAACTTACGTCTAAAGACTGCATGTGATACTAGAATGGCATGTGTCGAGTTCCTTTTAAACTTTGTCATGTATTGTGTGGCATTAATCACGTTCAGACGGTGGATCCTTAACTTTGAGGATAAGCTCTTAATAGTTAAGTATGGGGTGCCAAATGTTGCATGGTCTCTTTCATCAACAAAATGACAATTTTGTGATGAAATTGTTGTTTCATTGACAAAATTGTCAATTTGTAACGAGATTAATGTTGTCACTAGACGACATAAGAACAATTTTGTCACAAAATAGCCAGTTTGTCTCTGATTTCGTGACAAAATAAACCATGCGACACTTGGTGCCCCATACTTAACTAAAACGTATCCCCAAAGTTAGCTTATCCTGAAAGTTAAGGATCACCGTCTGAACGTAACTAATGAAATGTAAGTTTTTCTGAGCCTCCCTTTCATGTCTGTTTTTCTGAGAATGCTTCAGGAATCTTCTAGCTACCCGGTACTGTAAATTGAGAAATTTTCACATATTTTGCACTATTTCTGCCTAGCGAGAATTCTAAAACCCGCAAAAATATCTTCACAATTTTTTTCTGCACATTGTGAATTGGTTGACAATTGCACAGCGCGAATTCATCAACCTGCGAATATGTTTTTGAGCCGTTCAGTGCGAAAAATTAATCACACGAAAATATTGACGTTTACAGTACCTGGAGACATTGTATCTTGATTGTGTTCATGAAAACCATTACGTAAATGTAGTTGTGTATCAAACACATATGATACTGCTGTAAGTTATTGTGATCCTAATCTCCAGGCAACGTTCTTCCGTTTATCAGTGCACCTGCCTAATCACATTGTGATTATTATTACCCTTGCTTAGTAACAATGTAACTTGGTGATGACGACAATGACGATGACGACAACGATGACGAAAGCCCTCCATAATTTAGTGATGTGACCATCTCTAGAAACAACCTGTACTCAAAGACCAAGGCAGAGATTCAATCCATTTTGAACCTCATGTTGTGCGTAGACATCCTGACTTCGTGCTTTGCTCCAATGCGATTGTGATATATGTGTTGCCTCACCGCTCCAGTATGCCCAATCCTTGCCAATTTTGTCATCATTACTGAGGCATAAAATTATTGCGCTTCATTGTACAAAATTGTTGTATATGTCAGAACAAACACTTCAAAGGCAATGTCTAGAAACACAGACCTAGCATTGTAACTCCTGCAGAGTGAATGCCACCAGAATTTTTATTTTTCTTGGAAGGTAATATTCTTGGCAAAATGAAGAACAAAAGAATGTTATATCAATCCATTACATTTTGCTTGAATGAATGAACATGGAACAGGTGTGTGTGTGAAGTTTGCATTACGTTTTCTGCATGATCAATCACTGTAATGGCAGTTTGAGGTCTTTTCCAGCCCCGACATCTCTGGGGTATGGTGTTGATCGAAACTTGAGGGTCAAACCTATGATGAGCTGATGTCTCATCTGTAAGGGAAGCGTTTTAACATTTCACATGATAGATGCGGTGATGAGCTGTGGGGCTCAATATATATCTTGGAAAGTTTTTAGGTTTTGAACGGAGGTATCTTATTGCTCTGATTCATTTCATCATCAGACTGTATTACAATGTGAGGAGGCTTTTATCCTCTTAACACTTAAAAAGAGAGAGCTGCCTGATTTTAAATACTGTGTTTGTGGAAAGCACTATGATGAGTGTGTTCAGCCACTAGTAGGCCATTGATCAGTCTGATTGAAAGTCATTGTCATTGATTGAATCGTAGTGTGAATGAGGTAGCCAAAGACAATATATGACAGTGGTGGTGAAGTAGAGAAAATTCTACAGACTTTCTGAGGTACTGGCTTTATCAATCCATGTGATATTCAGGATAATGCACTGAGAGGTAGAATGATCATCTTGGCAGATGTGATTATTAAAAAAAAAACACCCCAAAAACAAAAACACATGATTGAGTGATAATAATGTCGTCAAATATGTTGTCATGAATTTGAGGTTGCTATGTTTGTGTAAAGTTTGAATGATTAACAGTATTGTAAACTTTGAGCTGACCCTTCAGAACATGAAAAGACCACTGCCTATATTATGTCATTTCAGTCATTAAATTCATCAAACTGATCTTTGGATAGCTGTGCCATTCCCCAAAGCACTATAAATGCAGTCTTTGGGTTGGTGATTCAGCAGGGAACATCCATTAGCATCAGATCATGCAGAATGTTTAGGAGTAGGAGAGTTCCAGAGGTCTCCCAAACACACAGCAATGATGTGTATTTCAAAGTTATTCTTTTAATGCGTGGAAACGATATGTGCATATTGAGATACAAAGCAATATTTTTGTTGTTGTTGTTCTGCTCACACCATGTTATAATTATGCTAAAGTGCCTTAAATGTGAGCTGCGTATGTCCAAACTATACCCGTCCGTGTGTACCACATGTCCTGCTTACTATGCTTTTTGGAATTGGTACACTGAATGCCGCCAAACTTGCCCATCTTATCTGTAATCTTCCCTAAGTCTTAGTGCTTTCTGTTTTGTGGGTCACCAAAGTGTATTGAGGATATTGTCTTAACCCTTTAGTTTTCTGCCAGGTCTTGGGAAATTGATTTTAAATTTGAAATCTCTAGTGTGATGTTGGTCACAGGAATCTCTTACAACAGAATTGGTTGGTCTTAATGGGTGAATACACAAATTCCAATTTAATTGTCTCTGCCAAGGAGGTAAGTGTGTTTGTCGGCGTTAGTTTGTTTGTTTGTCTGTGTGCAAAATAACTTTAAAAGTTGTAAACAAATTTGGATTAAACTTTCAGGAAAGTTGATAATGACAGGAGGAACAGATGATTAACATTGGTAGTGATCTGCAAAATTTGATGAAATTTGGAAGGATTTTTGATCTTCTGGCAGATAGGGTTTAAGTAGTGAACTTGGGAATTCAAGCTACGTGTATTTGAGGTTTGCACATGCACTCTAAAGCGCGAAAGCATGTGCTCTGCTCGTGCAAGGCGCCACGCAGCTGGAAGCTGATGAAAGTGAAAAGAAAGTAGCAAGATTCATTAACAGTATGACCACCTCTGTCGTATTATCTTGTCCTGTATTAAAATCTAATTTTTAAGTAAGATTCAAATGTTGTGCCCCCTTTGTTTCTTGTACTAGATGGAGATTAAGACGTCGTACCACCACTGTAGGTCAGAGTGTTTTCAGTCTCACTGTAGGTGGGGTGTCTTCAATCATGGCAGCAACTACAATGCAAACAGACAGATAAAGAAAATTGTAAGGAATAGGAAAAGATCATATTCAACAATATAGGAGACGAAAAATTGAAGAAAAAAACACAACAACAACTAACTTTCATTTTTGAGACCAAAATTAATCATTTGAAAAGTGGAGTATTTATAGATATATTTGTGCCATTTTTTGTTTCTTGTGCGATTTAGGAAAAGATAATATATGCCATCCTATACCATTCCAGATATTAACTTGATGTGTTGTGAGTTTAATCTATGACAGTTACTCTATAAGAGGGAACAAGTTTAGTGCGACATACTAGTCAGTGCCTGTGGGTGAGCAAACATTCAAGTCATGTTCAAGTCAAGTGTCAGGACTGTCAAACATTTTGTTTATTTTCTCCCCAAGAATTGATGTCACAGATATCTTCTACTCTGCCCCCATTCCCCCGGCCCCAATCCCGCACATACTTGGCTACTCTTGTCAGGAATTTTCTTGCCATTTCATGGCATGTCTTTTGTCTGTCTCTCCCACAGTTTCGCTCGTCATTGTTGACAAGTTTATTCCTGGCTTTGTAAGTGAGGACCAATGGGAATTGCTACTACCTGGGGGGAAAAAAAACCCCCTCCAAACTCAGAAAGTGGGCTGATGTTCATGCAATGTACGTGTACATCTGAGAAGAAGTTTGCCTTGAAGTCTCCCAGAGCAGTAATGTGGAATCTGCTAAAAAGAAAACAAAACGCAAAAATAAATTAAGATGGTTTCCACGGCCGTTTTTCAAACCAAACTGTTGCAAGTCCATGAATCACCCATGATGTTTCAGGAACCATGGGGTGTGATGATTTTTCTTTTTGTTTTTTGCGTCATGCTCCAAACTTTTGGTGTGTCATTGTTACCACTCAGGGTCCATTGCTTTAAAGCACCAGGATACATGTATTTTTTTTTTTTTTTTGTCCTGCATGAAATGCTACGTTTGAGTGCAAGCTGTCAAGAGAGGTTTGTGTGTGCATTCCTTTAGAGATACTTGGGACCAGCTTGTAAAATTTACAAAAATCGGTACTGAAGCACAGCTGTATCCTACAAAGAAAGAAAAAATACAATAGAGATAAGACAGCAGCCATTATGAAATAAAAGCTGTCTGCATTTATATTCTTTGTGAGTACAGATGTATTGAGATGAGGTTTTAACGAACTTGATATGTGAGTTAACGAAGATATGAAGGACTTGCAAGTAACATTTGCTCTCTCTATATATATATGTGCATACCTTACCTTGTAGTTTAAAGACCAACCCTTTAAAAATTGTTCAGCATTGACGGGGGAACTGCGTACTCTACTATACTCTCACATTTCTTTGCCAAGTTGAAAAAGTATTGTATAATTACTGAAGGAGCAAGTACGATAGTCAATGGACCAAGACCAAAGAACATATATTTTCTTTATGTGTGTTTACTACATCTCTAGCAACAATCATGTAGACCACAAACAGTAAAATGCTGGGCAAGTACATGCTTGCATATACGATCACACTACCAGCAGCCACACACGCATCCACCACACTACTGACACGCACACACCCACACATCTTTAAATGAATCCTTTAATATTCCTCAACTGTGATATGGACAACTACAGAAAAAGAATCAAATTCTAAGTCATTTTCTTCCATCCTATTAAGCACTGTCAGTAAAATATTCAAATTGTGTGATTTGTTTGAGTCATTTTGCCAGCAAATAAAGTTTATAGTGAAATCATTATTCCCTCCTCTAATATTCTTCTAGAGCTTATCTAGGAGGAGCAGAAAATTATCTTAATGTTTCCCAAATGCAGCAGTTACACTCAGCAGCATGTTCATGTAGCAGAAGTGGGAATATGAATAAATCCACACACAGAGAGTCAAGCTTGTTGGCCTACCTGTTGCTTGCCACTTGTTTGCCAAACCACCGAGGATGCGGTATGCTCCAAATTGGGAAGCGTTAAATGCCACGACAAAAGAAGTGGCGAGGTTTCATAGAAGGACATCCTTGGCATAATGTCGTTCATCTCCAGGCAACTGACGTCAGTGCACTACACCTGGCATTTTTTTTTCTTCTAAAAACCAAAACCTCATCCTTATTTCTCTCCCCCCCCCCCCCATGTGCACAGGCATCATAAGCTAGAACAATCCCCTCAAAGTATGAAGCCGAATATTTACACAAGGCACAGGCACAGTGAATATTATTAGCCAGGAATGATGTTTAAGTTTGTCTGTTGTGCTTGTGAGTTTGTTTGTTTGTTTGGTTCTTCGCTTTTGTTTCTTAGTGTATTTTACATGTATTGCTATCAGTCTCCATGTTCTGAGGAACTTTGCTGATGTTTGTCCAATTTTGCAATACAGTATTGGAGGTAGGACTCAAATTAGAACTTGTTTGAATAAAACAGAAGGTAAAGGAAAAAAGCAAGGTACACTGTGTCTGTGAGTATTTGTTTGTGTACATGAGTGCTTTTCTGTTTGCATTTGTGTAGGTGTGTTGTTTGTAAGATTGTCCATATGTGTTTGTGTGTTGGTTTGTATGTGTGTGTGTATGTTAGTGGGCATTCTTTTGTGTGTGAGAAAGGAAGAAATATGAGAAAATGAGGTCTGAGTATGAGACTGATTATTTGACTATTTTGATGAAGCGAACAGATGTACAATCTTACTCTTCAGATGTGTACAAGAATGTAGATGTGAGCTCATGATAAAAATTTGTGCAAAATAACACTTTTATGAAACTCTTTCACAGCCAAAGGTTAGATATGTACATTGTACATACTATCAATGACATTATGAGACGGTGGCACTTGGAGACACGTGGGACACAATTTTATCATGCCAATTTACGAATGTAGTAAAACGTCACTAGAACAGGGAATATGTATGCATAACATGCATACACCTTCTTTCTTCTACGCGACACGGGGGAAACAATTTCATCAGACTAATATTTACTTTAATATATAGTGACCTAATGCCACTAATACAAAGGATGTGTATGCATATTAAACATGCATACACATCCTTTGTTCTAGGACAGGCGTCCATCGAAGTTCGGAGTCTCGGGTGAAGCTAGCACGACTGCGTCTGCAACCAATGATGGCTAGATAGTTTCAGCTGTAGAATCTAAATTTTAAAGGGACATTCCAGACGATTTTCATAATTTCACATCATGTAGTACATAAATCATCAACTCCATGTATAGATTTGTGGAATTTACTGTGGTTCTTGAGCAGAGAAACAATACTTTGAAAAAACCTTAAACAAATTACACTGAACAAGGATGATGACATAGAAGGTTCACATATTTCAGAAATGTAGCAGTGTAATTCCATTACAATACCACTTGCTTGCGAGTTCACCTGTGTATAATCTATGCATGCCTTCTTCTTTCATTCTGCTTCCTTGAGCCCCAACTCATGCATTCTTATGGTGACTCTGCCATGTCATCATCCTTGTTCATTGCAATTTGTTCTAAATTTTGAAAATATTCTTATTCTTCATCCAAATTATCACAAATTCTGAAACTCTGTCCTCAGTATAACTAATTTATAGTTGTTCAAATGTAAAAATCTGAAAATCATCCGGAGGTCTCCTTTAAGGAGCAGCTGCAATGAATAAATGGTGCTAGGTGTTGAGGCCAGAAACATCTGCATTTTTTTGTTTTTTTCCATCAGCACAGGAAGAACAGATAAAAGACTGCCGTACTTGTACATTCAATATCATGCATACAGTGATTGTTCCTGATGATTAGGGAGCTTCTGTGTTATGCACAACACAGCAACAACTATTGTATGCCATGTGGTTTTTCTATGTGTAGTGAATAGTATTTGGTGATATGAACAGGTGTACTTTTTGAAAAGCACATTACATGTTACACTACATCCTCAGGGGGAAAAAAAATGTGAATATAGATTCCATTCTGTGTATTGTACCCTGTTTTCTCTCCCTAACGTTGGCTTGTTCAAACATTGTGTGTCAATGTGTACCAACCTCTTTCACCGCCCATTCCCCCAACATTTTCAACATTTCATGTATTTGAACATAATTCTGGGAGTATATTTAGTTTTTACTGTGTACAAGAGCCCATCATAAGTTTGTGTATTCATGGACTGGTGAAATATCTTTAATACCAGATCATGATGAAATGATGTCTATTATTATATATCCAAATCGCAAAACTGCAATTCACTCACAACACACTTCTCACAGATTCACCACAAACCACCCTCACATGATCAGAGTCTGGAAAAGTCATGACACAAAAACATATTGTACATCTGTATTTCAATGTATTTTTTGTTTGTTTATTAGATAAATATTGAATGGCAACAAGGAGAAATGCATTTTGCATTTCTTCTACAAACTACATTTTTTTTTTCAACTTTTCATGGTCTGTAATCCATCACATCTGTACATTAATAAGACAAGGAGAAGAAATCCCAAATTCACCTGAATTCATTTTTTTTTTTGTCATCTCTAATAGCAGATCAATTATATTCACAATTTGAATAATACACAGTGTCAAGAAGAAATACATCTCGTTGTCGTCATGTGTCAGTCCCGTTTTCAAATGTCCGATCTGGAGCACTGATAGAACAAGATCACATCAGCATCACAATATTTTCTTAGTTTTGTCTTTAATTTTCCTACACAGTTTTGCTTGTATTGCTACACAATACTGATTTCATTTGTTGCAATAAAACGATCCAAATCCTGCTCAGGACTAAGTACACCTGGTCACATTAAAAATACAAAAAAAGGTTGCTTGTCAACGCAACTTTTATTAAGTCACCACGTATTAAACTGTCAATCTGACAACTTTTGCCGTTTACGGTGCCCTCCAGGACAATTGAAATGATGTCACAAATATATTTACAGACACATTGTCAAATTCAACTGTGATGCGGCCGAGACAAACAACATGCTAAGTGCTGGATATGAGGGGGACAATTACTTGGAAAAAAATAATCAGACAGCTGCTGCATAGGACTGTGCCATGATGGATTGGATAAAATGCAATCCAATCAATATATCAACAAAGACCAAGAACGAAGCAAAAAAAAAAATGCCTTTTATGGACGGGCGGTCTTTATTAACATCTATAGGAGGGTCCAACTGACTGCATGCTGTACTTGTTATTACTGGACGATATCCTAGCAGGAGTCATATTAAACTGCCTTTCATATACACACAGTTGTAAGACTTGGCTTGGTGCTAAGACGAAGCTAGACCGCTCATTATGTCAGAGAAAGAAAACAAAAGAAAACTTTCATGATCATGATGCGCGCAAAGATTTACAAAAATTTTTCTCAAATGCCAGCCAGGGTGGCACTGGAGTGAGGCCAATAACAGCAGAAATTTGAAGAACCGCGATACAGTTACTATCATCATGCAATACAGAATATTGTAGTGTGCTAATATCCGCATGGGCTGATATTAAAAATTTAACTTGGTATTAGCTCAGAAATAGTTCTGAAATTTTGTGGCTGTGCTTCTGGCATATTTGCTTAGATAGAAGTTGAAGAAGAAGAAGAAGAAGAAGAAGAAGAAGAAGAAGAAGAAGAAGAAGAAGAAAAAAAGGACGGACAAAACAAAACCAAAGACAATACACCCCAGATTTTGTGCAGAAACTTAGCAAACATTTTGCTTGATCTCCCTGGAAGAATTTACAATGTACTTTACAGAATGTTTCATCTGCTGTTGCATACTAATGTAGGAGTGGAAGTTTATGCCTGATTAATTTTACACAAAAAGGTTAAGGTAAGCTGAATTTTGCATATTTTGAAATTTGCTGTCCACAGCTTATGCTTGGAATGAATTCACATGGCCCAAATATACACTAACAAAATGTGTGCACATTTTTACTCCTGTGCTAGATTCTCAAAGTGAAGTGTGTGAAATTTCACCCTGCAAATTATTTCACATTTGCAGTAATATAACACATCCTTTTTAAGTAGAGTATCACAGCATGTTAACTGGGTTTCTAACTGTGTCTGAAAGCATATACCCGGTAAATGAAGTAGAGCAGTGCTTGGTCTGAATTCAGTTGAACTAAAGTCAAGTTCTGGGGATGGTGAAAATAAGCTGACAATTTTACTTCACTTGTCATCAACGCATAATTGTTGGGGTGCCATGTCACAAGGGCTATGAGTTCTACATTTCAGGGACGGATTTCATGTTTTACGACGGAAGGTTAACAGGAATTACTGTGTCGGTCACAAGCTGGTCATTAAAAATAGTTAATTGGTCCTATTGGTCCAGATCATTATCAAAATTCATTTCAAAGGGGAGGTGGGGACAATGAGAAAGTTAGTTCACAGACAGGCCAGGCTTTTACAAACTTGGACCAACATGGATCCTTAAATAATGTGACCAGTTGCTTCAACCTTTAAAGAATCAAGGTGGAGGTCTCATTTTGTCCATCTTTACTGTCACATTGTTTTCATTCTACTTTACATTTGGCAGACTTGACCAATGGGGTGAACATTGATAGGTGGGAATGTTGTGTCCTAACTTGCTGCAGAAAAAAGAAGAAAAAAAAAAAACACTAGCTCCCCCCAAAATACACAATAGTTTTTTTTTTAAGTTTTGAGCATAAGTGTGTGAATGTAAAGACAAGCAAGAGTGAGAATGTGAGAGTGAATTTGAGTGTGAACTTGTTTGTGAACATGAGTGTGTGTGTGAATGTGAAGGCAAGCATGACTGTGTCTGGATGTACATGCATACAATGTAAGGGAAGGTCTCAGCTCACTGGCAAGCACAAGAAATTCTCTTATTTACTCTTGCAGGAGTATCAAATTTCCATTGCCTTTAAAAAACAGCAAATGTCACAATTCCTTTGCATGTTCAGCTCATAAACAGAGAATAATCTGCATAATAGAAGCTACAGTCCAGTACACTGACAAATATAAACTGTGCATCGTCTACTTGTCCACATCAAATGGATAAAATGCAACAGGTACACGGCGAGTTCATCTACACTGTTGTTCAGATTACATGCATCTTTAAAGAAATGGGAAGACGACTACCTTTCTAGGTTGTCATTTTAACAACCAATGCCATTTATATCTTGAACAAATTTCACGATTAAATGGCTGTATTGAATGTGCCTCTTTCACTTAAAAAAGACAGGATCAAATTCATCAGCGCATCTATGGTCTCTGGCATGGCTCTCCCCCCACTTTTATGCATTTCACCACTTTATACAGCTGAAGTTGTGAAGAGTTTCCTTGAAGCAAATCGTTCTTAGACATGGGTGGGGGAGATATAATGCAAACTGTGTTTGACAACATAATACCTTGATTTCAATCTTTCTTTCTTGGTTGTTTTTGTATCCAGAAGCAAAGAATGATCTATTGAATGTATCACTCACATCAAGGTGGTATAATTTCATATTGCAGATGAATGCTGATATGATAAATTTTAGGGACTCAACATATAATGAATAAGAATTTTAAAAAAAAGGTTATATACTACGGTATAAACCAAACATCCACAAATATCTTCACAATCTAGAGCACACTGGGAGTACTATTTAATCCATCCTTGATTTCAAGGATAAGGGTTCTAGGCTTTGCGAAAGAGAAAATAAAATTCTTACCCAAACTGATGCCATCTATTTGAGACTGCCAGTTACAAAGCTGCATACAATACTCACAAGTCAGATTTAACGCCGAAACATAGTTCTCGTATGCTTGCAGAATTGTTGACTTTTGCTCCAAAATGCACACGTCAGTATAAGAAATGTGTGGAATAAATAACACTGTAATAACAGGATTTCAGTTGGGTAACGACAAAACTGTGAAATATCCGCCAAAAGAGTTCGTTGGAAGTCCGCAATCTCAGAACTTACCCGATCGTGGTTGCTACATAATTTTTCATAATCGATTATTGATAATCCACAAAACTGGGCCACAGCAACCTCTGTGCTAGAATGAATCGCACGCACCTTGTTGGAAAATACGATTGCAAGGGCACGATCGATCATCACATAACATTCTACCCACCCACAATGCTGGTCTCTTCTGTGAATAAAAGTTGTGTACTACGATAGAAATTATTCTACACTTTTGATCATAAAATACTCCAAAACAACTCATCATCCTGGAAAATTGCATCAGCCAGGTATGTTTCGTGGTAGACCATTTCGATGAATTGGGAGCGAATTCCAAATGATGGAAGATGAATTTCTAGCCCTTCTGAGAACTATATTTCGGCTTTAAGGACAAAGCTCTGAAGGTAAAGCTATGATATGGTAACTAGTGTTCCCACAATCCTTAACTCGCAAGAAGGGTTTGAGCCTCTTATCACATCCCACAGGGGAGGGAGGGGTGTGAATGCAGATACACCATGGTGGATCTTGGCGGGATCAATTGTATAAATTTTGCATAGAAGATTCTGGGAGGCCCTAAACTCTGACGTCTGGTTACATGTGCACCTCGGCGCAAAACTGCAGCTCACACATGGCTCACGCACATGGCATGGTGTGAGGAGTTCCTCAACTGCTCTTTATCACTGGAACTACACATTTTGTGCAGAAATGCATTTTAGCCATGAAATTTTCTTGAAGCAGCACCATTATTTTGACAAGAACAGAATGTCTTATCATTGATTTTTTTTTTCCAACAATGGACAGACATTGTGTTTTGTTAGCTTTTATTCACAAACGCTTGATCTCATAAGAATGTTTTGCATTTTGCTAGAGTTTGTGAGAGTCAATGAATAACATGAATCATTGAGTTAAGCAACCAAACTGTTGTTTGTTGTGGTCTATCAAACAGTAACCCCCTCCCCTTTAATGACAGACTTGCATGCTTCATGTAAATTTTTTTCCAGCTTAGTACATTTATATCTAACATGATGTTGAGGGGAAAAAAGGAGGAAATAGCCTGCAATAAAATGGCTGCAGAATTAGTTTCATCTCTGAACGTACACATCACACAGCGTCTCCATGCAGCAAAGCTGTAAGTTCGTCATATTGTTCAGATCGGAAGGAGGTTGACCTAAATGAGAGAAAAAAATTGAGAAAAAAAGGGGGAAACTTCCACTTCATAGACACTGACTTTTGTCTGAACTCCCTACTAACAGGATAATGGTTCTTACGCTTCAATCCACTTTAACCTACATGCATTTAAACATGAAAGAGGCACAGAAAAAAAACCAAACACATCAAAAAGAAAAGAATAACTTTCCAGAGAGTAGGGCAAAAATCTTGGCCCAGAATAGTGGACCAGAATTCGGCAGGAGCTCTCCGACCATGCACCATTTGTAACATTTCAAAGCGATCAGAGAGAATGAAGGCATACACACATAAAACATACACTTGACTACCATTTATACATAGCAGTAGTTCTTCCACATTCTCGAACAAGGTTTTGGCACTTTTTCATATTTTTGTTTTCTTCAAAACGATAGGGTGGGCAGAGTTTCAGTTATGAATTTCCATGCAAGGACAAGAGCAGGGACAAAAAAAGTCTCCAGCACCCCTTGGGGTATTGATCTGAAAATTAATACTTAAAAATAAAAAATCAATCTGACGGGGGAAAAAAACTCCACTTTCTACCCCCAACATAGTTCCTCCTGCCTGTACACAAGAAAGCACCCAGGTTAAATACATACAAAAATATCACATGTTACTTGAAAAAGCAAGATTCTCCATACAAGAAATCGAGGAAACCACACAGAAATGGGGGGAAAAATACACCAGTTTCCATGTGCTCCCTACACTATGTACACACAAAACATAATTTCAACTTGCAAAGGAAAGACAACCATCATCTTGTCCATAAAAGAAAAAAAAAACACACAACGGGAAAAAAAAATCCTAAAATAGAGACCAAGAACTGAGAATAAGAACTTTACAAATGAGTTTCTACAGACAGAAATAATAAATAAAGATTTTTGAAAGTGACAGATATGAATACATTTCATTAAGTCAAGAGATTTGAGCAAGTACAAAAACTGATAATTTAGCATTAAGCATTACAATGTCAGGGCTTCTGAGGGACAGTCACATCCCTTGTATTTCATTTTTTTTTTTCCTCTCAGGATTAAAAAGAGCAGAAAAATCCCAAACAAACACCATTCTCTGGCAAATTTCCTTTTCGTCCCAGAAACAAGCAGTAAACTTTGCTTTCAAAACCTTTCACATCAATGTATAAACATCTAGAGGAAAAGAATTTTATGGTTTCTTATTTACATTCATACAAAACATTTTTTTTGAGCAAAAATACTCAGAAAGCAAATTTCAATGATAAAAGGAAATCCCCTTCTTGCTTGCATGTCCCTGATAGGACTCGATTAGGTCAAAGAGCACATTAAATTTCAGTATTGGCCTTTGATTACATTTACACAAACCAATGATCTGTTTTCCACTAGAATCCACCCCAACCCTCTGCCCCTGCACTGACACAATACTTCACAAGATTTAACTCAAAAAAATGGAGTCCAGTTGTAGTCTTCATCAAAGTGGTCTAAATTATTCTTCTCAAATGAAGTGCATAAGAAAGAGAACCAACTATGGACTGAAATGGATGTTTGTTTTTTTTCCACTCATTTGTGAAGTACAGCCATCACCTCGAAAATTGCAATGGTTGCAAAAATTCAGCTCTTTCAATTTGGTAAACCAATGAACTGAGCTTTTTGTGCCCATCAAAACTGTGAATGAATGCCCCTGCACGCTATGTGATGGGCTTTTGGCACGCTATTAAAAAGGGATATTATATTGACTGATCGGAAGACAATCTCCTTTCTTGTAGATGCTGCCAGGAAGTAACAAACAGGGATTTGGGGTTGGTCGACACGGTTCAGTCATTGAGGTGTGCAGCAGACCCCTAGGGGGAACATGACAAGCATCCTTTGAACAAAGTCATGAATCTCAACAGAACTACTGAGAAAGAAGGTGGCAGACCAAGTTGATGGTGCTTCCACTGCCAATGTATCTGAGAAGCCACAGCTGGACACAACTTTGTATGTCACTTTATGAGCCAAGTTGGTTACGATACTATAACCTCAGCAGAATACTGTAAAACATGATATATTCGCGGCACGAAATTTTCGCGAATTGGAGCCGATGGCCTTTTTCGCGGCAAGAAATTTTCGCGAATTGCTTCTTGCGTTCAGTGCATATAGTGTAGATAAGAAATTTCGCGTGCATTTTAATTTCGCGAATCTTGCCGCTCGCGAAATTCGCGAAATTAAAATGCACGCGAACATTTCTCGTTTTACAGTATGTGGATGCAAGCGTACACCTCACTGAGAATTCCTTGAGACCAGTGACACCTTAATCATTGGAACGCTGCAATGCAGACTTTTCTACTACCATTACAAAGTGTCGTTTATGGCTTATAGCACTTTGACTACAACAGTATACACATGTTGTTTCATAAACAATTTCCAGACCCGCAAAAAAAAAAAGGAAACTGCATTCACTTTTCAGTTATGACAACAGCTGCAAACTGAGAGAATAATACTAAAATAACATTATTAAACTTATTTTACACAGAAAGGTGAACAAACTTCTTTAACAAACATATTATACAGGCTTTACATGATGCTGCATAAATTAGCAGATGAACAGATGATAGTATAGTGGTCATATGGAATGCATCTATGCCTACAGCAATGGAATATCTGTTAAGGGCTTGGCAGCTTGCTGTCAATGCGTGGTCACTTTTTTTCTCTCTCTTTAGTTTTGGAAGCGGCACATACTGTACCTCAAAGAGAAACAGACACTGCTTAATAAAGGAGACAGGGGAAAAATGATCAATTATCAGGCACAGTCAAAAATTAAAGGCTTGTTTTAGTACACGATCTAGGTTCCTGATCATACAGTGCCTGGTCTATCATTTTTGTGTGATCGTCAGGTAACAACATAGTATTATTATCATTATTATTTTTTTTTAACCACACTGTTCCCCATGTTACAACATGTTCTGAAGAGAATATGGAATTGAGACTGTTTCTAGTGATTGAATGACCAACCGTTACACACGTAGAACTGCTGGACATGGGTGGGTTTGTCAAAAATCCACTCGTGCTGATGGCCATCTGTTACAGCTGTCCCATAAGCTTCACTATGCGACCAACCAATAACCATTTATGTAATCTACTGATAAATACAGTAATGGAAGTATCTCTGAAAAAAAAAAACCTTTCTGATTTTTAGACAATAAGAAAACAAGGTACTTTGGAAGCGTAAGACCACATGATGTAGCAGACCCCTTCAGCACACTGCTGATGAATTGTGACGAGAGGCTATATTTCCAGACTGACCAAAGAACAATGGTTTCCCGATCAATGTACACATAAATACTACGAGTACATCGGCAAACAAAGATGTATTGGTATTTAAGTAGCACTAACCACAAGTATTTCTCATTCATCAAAATATAGCATTTTTTTTTTTCTGTTCAAATATCATACACATGGAGAGAAAAAAAAAGAGAGAACTTTCTGTTTAATTTACACTTTACACAAAATAAATTACAAACACAAGCACATACAGGAATAAATTAGCAATAAATCTAGCTCTCACCATCACAACAAAGACATCCTTCCCTACTTGTCACAAATAAATGATCTTTCTTCCAGTTTTTTTTTTTTTTTTGTACAAAAAAAGAAACGATGCGAGTTGCTTCACTGCTTCGAGCAAACTTGATGACGTTTGGCTCTCGTTGCAGGTTCTTGAAACTCCAAGGTATTTCAATCTGAGTATGTACAGGACACGATATGAAGAAGAAGAAGATCAAAAAAAGAAAAAATTGGTGTTCTGATGGGGTACTCCACGGGAAGAGGGAGAAGGAAGGCAGAAAAGTAGAGATATCAAACGTGTGTGGGATGCACATTCTGGCGATGGATAATTCACGTGGTTGTGTCTGTGAATGCCATGTGAATATTGTTGCAGCAGTGACGGGCGGGCACATACGAGACTGCCTCTACCTGCATGTGCTGTTAGTGTCTGGATGTTGGTGATGGTGGCGGCGGGCGGCGGCGGTGGTGGTGGCGGTGGGCCATCTTGAATGAAAGAAAAACAGTGGCAGCCTTCGAGCATCTCTGGAGTACAAGAGGCATCGATAACTGGACGCGATGTCGATTTCCAATCGGTACAGCTGGTCTTATTGGAGTGGATGGCTTTCCAGACCACTTCCAGCCTCTGCTGGGGTCCACCATGTCTGCCACTGGGAGGAGAGAAGCTTACAGGTGCTCCAGATGTTATCATCATTAACCAACTCCTCCACCATCTGTAACTACTTCCTCAAAAAACTCTCCTCCTCTTTTTCTCTGGAAGCTGAGGCAGTGCCTACATCACGCCATCTTTCTCCTCTTGGGGGTCATCCCACAGCACAAAGCAGATGGTAGCCGCTGTCCCCTGTGGCCGCTGTTGATCTTGACCCAATAGTCCTCCGCTGCTCTTGACCAGGGTCAGAGAACAGTATGGCCTGGAGGCTCTGATTGGCATCACATCATTAAATGTTGACATCTGACCTCTGGTGAGGGTCTCCTATCTATCCCACAGAATGAATCCTTGCTTTCTTACCCAGCTCCACCAGTTGCCTACATCCTGCTATATTTGTGATGCTGAGAGTCGATGGGTGAGAGCCTCTGTGATTTGAAATCAGAATGGATGTCGAGAGTCACAGTCAAGAGTTCCCTGTACCACATTTCTATGGGGTGGGGGCGATCTCAACACTGAAGGGGCGAATTCTCGTAAGTTCAGTCCATTGTTAATCCTTCTTCCCAAGTCATTCTATCGGCCTGCTGGACAGGCATCAGCAATGACAGATCTTTTTTTTCCACTCTCTTGGATTCCTTTTTACACCCGGCCCCCGATCCAATGCCCCGGCCACAACGCTTGGCATCACACGCATCCAAGCCTGCATCTCCTTAACCTACAGGAGTGTCCACTGCTACAAACTCACTGCTCCCCATCTTCACTCCAGTATGTCCGTCTTTACACTCCTCCTTACAGAGACAATGCTAATTCCTCGATTGAGGTGCACTGTACTGCGAGTAACTTTTTCTGCAGTCACAAGAGTTCGAAAAAACACAAATTGGCAGTCTGTCACGTCTGTTTTCATGAGTCAAATAGAGAGAGGAGTTCTTCGCTGTCATTGTTTGCTGATGAGCTGTCGTTTTGGCCCAGTATTGACAAAATATCCACATCCACGATGTTGTCAGGTAGTAACTGTAAAGAAGAACAGAAAAAAAAGCATGCAGATTCACATACATTTCAGCGTTCTTGTCCAGAAGAAGTGGTGAAAAATTGAAAACTGACATTTTATGCACGAAACTTACACACAGAAGGGTACAGACATTTCTACAGACGTATGGATTCTACATATCTTTTTCTGTGCAAATCTCTTCTACCAGTGCATTGCTACAAGAAGATGACATATGCCACAGCTTTATCACATGATTCAGGTCATAAATTGTCAAATACTATGCTTTTTAAAGGAGATTGCTAGGGAGTGCATGTTGAACATTTAAAATTGAGTTTGGAGAATGCTCTTCAATCACCACAAACAACATTACAATTTACACCTTGTCTCACTGACAATCCTCAATTGCTTCTTTAGTACTGCAAGTGAGATGTACAGCGCTTGTGATGTTCAACTACATGGAGCTCTAGGCTTATATCTTCTCTCTGTGACAATTCTCATTCAAAGTGAAAACAGGACTGCAAACTCACGTCAAGTCCCTCCTGTCCCTCTCCTCCACCATCAATGACCGCGGCCGGGTCAAAGTCCAAGTTGTGGTTGGCGTTGGCCTGACTACTAGTCATGCTGTTGTTCCTCACGTGGGAGTCCAGGACCACGCTGCCGTTGGTCGTTATTGATGTTGATGATGTTGAGGTGGTGCTGGCGCCTCCTTGGTTGTGCCCGAGTAATGCTGGAAGTTGACTTGTCGTTGCGGGCGGCGGTGGTCCCGGGTTGGGTGACTGGTGGGAGCGCTGGTTGTTCATGGTGTTCATCCCCGGATGCGACGGTGGGTTGGACGAGGCGCCCGGCGTGTGTGGCTGCTGGTTAAGCGAGGTAGAGGTGGTGTTGCCCATGCTGTTTGGCGTCGGGGGCATGTTGTTGGGTGTGTGTGGCATGTTGTTGGGCGTGTGGGGCATGTTCGTTGGGGTGTGGGGCATGTTGCTGGGCGTGTGTGGCATGTTGTTGGGCGTTGGAGGCATGTTGTTAGGGGTGTGAGGCATGGTAGGGGTCATGGGTCCCATGCTTGGCGTGCTGGGACCCATGGTGGGCGTGTGGGGCATACCCGGCGTCGGCGGTCGCAGATTGGGGTTGCTGGTGTGCATGGTGCGAGGGGAGGCAATGGATGCCGAGGTGGGTGTACCCTGGTGGGTGGGATTGGGTGTGGTGGGGTTGTTGCGTGGGTGGTGGGCCATTGGGGATGGGTGCCGATGCGACTGCTGGCCTGGTGGATGTGACTGGTTCATTGGCATTTGCTGAAAACGACAAGAAACACAAAAGGACCAATGTTTACTCTAGTCTTCACTCCTCTGAAGTCCTCATGATCACCTTGCAGTTTACTCATTCAATGATATGTATGGAACAAACAACACATCTAGAAGAAATAATGGTAAAGATATCTATTCAAATAAAAGTCTCCATGTATTTGCTGAATAGCAACATTTTCTCTCATCACTATGACAAAATCTATTCTATATTCCATTTGGTGAAGTTATACTTGTAATGAAAGAAGATAGAAATTACTCATGCAAATCACCATTACAGAGAAAGAAACATATCCAAAAAAAAAAAAGTACCCTGAATCTAAGATAATAACTGCCAGATTAAGCTTCTCTGTTAATTTTTCTAGAAGCGTCGGTCAAGGATGCTACTCACCGGTAGTGCATGATTGAACTGCTTCTCCACCGGGTACATGTCTGTGGTGGCAATGTTGTCTTCTGCTGTAGGTATCATGGGCCCATTGAAGCTGTTAGCACTGGGGTTCATGTTAGATTGTGTTCCGCCCCCTGCCCCACTTACTGCTGCTGCTCCACCTCCCCCTCCTCCGCCTCCTCCGCCTCCGCCCCCGGCTCCGGGGCCCCCTCCTCCCTGCGGAGGGAAGTTGGCAAAGTTGCGGAAGTTGTTGGGACCGCCCACGTTGGGGTTGGTATTTGAGTTTGGTCTCACCGCTTTGTGTGGAGAGAGAGAGAAAGAAAAAGGGGTTAAAATTGGTAAAAGAATTGGCATAATGAGTAAATTTGAATTCCCATTCATTGATATCAAAATGATGAACTCTCCCTAACACCACAGACTGAAACTGTCAACACAACACAAGTTTAAATCATTTGCTCCCATTACATAACGAATGTACCAACTCAAATGCATGCTTTTCTTTGTTGTTTCTGTAAAATTTTTGCTAACACAGTTGAACACTAACATCATTGGATAAGCATGATAAGTTCACACAGGAATGCACTAGAATATCATGGCACCAAGTTGAAATATGAAGCATTAGCAATCTGTGACCCTTCTGTAGCTTGTGAGTTTATACAAACTTCACTGAATATCTACCACTTCGGAATCTTGAATTATCAATCACTTGCTATGACTGCTGAACTTTATGTAAACAGAATTTCAGCACAAAGGAACTGGCTACACAATAAGGCAGGTGAAATCAGCACAAATATGAAGATTCTATCGTTCCTCTTTCGACATAACATTTGTGTGAGCAAAGCTACGTATTTAAAACCACTAAGGAAGGGCCCAGAGGTGGTAGACGGTTAAATGTCAAATCACGTGGCACTTTGAGCACCGTGTAGTCCCCCCTTTGTGGCATCTTCCATTACCTCCATTGAAGTCGGGTCCTGCAGCAGACATGGGGGGCTGGGGGTAGGGTGAGGGGCTGGGGCCGCCCTCAAAGTGGTGCAGACCAGGCATCATCATGCTGCCTGGAGACATGGCTTTATGCCTCTTGGCCGAGTGGCACGATTCTAGAAGGGGGTGGAACGATCAAAAAGTGGTAGGAGGATGTTAGGAATGCCATATCACCATAGAAACAATAATGCATCATCTGCTGTGGTATCAACATTAAACCTTCAGGGCTGGCACTGTTTGCAATATACTGTAAAACAAGGAATTTTCGCGTGCACTTTAATTTCGCGAATTTCGCGAGCGCCAAGATTCGCGAAATTAAAATGCACGCGAAAGTCCACGTTTACATTATATGCATTGAACGCCAGTGGCACTTCGCGAAAATTTCATGCCGCGAAAAAGACTGTCGGCTCCAATTCGCGAAAAATTCATGCCGCGAATATATCATGTTTTACAGTATATATATATACATATATATATATATATATATGCTCATGCAAGGTTAAAAATATATTCTGACAACAAGAGATACATTTTGGTTAAAAAATTTTTGAATTTCACAAATTAAACATACCAAGATCAATTTGAATGATAAAAAACTGTTTTATATGTAAAACCATGTCTTATGTTGGATGAAGAAAACACATGAAATACTGCAAAAATAAAATGGCAGATGGCTGCTCTGAGATTATCATAATGATCATTGAATGATGCTTACATGGCTACTTAGTTACAATGGTGCTATCTTTTCATCTCTCAAGAAATTATGTGCCTGGCAGCGATTAGCAGTCGTAGTAAAGACGAACAAACTTCAGGTAAGTACAAAAGAGTGTCCTTTCAAATATGGGCATGACATACGGTATCAGATCTTGGTATAAGAAACTGATACTGCAGCATAAAGTGAGTGTCATTTAAAGCAATACTGTTGAGCAACAGATGTAGCAGTCTTATTACATGGCATGAACAAGAGCTGACATTTTACTTAACAGATTTAGCCTCAAACAGCTTTTAGAAATTCAGCGAATGAAGGAGAGCATCTCAACACCTTCCTCTGTTACCATGGTGACTGGTTGAAGAAAGAAAACAAGACAGAAGTGTCTTCATCCATACCTGGTTCCTCTTCCTTGAATTCACTCTTAATGGGGACAGGCTTCCAGCTGGCCGATGCGTCGATGGTCACCTCCTCAAAGTCCGCTGACTGGACAGCTGTCAGTATGCCCCACATGAACTGGTCCACCTCAAGTCCCTCAAGTAATGCAGTTTTGCTGATTGAGAGGAGATCGATCAGAGACTTGTCACAGTTTGAATGCTTAAAGGCAAGATCACTCACTCAAGGATAGATGGGGGGGGGGGGAGTTATGTGGAAATACAACTGAAAAGCATCACTGTACTGTGCACATCATAGAACAAGATGTGGAGGAATTCTATGACAGGCTTCAAATACGGCCATTAATGCAGCTTCATAACGATATATATTTGAAACTTTGGATAAGAAACATACACAATACCAGTGTTCTCACCACTTGATATTGATTCATCACTATATGAGCATAAAGAAGTTGCTATCTTGATGATCTCCCTTTATCCCCTATGCCATGTCTTCACTAGTTTTGCACACTAAGATCGAAACAAAATTTTTTAAAAACTTGTTTGAAGAAGTAGACAGACATTGAAGATGCGTCATAACAGTCTAGCTCTTATTTATCTTAACTCGTTATGGACGGACTGATTTTGCTACAACACGCATTTCCCATAGCCAACTGCCCGAGTATACTCGGGACTCATCCTCAACGGGTAAAGCAACATCACGACACTCACATACCTGTCAACGCAAAAGTTTTCTATAAAATATACACACTCACAACCCCCCCCCCCCAAAAAAAAAAACAAAACAACAACAACAACAACAACAACAAAAAACAAGGGAGAGTTATTACTGGATAACATCACAGACAGTGAATAAACAGTAGTGAGGAACAGTACCACATCTATATGGTCTCAATGACAGATAGCACAAACAGACAAACAGACAAAGAAAAGCAGAGTGACAGCCAGACAGACAGACAGACAGACAAACCATGTGTATGGAGACTGAAGTGACAGATTATAAGACAAACAGTGATGAGACAGATCGGGGTTGCCAATCAAAGAAAATATCATGGCAGACAAGTGGGAGATGGAGACCAAAAGGGAGAGGGAGAGATATAATATATCTCTCCTCTCATAATATATCTCTCCCTCTCCCTTATATATAAAGAGAGGGAGAGATATAACTATCTCTCCCTCTCTTTATATATAAGGAGAGTGAGGGTGAGAGAGATAGACAGAGAGCTTGATATATTTTGTATCAAAAGATAGATGAAGAAATAGATAAAGCCACCCATGACTTGTCTGTACTTTACAGCTTGGGGGAAACTGAAAATCAATGACATGGCATTGATTGACATTTTTTAAGTTAAACCAAGTATGGTTCCACAGAGAAAGTGAAAAGATGGGTGAGAAAAAAACATGAAAAATGAAAGAAAGAGAGACGAGCAAAAAAGAAAGAGAAAAAAAGAGGGAAAAAATAAAGGAGATGGGACAGAAAGAGAGGAGAGACAGGAGAAGACATTAGAGGGGAGAACTATCATGTGATAGTCAAAAAATGGCATACAAACACCAAAGAGACAAACAGACAGAAAGAGACATACTAGGACAGACAGATGATTGTGCCAACACTCACTTGCAGACAGGACACCGCCACGATCCCCGCTCACAGTTGAGCTGCAGGTAGGACTCGAGGTCGAAGCACTGGATGTGCTTGCAGTCGTGGCCCCGGGCCGGCAGCGTGATGCGCTTGTAGGTGATGGGGCACTTGAGGGATACCTTGATGGCCGTCTGCTCCACGCCATCATCGTTCAGACCACCCGTCGATGATGCCACGCTGGAGAAATTCCTCTTGACTAGAAAAGCAAATGGAAAAAAGACATACATACATCCCTTTGGATAACACTCTTTCTGCATAATTTTGTCATTTTCTCTAAAGTTATCTCATCATTGTCTTGGCTTGAGATAGAAAATCTATGATGGTTCCTTTTCAAAGATTTTGCCATTTTTCAGAGTTGCTTTTGCCTTCACAGATTATCACTGAGAACACCGTCAATGAATTGACAAACTTTGCAACTATGACCTAACTTCACTTGACTTATGTCTGATACACATCCAACACAAACAGGCACAATGTTTCTTTTCTAACAATATGCATACGAAAATAACATAAGCTACTGTACTTATAAGCATTTTGCTTGACATCATGATGCATATTTTCTAAGGAGATAACAGCGATAATCTGGTATCTGGTAACTTTCTTTCTTTTTAACACTGTCCCTTCATACAGATTCAGCATTGTACTTACGGGCAAAAACTACCACAGGTACAAAGGATTTGTGCAAATTTATCATGCATTCTTGTTCTGTCATACTGATTCTTCCAAATATTGCCTTGCATGCACAATCACATGCAATGATGTCTTCATTCCCGCGTGGGAGACCCTGCAGGTGAGAGATGATTCTCTCTGGATCCTAAACAAAATTCTGAGGTTACATTTCCAGGTTTCAGATGGTACTCACTCTTTGTGATACAGTGCTCTGCGGGCAGTAACCTTTTCTGAGCAGTCGTTGTAATACTGATTTGACGGTCGGCCGATACACAAGTTGTAGCACAAACAAATGGGACTGTGGTGTGAGAGAACAGAGATGTGGGTAATAAAACTAAAAAGCAAATCATTGTAATGGAAATAAGTATTGTGCGGGGAGAAACAAGTGACAAGAAATCAACAGTTCTGAATTCTACTGACAATTCACACGACGATGAATGCTCACATTCCTAAATCAGAATCAGACTTTTGTTCTTTTTGTTTTTTCCAGAGAAAGTAGAATTCCAACAGCATATCAACAGAAATCCTCTTTTTAAACTTTTCCTGTAATAAGCAATCACTACATTGAGCAGCTGCACTAGAGAAAGTACAAATCCAACAGTACATCAACAGAAATCTGCTTTTTTAACAATTGTTACAAATGATGCAAAACGTACCTGCTCAGCCAATTTGAAAGAAATTATACATAAAGGATAAAAT